>NC_053154.1:144555958-144891458 GCF_016835505.1 Polypterus senegalus | reverse complement strand
TCTCTCTCTGACGTTCTCTGCGCTTGACGGAGGGGGTGTGAGCAGAGGGGCTTTTTGCACAGAGGCTGTTTGCTTAGAAGATAGGGACGCTCCTGTAAAAAATGCTGAAAGGCTACCTTTGCATCGATCCCTTCATTGCCGCTGCTTTATCGCAGTGCTTGCATACTTAAAAGCGCAACAGCCCTATTGATTTTTCATTGTTTACTTTACTCTCTCTCTGACATTCTCCGCTCCTTACGCGCAGTTTGAAGAGGAAGATATGTTTGCATTCTTTTAATTGTGAGAAAGGACTGTCATCTGTCTTGTCATGGAGCACAGTTTAAACTTTTGACTAAAGGGTGTTATTTCATGTCTAGAGGGCTCTAATAAGGTTAAAAAACGTATTTAGAAGGTCGTAAACAGGTTTTCTATGCTCTAACTGCGAAAATATTAGATTTATAAATAAAGAATCCTACTTGTGGAAATTCATTTATCTGTCTGGAGCGGATTAACCGCGATAAACAAGGGTTTACTGTATAACTGTGCGGAGAATATTTTAAACAGTGTGGGAGAGTTTCTAAGGGCTTAAAATATATAAAAATAATCATACAAACATATGGTTTCTACTTGGATTTTCACCTATCGCGGGGTTCTGGAGCATAACCCCACGATCGAGGAGGGATTACTGTATATATATATATATATATATATATATATATATACAAATAAAAGGCAAAGCCTTCACTCACTCACTCACTAATTCTCCAACTTCCTGTGTAGGTAGAAGGCTGAAATTTGGCAGGCTCATTCCTTACAGCTTACTTACAAAAGCTGGGCAGGTTTCATTTCGAAATTCTACACGTAATGGTCATAACTGGAACCTATTTTTTCGTCCATATACTATAATAGACTTCTGCTCGATGGCCGTGGGAGGCAGAGTTACGCCTCCCACGTAATTTAGTGCCTGCCCATATAAGGCCGTCCGTCAGCAGGTATATATATATACAGTGAACCTCGGTTTACGAGTAACTTGGTTTACGAGTGTTTTGCAAGACGAGCAAAAATTTTTAATAAATTTTGACTTGATAAACGAGCAATGTCTTGCAATACGAGTAGTATGGATACACTTTGTCTGCTGAGCGTTATGTGATCACAACTGAGCTGATGGTTCTTCTCTCTCTCTCCTTATCTCGCTCGCTCGCCCAGCGTCTATCTCTCTCTCCTTATTTCGCTCACTCGCACAGCGCGTCTTTCTCTCTCTCTCCTTATCTCGCTCGCCGAGCGCGTCTCTCTCTCTTCTCCTTATCTCGGCTTGCTTGCCCAGCGCGCCTCTCTCTCTCTCTCTCCTTATCTATCTCGCTCACACAATGCGTCTCTCTCTTTCTCTCTCTCTCTCTCTGGCAATCGTCTCCTATTCTCCGTCTGAGTCTGTGTGCCTCACTCATATAGTCACATCTGTTTACTACAGCATTGTGACTGTGTGTGTGCGCGCTGTGAAGTGCAAGTCCCCATCTTGCTCCCCAAAACACGAAGCTGAGTCTCAGTACTTTAACACCATCTTTATTCAGCTTGAAACAGCAACAGCGCTGTTATTTATTGTACTGGGATCTTTATAATGTTACTTGTATGACCCATTGACGACAGGTGCTTATAGCATGTCTGCGATCTTTTTGGATGCGCTTTTACGGCGAACTGCTACAGCACTGGGAGACTGCGATTGCTTTGGGACGCTCTTCCGTGTTGTCCCGTTGGGTGGAATCCCACATGAGTTTAGAAACTCACACCAGCCATGATTCTTTATAAAGGTAAAGTGGAGGTTAATTTGTATTATGTATTTTACTTTATATTTTGTATTAATCATTTTTATATGAATAGTTTTAGGTTGTGGAACGAATCATGAGTTTCCATTATTTCTTATGGGGAAATTCGCTTTGATATACGAGTGCTTTGGATTGCGAGCTTGTTTCTGGAACAAATTATGCTCGCAAACCGAGGTTCCACTGTATATATATATATATATAGCAAAATACCCACACTTCACAGCGGAGAAGTCGTGTGTTAAAGAAGATATGAAAAGAAAAGGAAACATTTTAAAAATAATGTAACATGATTGCCAAAGTAATTGTTTTGTGTATTTGGCAGCAGCGTTGCAAAGTTGTTTGTTTCCGTCTAGCTGCATCAGAAAATGTAGCACAACGTCTGACACGCCTCCTTTTTAGTGTTTTCTCACAGCTTGGATTGCAGCTGTCATAATCGGTTTGAGTGTAATTATACATACATATACACAAATATATATATATATATATATACACATATATATACATATACATATAGATATACACATATATACATAGATATATACTGTATATATATATATATATATACACACACATACATATACACATATACATACTGTATATACATACATATATATACAGATACATATATATATACATACATATATACTATATATATTGTCAGGGATGCCAGGGGCCATGACCCGGCCGGGACGCCAGGAGGGACCGGAAAAGGGTCAGAGCCCTGCCTGGATCACGTGGGGTTTGCCTTCCGGGTTGCTTTGGGGGCCAGGGGTCAAGGGCATGGAAGCCTTTCCCTGTAGGGGCCAGGGGTCAAGGGCATGGAAGCCTTTCCCTGTAGGGGCCCGTGGTCACCGCCAGGAGGCACCCCAGTGCCTTGGGGACTTGTTGCCCCAGCACTTCCGCCACACCAGGAAGTGCTGGGGAAGATTTATGACGGCGCCCGGAGAGCAGCCGGGAGGACAGCCGGCACTTCCGCCACGCTGGGGCGTGGCCAAGAGAGGAATGCCGGGAACACCTGGTGCTCATCCGGGACTTGTATAAAAGGGGCCGTCTCCCTTCATTCGAGGCTAGAGTCGGGTGGAAGAAGGACGAGGCAAGAGAGGAGAGTGGAGGCGGCCCGAGAAGAAGGCATTTTGTGGCCAGGACTGTGTGTTGGGGTTTGTGCACTATTCGGACTGAGTCTGAGTGACTTTTATTATTGTAAATATTGTAAATAAAATACGTGTGGTGGTGATAAACAACATGTCCGCCTGTCTGTGTCCGGGCCGGGTCCACAATATATATATATAAAATATATACACATATACATACACACACATATACATATATACATACATACATATCTTCATATATATACACATATACACATATATATACACACACACACAAATGATATATATGTGTATATATATGTATGTGTCTATATGTGTGTGTATAGCTGTGGTGACTGAGTGCAAGGGAAAAAAAATGTAGTCTATAAGTTATTAGACAGTAAAACATTAACGTTTTAAGAAGTAAAGATACATTCAGCACTACTGGAGTGGTTTCGGGTAAACTACATTTTAAAGACGGTGTAATACAACAGGTAAGTAGTACTAACAGCAGCTAAAATGTATATGGATCATCTCTTGGTAGTAGATCCCTTTTGAAAGGCAAACACGACGGCTGTGGTATAGAAATCACATTTTCTATGTGAACGTCCAAATTTCTGCCTCTGGTAATGTGCCTTACCGGCATCACCAGCAATTAAAGAAAATTAGTTTTGCGTCCTCTGCAGTGTTAAAGAGTATACGTGCAACGCCAGCTGCTTGGCTTTAATAGTATTTTTCTAAGGGCAGGAGATGGCACTTTTTGCAGACACGTTCACGTGATCAAAAGTCTCCGCGCTCTATATATATAACTGATCACCCATTGGCCTCACTCACAGAGTGGAAGGGAAAAAATAAAATGTAGTCTATAAGTTATTAAAAGTAAAACATTAATGTTTTAAGGAGTAAAGATACATTGAGCACCACTGGAGTGGTTTCGGGTAAGCTACAATTTAAAGACGGTAATCAGCTGCAATTAAAGAAAATTAGTTTTGTGTCCTCTGCAGTTTTAAGAGTATACGTGCAAAAGAAAGTGCGAAGCGCCTTGCCGGCACAGCTATGCGTGCACGCCGGCTGCTTGACTTTAATAGTATTTTTGCAGGTCAGGAGACGCCACTTTTTGCAGACACGCTGACGTAATCAAAAGTCTCTGCACTCTTTGGAGGTCATTCATATATATATATATATATATATATATATATATATATATATATATATATATATATATATACATATATATATATATACATATATATATATAACTGATCACCCATTGGCCTCGCTCACTGAGTGCAAGGGAAAAAAATAAAATGTAGTCTATAAGTTATTAAAAGTAAAACATTAACGTTTCGTTCAGTTTCTTGCTACAGCAATTTTAACTCCGTTACAAAGTGATCCAAAGTCTCGTTTATACCTCGTGTCTTCTTAGTAAACTTGTATCTCGCAAATACCGTCATTCGTGGTAGGCATAACAAACGGCAGCGGGAGTGTGTCTATAAACTTAATGTAAAGTTACGGTTCACGCCGTGCTTTGTTTCCACAGTAGCTGCACTTATGAATATGCTTGTATGCATTACTTGGTTCATAATCTTTGTCTGCCTTCTCAATTGTGAAATGGTGTTTTTTATTCAGCGGACTTTGGAGGTCGTCCTTGTTCTCTACTTACTTATGTAGGACCCGACACGCAACTCCGCCCCCCCATGGCCATCAAACTGAACTCCATTACAGTATATGGAGAAAAATACATTCCAGTTATGACCATTACGCGTAGAATTTCGAAATTAAACCTGCCCAACTTTTGTAAGGAAGCTGTAAGGAATGAGCCTGCCAAATTTCAGCCTTCCACCCACACAGGAAGTTGGAGAATTAGTGATGAGTCAGTGAGTGAGTGAGTGAGTCAGTGAGGGCTTTGCCTTTTATTAGTATAGACTAGCAAAATACCCGCGCTTCATAGCGGAGAAGTAGTGTGTTAAAGAAGCAATGAAAAAGAAAAGGAAACATTTTGAAAATAACGTAACATGATTGTCAATGTAATTGTTATGTCACTGTTGTGAGTGATGAGTGTTGTTGTCATATATATATATATATTTACACACACACACATAAACATATATATATATACATATCTATACATATGCACATATATACATACATATATATATATCTACATATATACACATACATATACAAACACACATAAATACATACACACAAATACATATATATATATACATACATACACACACACATATATAAACATATATATACTTATACATACATATCTACATATATACACACACAGCTATTTATTATCAGTGCAATACGCTGCTTGTTAAAACGGATAACTCCGCTCTTACGTGCAAGTCTGCGTGGATATTATGAACTATCGTATTTGTTCAAGTTCTATTTAAATTTTAAATAGAAGGAATTTTTATTTAGTCGACAGAAATATCTTTGGTAGGAATGGTAAAACAGACAGGAATATTATTCGTGAATAAATCAACTCAAACCTTAAACAACTTATAATATTTTGCTCTCCATAAAAATATATCCTGTCTAAATTATACAAGTTAGAAATAAAGTAAGCGTTAAAAGAACAAACATTCAAATTTCTTTACTCTTATGTAATTTTATATAAAAATAAACTTAGATTTTAAATATCCCAAAAGATTTTGCTCTCCATAAAAATATATCCTGTCAAAATTATACAAATTCAAATATGAACATGCTGCATAACAAAACCTGGAAATATAAATAAAATGTGTTCCTTTCAGCAATAACAAATCAAATCATTCAGTTGTCTTTGCTCATATGTCATTTTAGAGCTGGGCCTGGCATCTTTTTTGGCAACAAGTTCGTTTCTGTTTGGTGTGAGGTTCTGTGTTGTGGAGATTCTCAGGATGGATTGCAGGTGCTCATCAGTGAGGCGACTCCTGTGTGCTGTTTTGTTAGTCTTTATCACTGAGAAGAGCTTCTCACACAGATATGTGCTACCAAACATGCACAAGGTTCGAGCCGCATGTAGGCGGACTTTTTGTTCTTCAAAGTCACCAAAGCGCCGTGCAAACTCAGTGCGCGCTCAGTTTATCAGCAAAGTCGTGTTTGGGAACACCGTAGTGGCGACTTGGTTTAACATTACTTGGCAACAGGGAAAGTGGGGCAAATTGCACTGGTGCATTTGTGTCTCCCATAAAAGCAGCTTCACTTGAAATCACTTTGTGATTGTGCAGGTTAAAGCGTCCGCTGAAGTGTCAGATTCTTATTTAATTATTCTGCTTTCTGTATCTTCTGCATTGCATTCAGGTTACCCTGATGTTTTGTCTCATAGTGCCGTCTTAGATTAAATTCTGTAATTACAGCCACATTAGCTCCACAAATGAGACACACGGGTTCAGTAAACATATACTCAGCCTCCCATCGGTTTTAAAGGCTCTATTTTCAGAATCAACTTTTCTCTTCAGCATCGTGTGAGCTAGCCGCAATAACTTGCAGCATCATAAGGTAGACTTGATTAGCGCGTAAGTGTTGGCAAGGCAGCTGAAGCGCTGCATTATGGGATCTGTAGTTTATTGTGTTACCAGCGCTTCATATACCGGGCTTTAATAACAATAATACAGTATATAAAATGATCTCGGGGCGGATATAATTACGCCCGGGCGGATGTGGCCATGACCCTTGAGTTTGACACATATGGACTAAATAGAACTTGAAAAGATATATTTTTCAAATGTGATCGCAAATTCAGATAGAGTTGGCGCACTACAGCCTGCATGCCTCAATAAGTCATCCTCCCTCGCTCTTACTTTTTACCGTTCATCTAATGAATACACTGAGTATGGCTTTACCAAAACAATCATTGATGGCGAATAAAGTATCCATTATTGAGTATGTAGATCGGGATATATATATATATATATATATATATATACCGTGTATCATAAGAAGTAGTGTGTTAAAAAGCTAGAAAAGAAAAGGGAACATTTTAAAAATAGCGTAACATGACTGTCAATATACAGTATTTGTTTTGTGAGTGTTACTGAGTGTTGCTGTCATCAAGGATTTGATTATCATTATTTCTTTCAATCAGGTTAGTATTTGTAGGATGTGTTGTGTTCAAGTTACATTCCGTGTTTGTCAATCGTTGTAAAGATGACAGGTTTCATTCATCGATTCGTTTCTTACTGCATCAATAAACAGCTCGTCTTCTTCTTTATCTGAGACCTGACACACTGCATGCACGGGTTTTTACACTGTCTTCCTTTAGCGGGACATTGACTTTTCCACGTGTGCTTTGTTTCCAGTAGCTGGATTTATGAATATGCTTGTATCAGGCGCTTCATATTTTTGCTGCCTTTTCAATTGTGTAATTGGTTTTGTTCAGCGCTCTTTGGAACTGTTGCTTTTATCTGTGCACTCGTCAGTTCCGTGAGCCTTCGGTGTACATGCATCGAAGGTTCCCAGCTGTGCTGGTGCCATCTCGTGCTATGTCCATGGCTGTATTTAATGTTACCTTAGTCCTGGCACTTAAAACTTTCTCGCAGTTTAGCTGAGTTTGTGTCAAACACCACCCTGACCATCTCATCTTCCTCTCCATAAGCACAGTCCTTCACCCGTGATGTCTATAAACTTAATGTAAAGTTACGGTTACATGTGCTTTGTTTCCACAGTAGCTGCACTTATGAATATGCTTGTATGCATTACTTGGTTCATAATCTTTGTCTGCCTTCTCAATTGTGAAATGGTGTTTTCTTCAGCGGACTTTGGAGGTCGTCCTTGTTCTCTACTTACTTATGTAGGACCCGACACGCAACTCCGCCCCCATGGCCATCAAACTGAACTCCATTACAGTATATGGAGAAAAATACATTCCAGTTATGACCATTACGCGTAGAATTTCGAAATTAAACCTGCCCAACTTTTGTAAGGAAGCTGTAAGGAATGAGCCTGCCAAATTTCAGCCTTCCACCCACACAGGAAGTTGGAGAATTAGTGATGAGTCAGTGAGTGAGTGAGTGAGTCAGTGAGGGCTTTGCCTTTTATTAGTATAGACTAGCAAAATACCCGCGCTTCATAGCGGAGAAGTAGTGTGTTAAAGAAGCAATGAAAAAGAAAAGGAAACATTTTGAAAATAACGTAACATGATTGTCAATGTAATTGTTTTGTCACTGTTGTGAGTGATGAGTGTTGTTGTCATATATATATATATATTTACACACACACACATAAACATATATATATATACATATCTATACATATGCACATATATACATACATATATATATATCTACATATATACATATACATATACACACACATAATACATACACACAAATACATATATATATATACATACATACACACACACATATATAAACATATATATACTTATACATACATATCTACATATATACACACACAGCTATTTCGTATCAGTGCAATACGCTGCTTGTTAAAACGGATAACTCCCGCTCTTACGTGCAAGTCTGCGTGGATATTATGAACTATCGTATTTGTTCAAGTTCTATTTAAATTTTAAATAGAAGGAATTTTTATTTAGTCGACAGAAATATCTTTGGTAGGAATGGTAAAACAGACAGGAATATTATTCGTGAATAAATCAACTCAAACCTTAAACAACTTATAATATTTTGCTCTCCATAAAAATATATCCTGTCTAAATTATACAAGTTAGAAATAAAGTAAGCGTTAAAAGAACAAACATTCAAATTTCTTTACTCTTATGTAATTTTATATAAAAATAAACTTAGATTTTAAATATCCCAAAAGATTTTGCTCTCCATAAAAATATATCCTGTCAAAATTATACAAATTCAAATATGAACATGCTGCATAACAAAACCTGGAAATATAAATAAAATGTGTTCCTTTCAGCAATAACAAATCAAATCATTCAGTTGTCTTTGCTCATATGTCATTTTAGAGCTGGACGCCTGGCATCTTTTTTGGCAACAGGTTCGTTTCTGTTTGGTGTGAGGTTCTGTGTTGTGGAGATTCTCAGGATGGATTGCAGGTGCTCATCAGTGAGGCGACTCCTGTGTGCTGTTTTGTTAGTCTTTATCACTGAGAAGAGCTTCTCACACAGATATGTGCTACCAAACATGCACAAGGTTCGAGCCGCATGTAGACGGACTTTTTGTTCTTCAAAGTCACCAAAGCGCCGTGCAAACTCAGTGCGCCAGTTTATCAGCAAAGTGCGATTTGGGAACACCGTAGTGACGACTTGGTTTAACATTACTTGGCAACAGGGAAAGTGGGGCAATTGCACTGGTGCATTTGTGTCTCCCATAAAAGCAGCTTCACTTGAAATCACTTTGTGATTGTGCACGGGTAAAACGTCCGCTGAAGTGTCAGATTCTTATTTAATTATCTGCTTTCTGTATCTTCTGCATTGCATTCAGGTTACCCTGATGTTTTGTCTCATAGTGCCGTCTTAGATTAAATTCTGTAATTACAGCCACATTAGCTCCACAAATGAGACACACGGGTTCAGTAAACATATACTCAGCCTCCCATCGGTTTTTAAAGGCTCTATTTTCAGAATCAACTTTTCTCTTCAGCATCGTGTGAGCTAGCTTCGCAATAACTTGCAGCATCATAAGGTAGACTTGATTAATGCGTAAGTGTTCGGCAAGGCAGCTGAAGCGCTGCATTATGGGATCTGTAGTTTATTGTGTTACCAGCGCTTCATATACCCGGCTTTAATAACAATAATACAGTATATAAAATGATCTCGCGGGCGGATATAATTACGCCGGGCGGATGTGGCCCGCCCTTGAGTTTGACACATATGGACTAAATAGAACTTGAAAAGATATATTTTTCAAATGTGATCGCAAATTCAGATAGAGTTGACGCGCGCTACAGCCTGCATGCCTCAATAAGTCATCCTCCCCTCGCTCTTACTTTTTTACCGTTCATCTAATGAATACACTGAGTATGGCTTTACCAAAACAATCATTGATGGCGAATAAAGTATCCATTATTCGAGTATGTAGATCGGGATATATATATATATATATATATACATATATATATACCGTGTATCAGAGAAGTAGTGTGTTAAAAAGCTAGAAAAGAAAAGGGAACATTTTAAAAATAGCGTAACATGACTGTCAATATACAGTATTTGTTTTGTGAGTGTTACTGAGTGTTGCTGTCATCAAGGATTTGATTATCATTATTTCTTTCAATCAGGTTCGTATTTGTAGGATGTGTTGTGTTCAAGTTACATTCCGTGTTTGTCAATCGTTGTAAAGATGACAGGTTTCATTCATCGATTCGTTTCTTACTGCATCAATAAACAGCTCGTCTTCTTCTTTATCTGAGACCTGACACACTGCATGCACGGGTTTTTACACTGTCTTCCTTTAGCGGGACATTGACTTTTTCCAACGTGTGCTTTGTTTCCAGTAGCTGGATTTATGAATATGCTTGTATGTATCAGGCGCTTCATATTTTTGCTGCCTTTTCAATTGTGTAATTCGGTTTTGTTCAGCGCTCTTTGGAACTGTTGCTTTTATCTGTGCACGCGCCAGTTCACGTGGAGCCGCTCGGTGTACATGCATCGAAGGTTCCCAGCTGTGCTGGTGCCATCTCGTGCTATGTCCATGGCTGTATTTAATGTTACCTTAGTCCTGGCACTTAAAACTTTCTCTCGCAGTTTCGCTGAGTTTGTGTCAAACACCACCCTGACCATCTCATCTTCCTCTCCATAAGCACAGTCCTTCACCCGTGAATATTTAGTGGAGTTTGCTATTGGATTGCCGCTGACGGACGGCCTTATATGGGCAGGCACTAAATTACAAACGCCAGCGGCAGCCTGTCTATGAACTTAATTTAAAGTGTAGGTTTACATCGTGCTTTGTTTCAAGTAGCAGAACTCATGAATATGGTTGTATATGTCACTTTCGCTTCTTATTGTTTCGCTGCCTTCTCAATTATATAATGCATGTTTTCTTCAGCGCTTTTTGAGGTCTTCCTGGTTTTCTATGTACTGCGTGATTACGTGGGAGGCATGATGATGTCACACGAAACTCTGCCCCCACGGCGTTGAAGCTCATCTCCATTACAGTAAATGGAGAAAACTGCTTCCAGTTATGACCATTACGCGTAGAATTTCGATATATAACCTGCCCAACTTTTGTAAGGAAGCTGGAATGAATGAACCTGCCAAATTTCAGCCTTCCACCCGAGCGGAGAGTGAGCGAGTTAGCGAGTGAGGGCTTTGCCTTTTATTAGTATAGATACCCCGATCTACATACGCTCAAATAGACAAACCATACGCCGTGGCGCAATGGAAGAGGCTTCACCTCTAGCGCCGTCCGAGTCCGATTCCGAGAGGGGTGCACTGAGTATGTACACCTGATGACCCCAAAATTAGGGCAAAACACGTGTCGCGTACTCTTTGCATTATTTCACAGTAAAAATATATCAATATATATATATATATATACATACATATATATACACACACATACATATATATATATATATCAGCGCTTCCCGATTCATTTTACCTTTGCATCCCCTTGGTTTGAGACGTATGAAAAATATGCGGTTAGCGCAGAAAGACAGATCACCAATTGAAGCTTTATGAATAATGGATACTTTATTCGCCATCAATGATTGTTTTGGTAAAGCCATACTCAGTGTAATCATTAGATGAACGGTAAAAAAGTAAGAGCGAGGGGAGGGTGACTTATTGAGGCACGCAGACGAAACCACAATAGCACGCGGACTCGATGTAGTCGATCTGAATTGCGCGATCACATTTGAAAAAATATATCTTTTCAAGTTCTATTTAGTCGACACAAATATCTTTGGTTGGAATGTAAGGCGAATTTACTCTATGGTGAAGAAAAAATAATGCAATGATGCCTACATTTAACTTACATTCCTACCAAAGATATTTCTGTCGACTAAATAAAAATTCCTTCTATTTAATAAAATTAAAAAAAAACTTGAACAGATAACGATAGTTCATAATATCCACACAGACTTGCACGTAAGAGCAGGAATCATCCGTTTTAACAAGCAGCGTATTGCACTGATACGAAATAGCCTGCCCATTTAATTATTTAGGAATGGATAAATAAATAAAAATTTTGTACAAATAATGGTTTTCATTTTTCTTCCTTGATGGATTCACGCATCCCAAGCAACAGTTGCTTGCACCCCAAAGAGTATATATATATATATATATATATATATATACATATATATATATACTGTAGATAGATAGATAGATTGATTTTACTTATGGTGCCAAACAGAGTTATATCACAGTGCAGCAGTCTATAAGAGGTTTTGCCCTTGTCCAGAAACGGCTCCATAAGCTTTATGTCCACAGACTTGGAAAGTCTTTGCCCTGGGTTGTAACTCAAAACATAGTTCTCATCAAAACATTGCCAGATGTCCAAAATCGTAATTGTAATTGTAATTAAATGTAATTTTTCACACATTCAGCACAGATTTTTTTGTTGTCAAAACGCAAATACCGCATGGTAGTCTGATAGTAGTCACAGGACATCATGTCATTGATTTCTGGTACAACAAATAGTTCTGTGCAAGGCAACAACCACAGCACCAACTGTGATCATCGCTGCTCTTGTGAAAAGAATGGCGATAAATGCCATCAACTCAAAGAGAGGCAAGTTCGTTGTACCACATGAACAACACTGAGTGCTAACTTTTACAATTACCCAAAATTTACACTGGGTGTTATAGACTCAACTCAAATGTATGTTTTTATTATATTTTAGAAATAATAATAGCTCACTACTCAAAACGCAGAGCTCTCAGCCTTGAATCCAAAAGCTTTGGGTTATAAGGTAGGAGTTCTTACCTCTGCGCTATTCAAGAATACATATTAACTTTCTGCCGATTGACATTTGAGCTTGAGTTTTTAACTCATTGACAGCAACTCGTAAATCAAATTCTTTTTTTCTTTGGTTATATAGTAAACCCTCGCTTATTGTGGTTAATCCATTCCAGACTCTACCACGATAAATGAATTTCCGCAAAGTAGGATTCTTTGTTTATAAATCAAATATTTTCGCAGGTAGAGCATAGAAAACCTGTTTACGACCTTCTAAATACGTTTTTTAACATTATTAGAGCCCTATATACATGAAATAACACCCTTTAGTAAAAAATTTTAAAATGTACTCCATGTCAATATAGAGATGACAGTTCCGTCTCACAATTAAAAGGATGCAAACATATCTTCCTCTTCAAAGGAGTGTGCTTTTAAGTATGCGAAGCACCGCCGGACAAAGCAGCTGCAAGGGAGGGAGCAATGTGAAGGTAGTCTTTCAGCATTTTTTAGAAAAGCGTCCATATCCTCTAAGCCAGTGTGCGAACAGCCCCTCTGCTCACACCCACTCCGTCAGAAGCAGAGAATGTCAGAGAGAGTGAGAGAGACAGAGAAAAGCAAACAATCAAAAATCAATACGTGGTGTTCGGGCTTTCAAGTATGCGAAGCACCGCGCGGGAAGCATTGTGTATATCTATATGTATATCATTGAGGAGTTTTGTTTAACACCCAATACATGCTCTGATTGGGTAGCTTCTCAGCCATCCGCCAATAGCATCCCTTGTATGAAATCAACTGGGCAAACCAACTGAAGCATGTACCATAAATTAAAAGACCCACTGTCCGCAGAAATCCGCGAACAAGCGAAAAATACGTGATATATATTTAGATATGCTTACATTTAAAATCTGCGATGGAGTGTAGCCACGAAAGTGGAAGCGTGATATAGCGAGGGATTACTTTATTCTTGAATAAAAGTACACGTGTTTATTTGATATATGGACTGAAGTCTTCAAATATTATACACTTCACGTCATTATTAGTATAACATGGAAACAGTTTCTGCTTTAGCTATGTGTTCAACATTTCTTGCCTCGCATTTCCTGCCATCCTACACTTACACAGATCATTGCAGACACGGAACACAAATGAAATGTATGTATTCCAAATAACAATATACTATTTACTCTATACAACTCCAGGCACCTCACTGCCAGATAAAGAGAATTCAGCTCTGAGAATTTAGTCTGTGGGAGGATGGGATAGCAGGTAGCTTGATGCTTGCACTGATCGACACATCTGCAAAACAAAAGACGCTGATGGAGAGATGCAAAAGAATTTAAGGTGGCCCAGTATTACAAGTTTTTTCAAAGGCTTCTGGGATTCTAGTGTTAAAAAGATTATATGACAGCAAGAAATAAAAATAATAAATAGCATACATTAAAGCACTGTATTCTAAAACTCATCTTATGCTGGGTAGTAAAAGAGAAATATTTTTAAACTATTAATCATACACTTGTGATAATTAATGTGAGCAAAAATGACACAACTAACTACACTAGAAATCAAAGGGAAATTTTCAGTTGACATTAATAAACACAAATGATTGGGTGCCATTGCAAACTATTGGAACTGTACTCTGCCAGCTTTTTCAGAGAAGAAACAAATATGGGAAGAATTTCTAAATGAATAAAAGACCATAGGACCTGGCATCACTTCACTTTTAGACTAGGTCATAATGCAGAAAAATAAACATTTGATGCTCTGTTCTTAACTTGCTATAGAAATATTAGTTTACAAAGAAAACATTTTCAGATCTGGCACACCTACCTCGATCATTGAGGCTAGCTCTAATGGCAGCCTCATACTGCTCTTGCTCACTCAATCCTCCAGTGTATACATCAAAACCAGGATGCTGGTTGTAGGAATTATTTTCGTAATGCATTGGAGGTTGTCTTTCATAAGCATTATATCGATTTGTTCTATATCCACTCCATCCTGTAACAGGCATGAGAAAAAAAAAAATTTCATGTAAAGTCACATAAAAAATTTACTGCTGACAGTTTAAAGCCAGAAAAATCTTTGACTTTTTGAACGGAAAGGTTTTTTACTTACCATATAGTGAAAAGTCAAGCAAAATGACACCTTTTATTGGCTAACTAAAAAGATTACAATATGCAAGCTTTCGTGGCAACTGAGGCCCCTTCTTCAGGCATGATGTACTTACTTACCATGTGTAATGTTTTACATTTACTCACATTCCAAATTTGAATTATGTCCAGGGGTCTCATGTATAAACGGTGCGTACGCACAGAAATATTGCGTAAGAACTTTTCCACGTTCAAATCGCGATGTATAAAACCTACACTTGGCGTAAAGCCACGCACTTTTCCACGGTACCTCATACCTTGTCGTACGCAAGTTCTCCGCTCGGTTTTGCAGACTGGCGGCACCCAGCATCAAAGCAGTGCTACTGTTCCTGTGTGGTTACACCTTATTTTCCTGACGCGGCTTTATAAATACACTGAAACTAACTGCATATTGTTTATTAGTGTAACGCATCTGATTGTAATTAACTTGTAACAATATAATGGTCCAGGGAATAGCCATAGTATTCCAAATACCATAACTGCTTTAGCGTTGTTACTCTAACTGCACCTTCTTCTTTCAGCTGCTCCCATTAGGAGTTGCCACAGCGGATCATCTTTTTCCATATTACTCTCACTGCACCACTCGGAGTATTTATATCATTGTATCTGAGTGTGAATCACAGCAGCAGCTGATCGGAAAGAGAATTATCAGTATACAGCTTCAAGAACACGCTGTCTCAGCCACGGCAAAATGTTTCAAAGCCTTTCTTGTACGGACCTTGCGGTTCAGAAACAGTTTCATCCCAAGAACTATAAACGCACTCAATCAATTGCTCCTTGTAGAACTGTTTGTACTTATAAGTACAATCACCCCACTGTAAACTTGTCCTACAGTTATAATATCGCACAACCTGAGCCACTTTATAAAGCGTGTATTTACATATGATGACGATATCATTTTTAAGGTGAAATGCAGCAAAATATGTTTATAATATTATACAGATAAAAATTTTACTTCATTTAAATAATCTATATTCTTCACTGGGAGTGTCGTGAAGGATAGAATAATTAAACATGTACTATGAAGATATTTCAATGTTCCTTAAACGTTTTGAAGAATCGGCGCTCTAAGCTTACAGATGGCTTAACTTCTATTACAGAGCTGATTGTGTGATGATTGGGTATTTGGGGAAAGAAAAGCAAGGACTGCAGTGGCGGCTACGCCAATATATATTAAATATAAAACAGAAAGAGAAAATAACAACACAGCTAAAAACGCAGCGACAAATTGCGGCAAAAGTTAAATGCTTGTGTCATGAGCACGAGGCGGCTATGTTGTGTCTGCAACGGACGTGCCCATCCACCATGCATAAGCTACCTTACTGACATTGGCGGGCAAAGGAGCCACCGATTCTTCCTCTACCCAGTGCCACCACAAGCCTAGAGCCGCCCGAGTACTGCTGCAATAAATTATTTCATCGATGGTCACACACAATCACTGCACCGTGAAACTCATGTTTAATAACGTGCTTTAACTTATATCATCATGAAAATGATATCACGTATACATCTCAGTATTTTAGTTATTCAGAGAACTGTAATATTATGAATGTAATGGATTCTGTGTCCAGTTGGAGGAAGAGAGCCGGTTTAAAAAGTAAGTAGTGATTCACACACATAGAGCACATAGAAGATCAAATACAAAACAAAGCATTTAACGTGCTACTTTAATTGCGATGTGATTTGAGAAACTGGTAAATTAAACGATTTTAAGATGAAGTTTATGATGTTTTACTTTAATGAAAAAATAAAAATGTCGAGATTGAAGTTGACATTTCATGCTTTTTCTCCACTGTGTGTCTTTTTTTTCTCTGTATCCTAATAAGCTTTCATATGACACTCAGGCAGTGAGCTACAACTCGCCTTTTCACGGCGACTTTGATATGTGACTTCTTTTTTATTTCCGGCACTGTGCGATTTTGTGAATGTGAGCTTTCAAGTTTCTCCAACACGCTATGTCACTCGATAACTTCCTTTTGTTGATTATACCACGGTTTATTTGAACAAATAGTATGTTTTTTCTTTGCCTCCACTTGGTATTCGCTGAAATTCTTATATTTTCCCCCGTGCTTTTCCCATTGTCTTTTCACAGAAGGCTGAGCTCAAGGGAGATTTATATGCATTTGCATATTCAAAGAGGTGTAATTCTGGGAGGAGTTGGGGCGTTACATAAAGCGTGTGCACGAGCATTACTTTTCACGCTGATCGGGATTTATGTAGCGGAAGAACGTGGAAGTTGGAGTACGCACAGATTCCTGCATCTGGATTTTTCTGTGCGTAAGCACATTTTGGCTTTTGTGCTTACGCCATGTTATAGTGCGAGTTCTAAGTACGGCGTTATACATGAGGCCCCAGGTCCTTCTGAAATGATTCATCTGATATTAGATTGTGTACTTTTACAATTAGTTTACTGTCAACTGCAAACGTAACCAGCTTGTTGTTTAGAATTTTTAATCAAAATCATTTATATATGTATACATATTAGAAAGAGAAGCACCACTTTTAACACATCACTTGAATAGGATAAATTTCTTACTATCACAACCAATTGACCCTTGTATTTAAGCTAATTTTCCTCCCATCTAGAAACTGTACTTCCACACATCTTAGTTTGATCGCAAGTATCTCATAAGTTTTAGCAATGGTTTTCTGAAAATCAAGATAAATAATATCATATGAACCTCTCTGATAAAACACTTTCGTTGCTTCCTCACAGAATTCCAGTATATATGTGAAATACAACCTTCCTGTTTAAACCCACATTGACTGTTCACTAATACACTTTAGAACATTAGAACACTCTAGACAAAAACAGGCCATTCAGCCCAACAAAGCTTGCCAGTCCTATCCACTTATTTCTTCCAAAAAAACATCAAGTCGAGTTTTGAAAGTCCCTAACGTCTTACTGTCTACCACACTACTTGGTAGCTTATTCCAAGTGTCTATCGTTCTTTATGTAAAGAAAAACTTCCCAATGTTTGTGCAAAATTTACCCTTAACAAGTTTCCAACTGTGTCCCCGTGTTCTTGATGAACTCATTTTAAAATAACAGTCTTGATCCACTGTACTAATTCCATTCATAATTTTAAACACTTCAATCATGTCACCTCTTAATCTTCTTTTTCTTAAACTGTATAGGCTCAGCTCTTTTAATATTTCCCCATAATTCAACCCCTGTAGCCCTGGAATCAGCCTAGTCACTCTTCTCTGGACCTTTTCTAGCGCTGCTATGTCCTTTTTGCAGCCTGGAGACCAAAACTGCACACAGTACTCAAGATGAGGCCTCACCAGTGCATTATAAAGGTTGAACATAACCTCCTTGGACTTGTACTCCACACATCGTGCTATATAACCTAACATTCCGTTAGCCTTCTTAATGGCTTCTGAACACTGTCGGGAAGTCGATAGCTTAGAGTCCACTATGATTCCTAAATCCTTCTCATAAGGTGTACTCTTGATTTTCCGACCGCCCATTGTATATTGAAACCTAACATTTTTACTTCCTATGTGTAATACTTTACATTTACTGACATTAAATTTCATCTGCCACAAATCTGCCCAAGTCTGTATGCTATCCAAGTCCTTCTGTCTGTATCTTTTAATTTCCCTTTACTATTCTTGATGCACTTGACCTCCTCCTTGACTGTTCTTTTACTAGTAAAATACTGAAAGAATCTCTTGGGGTCTTCTTTCACCTTATCTGCTATATTCCTCTCCAACTGTCTTTCAGCCTTCTTGATATCCTTCTTAATGGTTGCCCTCATGTTCTCATACACTCTACGATTCACTTTGCAGTCATTAGTCTTATATGCCTTATAAAGCAGTTTTTTCCTTTGCAACTTCTTTTTTAAATCTTTATTAATCCACCATGGAGCTTTTTTAGTTTCCTATTAATTCCAAATTTAGGTATGTATCTGTCCTGCATTACATGTAAAACATTTTTTAAAGCTGCTCCACTACTCCTCGAATAAACGTCAAGGGTTTGTATATGCACTCACAAACCTCCTTGAGTTTTCTGGCCCCACCAGTTTGTTTGATTTCTGTCATGTTAATCTCATCAGAACTTCACTATGTGCAGTTTCCAAAATCATCTCACTGCCATTTCCAAAATCAAAAGTACCTCTTAATATCCCTGTGGCTTCTGAGAGTTTACTGACCTTCACATGTATAAAAATAAAAATGAAAATTATTCATTTAGTGCATCTGCTACTTCAATATCTTTATCTGTAAGTTTACTCATACTGTTCCTAATACATTTCATTCCTCCACTTCATGTCTGTAGAAATTACTATGATTTCTTTTGCATTTTTCACTGCATTTCTCTTAATCTCCGTTTGTTTTTGTGTTTATTTTAACCTTTGCTATCATGAGTCTTACAGTAAGGGCCAGAGTTAGTTTTCATGTACACTGTAGCAGATGACCAGGGACCTTGCCCCACCAGGAAGCCTGGAGAAGGGAAGGACCGGGAGAGGTACAAAATCTTCCCTGTGGCGCAAGAGGGCAACACCCCTGGATAGCATCCGGGCCATGGATACGGAGTAGGGAAGCTCAACCCTGTCGGGGTCCGTGCCCACCACCAAGGGGCGGCCTGGACATCTCCAGAGCCTTGGCATATAGCACCTCGGCCACACCCAGAAGTGCTGCCAGATGTTAAATAGGAAGCACCTGGAGCACTTCCGTGTGCACTATAAAGGAGGCCGCTTCACTCCACTCAGGGAGCCGGGGTCGTGTGGTAGTGGACAGAGCTTGCGAGAGAGGAGTGGAGGCGGCAGAAGGAAAGAAAAGGAAAAAGACTGTGAGCTGAGTTTATTGTGGGGGTTTGTGCACCGTGTGTTGCATAAAAGAAAATAAATAGCCTGTGTTTTGGATTTGGCTGTCCCAGTATCTGTCTGTGTCCGGGCATCTTTCATAACACATTATACTGTATAGATTTTTCTCTCTTTAAAATCTCATTTTTTATGTCTGTATTTATCCATTACTGACTACTTTTTAATTTCTTAATCTTTCCAAATTTCAGAATTAAACTCTACTGAAATGCTTTTGAACCTTTTCCACTGCTCCTTGACCATCTATACAATTTAATGGTGTGTTAGCGTTACACCATATGTAAGAGGACCAACGGCTTACAAAAACTTCTAGTTTTGACTCATTTGTCCACAGCACATTATCGCAAAAGTTATGCGGGTAATCAAGGTGTTCTTTAGCAAAATGTTAGATGAGCCTTTATGATCCACTTGTTTAGCAAGAGATTTTACCTTGTAACTCTCTCGTGGACACCATTTTTGCCTAGCTTCTTTAAATAGTGGAATCAAGATTGGTGATATTAACAGACCTGAGAGAGGGCTACAGGTACTTAGATGTTTGTCTGAGTTCTTCTCGGATTTCCTTTATGAGTTTTCTGTTTGCTCTTGGTGCAATTTTGCCAGCCACTTCTGTACAGTTTTACCACTATTCAAATTTTCTCCATGTGGAGATGATGGCTTTCAGTGTTCTCTGCTGGAGTCCCACAGTATTAGATTTTACTTTGTAACCCTTTCTAGACAGATATATTTTAATAACTTTCTTTCTCAGCTCTACGGGATTTTCTTTTGATTAAGGCAAGGTGTGCGTCTTGTTGAGTTCTTTTGGCCAACTTCACCTTGCTAGATAGGCTCTAGTTAAGTGATATTTAGATTCAACAGGGCAGGGAGACAAACAAGTTTATCATTTAAATTTGGTTCATTGTTTGACTGAGTGACTAAGGGGGTAATTGCTTTTTCACACAAGTGATATAGATGTTGGTGAACTTTTTTCATTAAAAAATACACAATTATTTTTAAAAAAATAGTTCATTGTGCTTGCTCAGGTAGTATTTTGTATTATAATAAATTTTCTTGGAGATCTCAAAAAATTAAATGTTATGAATAAGCCAAAACAGAGGAAATCAGGAAGAGGGCAAACACTTTACACTGCACTGTATATTGCTCAACTGAAAAAATTTTAAGCCACCTACCACAGCACAATGAGTAACAGATGTCCTATTTTTAACTTAGAAAAGAGAATCACTTTACAATGAACTATTCAAATGTGCCTATAGTTTGGTAGGCAAGTATCAGTGTTGTCCTTAACTACTTAAAAATGCTGAACCATTGCCAGACCTTTGGGATATTACAATATGTTTGAGTGGTTACTTTAAATGGAATCCTTCTCCTTCTTTTGGTTCCTGTGTGGTACCCGATTTAAATAAGATGTAACCATGTATGGCTTACTCATCTAGGGCGCAATTTCCTAAAGTTTTGTAATGCTAAGTATTTTATTATCTCATACTTAAAATTGTTTGGTAATTACCGAGCATTTCTCGAAACCCTTTGTAATGAATCTTGTACTTTATTTTGGTCTAAAGAATCTCAAAAGAGATTCTGTTAAAGAGATACAAAGGTTGATATGGCAATATAAATATAAATGTATAACGTAGGCAATGCATTAGCATAAAAGGGGGCTCTTTGAAGCTTTAATACCTGTAGGCAATTTGAGTACATAATAAGTTATCTTATCAAACTCACTATGTGATCAATCATATCCTTTGTGGACATGAAACTTTGGACCATCTTTTTTATAAAAACCTAACAGAGCACTCCGAGGTGAAATAATTATCCTTCCTGGTCTGGTGCAGAACAAAATGGAAAGAAAAACGAAACAGAATTTTTCTGTCAGTTCCACTGTACAAATTTTTTACAGCTTTCAATTTCTATACTACCTGTGGACTCCTGCAGATCATCAGTTGATGTGCATGTCCTCAGCAAGGATGTTGTGTTCAAATCTGGCCTGCAGTGACCAGGGGCCTCATGTATAGTGCATACACACAAAAATGTTGCATACAGCCATTTACACATTCACCTCGAGATTTATAAAAACTAAAGTTGAAGAAAAGCCATGCACATTTTCATTCAGCCTCAGACCATGCAACGTGTTTCTGCTTGGCATTGTAAACAGGTGGCACCCAGCATCAAAGCAGTGCTGTTTCTGTGTCATTTCCCTTTCTTTCTCATATTCACATCCACGACACAGACATTATCGAATACATCGAAATTATTTGCATATCATTTACACATTGATTGTAATCAGTCTGTAACAATATAATGGTGCATGGAATGATCAAACTATTCCAACTACCATGGCTGCTTAGCGTTGTTAGAAGACATCGCAGATGAAAGAATTAGAAGAGAGCACATATTTGCAGATCATACGGACTTCTTGTCCCATGATGACAACTGGCTTCTAAGTTGATTTAGATTTCCAAGAGCTACCCTCTAAGAGCTGTGTGCTGTTAGAATACTAGGAGGTACAGTTGATATCATTTTTATGATGAAATGCATTAAAGTACTGTATGTATATTACATTTTACAGATAAATTGTTAATTTCATTTAAATAATGTATACTGTTACTAATTAAACATGTGGGGGCATGGTGGCGTTGTGGAAGTGCTGCTGCATTGCAGTAATGGGTCACTTCCCAGGTGTCCCTCTGCCTGGAGTTTGTATGTTTTCCTGGTGGGTTTCCTCTGCATGCTTCTGTTTCCTTCCAAAAGCAAGCAGGTTAGGGGATTTAGTGATGCT
This sequence comes from Polypterus senegalus, assembly GCF_016835505.1. NCBI lineage: Eukaryota > Metazoa > Chordata > Cladistia > Polypteriformes > Polypteridae > Polypterus > Polypterus senegalus. Next base: position 144,868,990 of record NC_053154.1, on the reverse strand, counting down.
AAACTGATGCTACTACTACTACTATTACTACTACTACTACTAGTAATAATAATAATAATACTAATGCTTGTATTCACCCTGCGATGAGCTGGCCCCCCGTCTTGGGATTGATTCTGCCTCAGGTTAAATGCTTGCTAGGACTGGCACGACCCTGCATGGATGGAAGGAATAATTAAACATGCATAACAAAGATTTTTCAATGTTCCTTAAAAGTATTGAAGAATCTATGTTCTAGGCTTACAAATTGTTTTACAATTATTACAGACTAGCAAAATACCCGCACTTCGCAGCGGCGAAGTACTGCCTTGAAATCTTCAATAAGAAGAAAAGTAAACCTTTTTAAACTGAGGGAAAATATACCAATAATTAATTGTTAAGGATCTCTTTGTATACCACAGTTCGGCCCTCCGGTTCTAATATGACCAAGCTGTGCGCTGAGCTTACTCTTGAGCATGCAACGTACAGTTGGCCATGTGAAAAGCAATCTTGCCTCAAATCTCACAGCTTGGATTGCTGCTGTTATAATTGGTTTGAGTTTCATGGTTTGTTTCAATTATGACAGTATTTGCAGGACTTGTTGTGTTTAAGTGAATTTCGGCAACTGTCAAGAGTTGTAAGCATACAACCAGTTTCATCGATAACTTCACATCCAGCTTTTGAGAGTTTAAACATTCATAAACATCAAAGTGTCCACTACTGAAATGTTCACCTGTGAATCTAAGATGTTTAAGAGGCATTGGCGATTGTCCAAAGGTGTAAAATATTTGACCATTTTTGTACACTTGAAAGCGACAACCGAACAATTCACCGGCAGCCATCAACTCGCATGCAGAACCATAGGTGAAGGGCTTAAGCATTTCACTCTTATAGTGCTCCTGTGTAGTAAAATTATCAGTCCACACCTTGAACCTGTCCCAGTCATTCAATACATAAGACACAATGTTCCTCCAGATATCAAGAGTGAGCCTGATATGGCCGTGCAATATGTAAACCAGAGAATGGAAAAGGCAGGTGCCATCTCCGGGCATGGAAACCAACTCAGTAAGTGCCAGTTCTTTGATCGATGGTGATCACTTTGACAGACATGTTAATGGGGGTACGGTTGGAACGATAAAGGAAATCGGTACCTGAACAATGTAAATAACTCTAAAATACCTACACAATAACTATAATCGTAATAAACGAACAATAAAACAGCAGAGAAGTCGTGGATTAAATAAAAAGGCTGCAGTTATCAGCAGGGTGACGTGAATCCCGTGGCGAAGCAAGGAAGCGAATGAAGAGACCGGAGCGACGGACGGCCTTATATAGGCAGGCAGCCAACAACGTGGGAGGCGTTGGGATGGGGGACCCAACGCCGCCTCACACGTCGACCGAGCTGCAGGCTATGGACGTATATATGTACGTAAGTAGGATTCAGTTAGCGTTGGGAACCCGCATACCAAATTTCTTGAAGATGGGCCCTTTAGGTAACAAAGACCGTTGGAAAGTTCAATATGGCGGTCGACAGTGGCATCATACCACCGAAATAAGTATGTACATCGGTTTCCGTTAGCGCAGGGAAGCCGCCTACCAAATTTCGTGATGATGGGGCCATAAATAATAACGTTCAACATGGCGGACGTTGTCAACCGTTATGACCGTTACACGTAGAATTTCGAAATGAAACCTGCTTAACTCTTGTACGTAAGCTGTAAGGAACAAGCCTGCTAAATTTCAGCCTTCTACCTACACGGGAAGTTGGAGAATTAGTGATGTCACATTATCAGTAGTTGAAAAAAGTAAAGATTAGGTGTATTTAAAGGTGTTTTAAGACCCTGGAATTTGAACAAAGTACCACATGATCTTGTTCCTGCTGATGTACCCACTGTAATGCTCTATTTGAAGTTTAAATCTAAAGTATACTGTGTGCACCAAGCTGAGAACCTGTGATCTGAAAACATTCAGCTCATTACTGAGTAAAATGAAAGCAGCAGCATCATAAGCAGCTTCTTGGAAAAGAAGAAATGCTCATAATGATTTTCATCACAAAGTTTGTTCATTACTATTATTATTCTCAATTAGTTTTTTAAAACACTGTATAGGTGACATTTCAATGCTGTCTTAATGACTGAAACAAAGAAAAATATATGCTTTAATCAAGTATAAGCTAATTTGAGTGTACATGCTTTGGTGTTTCAAATGTGGCTAGATAACATAGTACAAAATTTCAGAACATTTATTAATCAAAAGATTATTTAGCTAACCTGAGAAATTTAGCTTTCTTTATATTTCTTTTGTAGAGTTGTAATCTTGCAAATATTTCTGCTGCTGCCATAACTAAACAGACAAGGCACCAGATTTGTAGAACATCCTTTATAGACTTAATCTTAGCATTTACCACTGCTACACCATCAAATCTGATCATAAAGCTCCTTGGAATATAATGCCACTCTGCGCATCTGGATTATGGAATAAACTACCAACATCACTTCCTCTGCACTCATCTTCAACACAGGTAAAAGTACAGGGTAGCATCGGTAAACACAACCTCAGCGCTGTCAATAACTTTGCTGATTATAAAAACCATTGTAGACCAGATCACCAATAAAAGTCATATCACCAATAATGATGAAATTGCTCACAGAGAAGATATTTGCATTCTGACACATCTGTACTGGGAAAAGAATACCTCCATTGAAGTCAGGAAAACCAAGGCGCTGTAATTGATTTCATGAAGCAGGAGAGAGACCACACTGTAATGCCGTCCAGACTGATCGCAAGTTTCTTGACCTGGGTGTTAGTGCCACCCTGTGCAACTGGATCTTGGACGTTCTAACTGGCAGACACCATCAGATCCGGATTGGTAGACACACCTTCTCTATGCTGATCCTGAACAATGACACCCCTCAGGGCAGTTTATTGAGTTCCCTGTTATACTACCTGTTCACCCATGATTGTATGGTCAAATATATCTCCAATACCATCAAACGTCTGCTGACGATTCCAACGTTCTAGGTTTGATCATAGACAATGGTGAGACAGTCTAACTAGAGGAGATTAGGATCCTCTCAGAGTGGTGTCAGCACAATAACCTCTCTCTGAATGTCAACAAGACTAAGGAGACAATTGATTTCAGGAAGCGGCAGGTAAATCCCACTCCCATTTACATTGGGAGCGAGGCTGTGGAAAAAGTAAACCATTTTAAATTCCTGGGGTTACCATCACCAACAATCTTAGGTGGACAGAACACACTACAGCAGTCATTAAAACGGCCCATTAGCAACTTTACTTTCTCAGAAGACTGAGGAAAACCGCAATGTCTACAGCAACCCTCATCTACTTTTATAAATGTATTTTAGAGTCCATTTTGACAGGTTGTGTGGTGTGCTGGTATGGCAACAGTTCAGTTAAGGACTGCAAGGCATTGCAGAGGGTGGTGAAACAGATCAGATCATCATTAGGACATGGATATCATTTCTGTAGGACATATTTGCCATGTGCTATCTGGGAAACGCAAAAGAAACTATCAAGGAACCTAGTCATCCTGGGCAGATATTTTCCTCTATCTCTCCCAAGAAATCTGCATTCTGTACGAGGCATATATAACAATTGTTGTTTTAAAACAACAAACTGTATTATTATAGACATCAGTCATCCCACACACAACACTTTTCCCCTCCTCTATCCTGAAAAACATTGTAAAAGCAATAGCGCACACAATGGTAGATTAGAGGCATCTTTTATTCCCAGGTCACAAAGCTACTTGACAGCTGTTCATACCGGCAACTGCATGAGTGTACATATGTTGCTTTCAATGTACGATAGTCATTGTCTGTGTTGCATTTACTGTCTGTTGTTGGTACTGTGCTACCACAATTTGTCTACAAAAGACATATAAGTAAGTACTTCATTGAACTATGCAATATGTACTTTAGATGACATTATAACTTTGAATTTGAGTTTCTTACATACATTATGAATTTTAGAATTAGAATTTTTTTAGAATACAGAAACTTAGAAACAATACTCTAATGTAAATCCACTGTTTTTAATTCAAGTTTATTTCAACAGTTTCAGCTTTTTATCTTCGATACAAAGATGTTTCCTAATATGGCAATGAACAAAACAGTATTTTTTTTTTCATAATTTGTTGGCTTTCTACCTTCACTGCTTTTTTCTTAAAAAGACTAATTCTGTTCAAACACACTGCTCTGTGAGAAAGAACATTGTCAAGCTATGTTCAAAATTAGCTTTATTCATTGTTTACAATTTTAACAAAAGGGAGGCAATTAGAAGTGAGCATTTGTAAGAAAATGCTAGGGAAAAAGTAGTTATATGTAAAAACACTGAAGGCAATATGAGAGGTGAGGCAGCTGTGCAAAAACACCCATGTTACACAAGAAATCATTGACTGAAAGCCTTTTTAAAGCACTGGGCTATCATTAAACATGTGCATTGTGTTGGGAGGTCATAAAAGATAATATTTTGAGATGATTCAGCCAGGTCAGATTCAATTTTTTTGACCCAACATTTGCTCTTTTCTCCAGCTCTCCCAAAGAGTACATCATTACTAATGTAGAGATTAACAGATTTTTCATAAAAGACTGACATACTGTAAAAACGCAATGCTTTTAATTTGTTTGCAACTAACCCAGATCCAGCATAATATAAGCACACCTAATATGAAATAGGGTACATGATACAAGTTTACACTTACATCTTTAGCAGTTTGTTTCTAACTTTTTAAATGTACTATAGTTTGTAATATTTATTTATTTGATGTTTGAAATAATGACAAATACCTTATCCAAAAAGCTTGCTGCCACCTTAAAAGTTTTAAATATTACATCAATAAAGCAGTAAGACGTACAGTGCATCCAGAAAGTATTCACAGCGCTTCACTTTTTCCACATTTTGTTATGTTACAGGCTTATTCCAAAATGGATTAAATTCTTTTTTTTCCTCAGAATTCTACACAACACCCCATAATGACAACGTGAAAAAAGTTTACTTAAGATTTTTGCAAATTTATTAAAAATAAAAAAACTGAGAAAGCACATGTACATAAGTATTCACAGCCTTTGCCATGAAGCTCAAAATTGAGCTCAGGTGCATCCTGTTTCCCCTGATCATCCTTGAGATGTTTCTGCAGCTTAATTGGTCCACCTGTGGTAAATTCAGTTGATTGGACATGATTTGGAAAGGCACACACTTGTCTATATAAGGTCCCACAGTTGACAGTTCATGTCAGAGCACAAACCAAGCATGAAGTCAAAGGAATTGTCTGTAGACCTCTAAAACAGGATTGTCTCAAGGTACAAATCTGGGGAAGGTTACAGAAACATTTCTGCTGCTTTGAAGGTTCCAATGAGCACAGTGGCCTCCATTATCTGTAAGTGGAAGAAGTTCGAAACCACCAGGACTCTTCCTAGAGCTGGCCGGCCATATAAACTGAGCGATCGGGGGAGGAGGGTCTTAGTCAGGGAGGTGACCAAAAACCCGATGGTCACTCTATCAGAGCTCCAGAGGTCCTCTGTGGAGAGAGGAGAACCTTCCAGAAGGACAACCATCTCTGCAGCAATCCACCTATCAGGCCTGTATGGTAGAGTGGCCAGACGGAAGCCACTCCTTAGTAAAAGGCACATGGCAGCCCACCTGGAGTTTGCCAAATGGCACCTGAAGGACTCTCAGACCATGAGAAACAAAATTCTCTTATCTGATGAGACAAAGATTGAACTCTTTGGTGTGAATGCCAGGCGTCATGTTTGGAGGAAACCAGGCACCACTCATCACCAGGCCAATACCATCCCTACAGTGAAGCATGGCTATGGCAGCATCTTGCTGTGGGGATGTTTTTCAGCGACAGGAACTGGGAGACTAATAAGGATAAAGGGAAAGATGACTGCAGCAATGTACAGAGACATACAGGATGAGAACCTGCTCCAGAGCGCTCTTGACCTCAGACTGGGGCGACGGTTCATCTTTCAGCAGGACAACGACCCTAAGCACACAGCCAAGATATCAAAGGAGTGGCTTCAGGACAACTCTGTGAATGTCCTTGAGTGGCCCAGCCAGAGCCCAGACTTGAATCCGATTGAACATCTCTGGATAGATCTTAAAATGGCTGGGCACCGACTCTTCTCATCCAACCTGATGGAGCTTGAGAGGTGCTGCAAAGAGGAATGGGCGAATCTGGCCAAAGATAGGTGTGCCAAGCTTGTGGCATCATATTCAAAAAGACTTGAGGCTGTAATTGCTGCCAAAGGTGCATCAACAAAGTATTGAGCAAAGGCTGTGAATACTTATGTACATGTGATTTCTCAGTTTTTTTATTTTTAATAAATTTGCAAAAACCTCAAGTAAACTTTTTTCACGTTGTCATTATGGGCTGTTGTGTGTAGAATTCTAAGAAAAAAAATGAATTTAATCCATTTTGGAATAAGGCTGTAACATAACAAAATGTGGTAAAAGTGATGCGCTGTGAATACTTTTCGGATGCACTGCATTTACCTCCAATGCAATTTGACCATCAACAAAGAATTCAGTCCAGTAGAACTTCTGCTTCAATATTATTATAGGAATTATGGAGGATCATCACATGTCTGAGACTTATTACAGTACTTTAGGAAAATAGTCTTGGACATAAAATAATTCTCCTAACAATCCAGATTATCTGGAAGAGGTTAACCAAAAAAATTAAAGCACAAATGTTGTTATTTAATATTGATATTTACACCCATTTTCATATCAACTTTTGCTAAGAACAGCTTGTTGAAAACTTTAAAATGGTGGATTGCAAAATCAGGATGTGGAGCATACATTCCATATTAATACCAAGAGATGTTTATAGACATGAATGCTTGTCTCCACATTGAAAACATTCAGTGGCTCCATTACAGTTTAGGGCACATTTTTTTGACATTGGTTAGGTCTACTAATTTGATTAGTGAAGAACATGAAAGTTAATAAATTCTAAGAGATCATGTACATTGTATGGCTAAGCATTACTATCATGTATTGTAGGACAGCCTTGAAAATAAACAAAATACTACAAACATATAAACAAAGTTTTATGGGAGTTTCAGGAAAATTTGTGCCAATAATATCACCAAAAACTGCCACTTCATCTCTCCATCTTAAGGTACCTTACCTCCTAAAATGAAAATGTACTTTATTTTGCAAGTTTACCCTAAAGTAACAAATTTCTATAATGCTATCAGAACCCAAACCACTTTACAAAAATTAGGGTCTTATAGGAATAAGTCCAGAAAAATAGAAAGAAACTGCTCCAGATTGCATTAACGTGTATTAAAAGTTTTAAACACATAGATGAATTGATAATAAATACAAACACTGTTATAATTATAACTTCACCTTACATTAAATGAGGCCTGTAGGTGATGGGGCTCAATGGATATGGTCATTTATGTAACCTGTGACCAAGGCAATTACTTTTACTTGCTTATACTCTAGAGAGCAAGAGGAGCATTATCAAATACACAGTATAAGGCTCATGGACTAAAAATGTGCAAAGGTAGAGAATTAAAAGGAAAGAGGATGAGGCAGGCCTGCAGCAGACTGTTAACAGAGTGACACATGGAAGAAGCTTGTGTGAGTCATTTGTCTTAACATAAATTAAGCTGTGGCCCCTGTGACAGTACATCTCTCCACACTATGCAAGGGATATCTTTGTTCATCCACTTGTTTGAAACTGTAGATCAGAATATAGATCACAGTCTAGGTGAAAAAGAATTGTCTTGTTGATCTGTATGCACAGCCCAAAAAATGTATATAGTTCACCCCAAAGTTTGCAAAATGCCAATATTCCTTCCAAATGTTAGGAGCTCTATTTTGGGATGTAAAATACACAGAAAAAAACATACTTTACTCATCTGTTTCAGTAACTTAAATGAAACAAGCTGCTAGTTTCCTCACATGTATAAAGAACTGCAGGTTAAGTAAACTAGCACGTTTAAATTGGTCTTAAATGAGGAACTGTGGATGTATCCATGTGCCCTATGATGGACTGAACCTCCACTGTCTAGGACTGATTTCTGCCTGATGGTCAAATGTTTCTGGATAGACCACCTGCGACACTATAAATTGAATAAGATGAATTAATGAATTAAAACTAATAATGAATTTAAACTAAACAGCATGTTAACATAATTCCTTTCTAAAGGCTACTCCTACAATGATGGAATAAAAACAATATGGTGTCAAGTTTTAAATGTGAACTCATTTTGTAATTTTGTAAGCTTCCTAATGGAGTGCCCTTTTTCCCTTAGCAGTCCAGGGACAACTTCACAAGTTGAGTTGCAGCACTAAAAAGTAATTGATTTCAGCAAGTGCGGATGTACCATACAGTGATTATGCCTGCTCATACTGGATGCTGCCAAGCATATGTATAATCTCCAGATTCCACTAATAATAAATTAAAGAAAAAAAAAACAGGCAAAAGAAAAGTAATAGATGTGAGGCACTATATATAAAGAATTTTTAACGCACATTAAAACCTGACAATTGAGCTTTTCATCACCAACCTCCACCAGGGCATTCTTTATAATTTAGTATTGCAAACTTCTACTGGCTATTGAAACTGAATGTATGACTTTAAGAATTTATGAAACACCAAATGCTACCCTCACCCACGTTTTATTTTATATATTTGGATAATTTTTGCCGAGATCCAGCTAACGTTGACTCAGGACTGTAATTTGTTTCATGTGGTTTGAATGCATCCTGGAGAAAAATCAATCAGATAAAACTCAAAGGAGATTTGTTTGCCTCCAATGACCTCCATGAGAAGAGAAGGAAAAAAACACAGGGCTTTTCCCTTTCTTGTGGAATTATTACCATCTGACTTCACTGGCGTGCAGCTATTATCATACACTATAATCATGTTCTTATTCAATCTTACTACAATCCTTTAAAATGCAAGGACTTAAATTAACCATTTTTAATGTGATCCCATACCAAGGCTTTCCTCATCAAAGACCAAGGGTTTAGGAAAATACATCCTTTATTTTTAAATGTAGCTCTTTAATTTGTGAGGTAGCTTAGGGCAGTGAAAAGAAAAGAAAGAAAATTGGAAAATTGACCTTATATCATCTTGGATTAAAGTCAGCAGCTCTGCTCTGATGGTTGGTCAGGTTCCAGACCTCTGGAAATGACACTACAGACATCTAATAATAACAAACTGTCTCATTCTGATCCACTAAATGCTGTTTATATGAAGGTAAGTAACTGTGAGGAAGCAATGGTGTGCCTTACTATTGTAGCTTCCTAAATGCATGAAGATAGCCCCTTACCATCACACCACAAAGGCAGATATATTGGGCTCTCAAACTTGACAAAAGCAAAAGTGACTTGAAAGTGGCCAATTAAAGTGTAATACCTGAAGAGCTGAAGTACTGCGGTCTGGAATAGTGGTGGTGGTCAGAAGAAAAGATTCCTATAGAGATAAAAAAAAAGTGTTACATGCACATTTTCAGTCTTAATTTTTCAAAAATTCATATTACATGTTACTAAAATACATGTTTATGGAAACTCCATTATTAAGAATCACTATAAATACTGTATATACCTGAGCATAGCTTCATTATCTTTTTCAGTGGTCCTTTTGTGTACATCAGTCCAACCAAAATTCCTGCAAGATGTCCAACAAAGGAAGTTCTGAAAGAAATTGACATCTTCATCAGAATCTTGAACAGCTGCCTGCACATGTATACAAGTTTTCTTGGTATTTTTTTATTCATATAATTAAAATAATGCGTATTTTTCTAAATAAGGTAGCAAAAATTACTTCAGCCCTAATAGTAAAAAAGCACAGATTAGACACCACAATATTAGGAACCAGGTGGAAGTGCCTTATAATTTAGTGAATGTGTCTTAAGAAGAAAACTGCTCCAAGCATGAGAAGGTGGAAACTATGACAAGCTCCAGAAATTGTTTCTTTCTAAGAAGTGCTATATCCGCCTCTGAATTGGGCTAACAAATAAGACAAAAATCATTTTATATTTTATTCAGTGGTATTAAAATTAAAAACCTTCTTTAAAGATCTTCAAGTGAACAAAGTAAAAGCAGAAGAACAAGAATTTAAATAGATGCATCCTGAGGCCCAAACTGAATGAAAACTGGCATGGGAGATCAATGTATGCAAACATTTAGGTTTGCATTTCTGTTATGCTTGTGACCACCAAAGGATCCTGCATTATAGCTTACTATAAAACACCTATAAAACAGTACAACTGCTGGATCATGGTAAATTCATTATACGTCTATTACTGCTATAGCATATAAAGAATGGTTCAACAATGAGGGCTGTGAATAAGTGAATAAATGATTGATGCTAAATTACTGGTATCTGTGAGTCCAAAATGTCACTGTGACTATAGCAACATGATTGCCACAACAACTGAACAGCAAACGTCATGTAGTTGGACACAACTGTCTATGTTGGGCCACCATATCTGCTCTTTATAAGGGGTCAATAAGGCTGTTTGAAAATATGTCTTCAAAATATGAACTTTACATTGCATGTATGGAACATTCTGGAACATCATCTACCACCTGCTACATCTTCCAAGAGTGGATGCACCATTTGATACCTGTGTGCCTCCATTCAAAGAGGCATACCCTCTTATTATTACATAAGCTTTTGCTCAGTACTAACAAACCACATATTCAGTTCAATTGTGGATCAATACATTAATCCTTTGCACTGGTTTTGGGATCACTTAAAGTGGGCAAATATTCGCTATGCCTTCAAAGATAAGAGATAAAAGAGTACTGCCAGATACTTCAAAGTTTACAGTAGAACAGAATTTAAATCATATCTTTTCCTTTAACCATAAAAATTAGCTGGTCATGTGAAACTTTATCAACTGCACAAGACACAAAATTAACTAATGACTAAAGATTGGCTAAAGAAGAAAATGTTGCCTTCCAGGATAAACTTAAATGGTTCTGTCTTACACTACTCAAGCAGCATGGTGTGAAGAGCTGCTGAAATTAAGGGTGCTTTCCCAACACAGGAACTTTTTTTCAGGAACCAGGGACTTTTTAGAAACTCAGGAACTTTTCTAGCATGCCCACCATAGGAACACAAGTCATTTGTAGTTCCTGGTACTTCCTTTAGCTCCTAAAAGAGACTTATCAGTGTAGATGAAGTTCCACAATTTGCACCGCATCACTTTTCATAGCCGGCTTCTGTGGTATGCTGCGCTTTGCACTACATTGAAGCAATGGTGGGTTCCCATGTGAAATCGCAATACCTTCAATGCAATAAGGATGTGAACTCCCTATTGAGCTGCACTTCACACCACGTCACTCTTCCTTACACATCATTTTGCATAATTGTTATAGTTCCTATTGTGTGGTGGAAATGTACCTCACAAAAATGGTTAGGGACCACAAGTAGCCCAGGGCCTGCATCGTACAGAAACTCATTGGTTCAAGAAAGTTCCTGCAGTGGGAAAGCAACCAAAAATACAGTTTTGCAAGGCTACATCCCCTGGGTCCCTTTCACACTCTTAATCTGTCACTTATTCTGAGAGTACCCTATTTGCAACAATACGTTGTATGTACTGTGTAATTCATACAAGTCAGGAGCTGAAAACTTAACCCATTATCTCATATTTGAGGTTCTATGGACTCCTTAATCTCAAATGAGATATAGTATGGTACATTATTAGATGAAGACATTCCATATACACAGTAACCTCTTTTTATGGTACACCTGCCTGTCCAGTGCTTCTGACTGCTCAATCAGTGACAGACGTGATAGATCCATATGTGATGACAAAGTTATATTAAAGATTGGCACATGTGCATGTGCAAATCAAAGAGAGAATGGGCAAAAATAAAGATTTAAATGGCCCATTTATTTGTTTCTAAATTGCCATTGTTAACAGGTCAGGAAAAGCGATGTTGCTGGGGTTTTATGAACAACTCTAGAATACTTATATCTAAATGAACTAGGCTAAATGAAAAGCATCAACATACAGTATTTCTCACTTGGTTGTTTCCCATTTCTTTTCTTTAATAATTATTTAAAAAATTACAAAAACAAAATATTGGTTGACAGAAAAAAAAGTATACTGCATATAGCTTTTCTTGTAACAACTATTTGGATTCAGCTTGGGATCAATGTCAAGCAAAGAGAAACAGTGCCAGCTAATTGCAGTGATGGATAATGAAGAAGGTTTCTATGCTTAGGAATGTTAAGAAACTTCTGGCAAGCAGAATATTACTTGTAAGTTAAGGTTTATCTGGTAGACCAGTGTTGGAATGGAACTGGTGAGCAGTAGAGATTTCTAACATTGGGAATACTGGTGTTTTGTCTAAGTTGACAAAAATTTTTTATTAGTTGATTCCTTTTATTTTATTTAAATTATAATACAACGTATGTATGTATTTCACACACATCTATTATGTTTGTTTATGTATCTGCACAATGTTTTCTATAGAACATGTTTATTTGATAAATAATATCTACAATACTTGTTTTCCTGCACTTCACTGATATATAAAAAATATATATATATTTTTTTTTTCACACACACACACACACTTGAGGGCTTGTTACATATGCATTATTTTCACTTTTACTTTAAAACTTTTGTAAAAACAATACTTGTCCTTTAATTCCAGCCCCGGGCATGGTTAAATCTTTCTCGCAGGATGTATAATGCTGCTTGCGTTGTGCAACTGGACGCACGCTAAGGAGATGCCATCGGATCAGCTGCTGTCTTTGTGCTGCTGCTGCTGGTGAGCTGAGTGTTCTGTTTGTCGTGCTGCACGTCAATCATTTAAAACCCTGTACAGCAGCTGTCCTTTTGCCACTTCGTGTCTCTGCCGCTCACGTTGTGAAAGGCGGGGTGGGGAGGGAATAGAGGATGGGCTGAATGCACACTAAGGAGAAGCAGTTGGATCATCTGCTGGCTTGCTGTATGTTTTGCTTCTCACTTGTTGCTGTTTTAAGAGCTGGGAGCATATGATGTCTCTCTGCCAAAAGCATTCCAACAACTGCTTGGTTAGAATGCGTGAACTTGTTTTAAATGTTGTCTCACTGCTTTGTCTCGCGGGACATTAAAGTGTCTCTTATGGGACGTCAAGTTATCTTCCGAGATGATCATGTCTTTTCTCCCTAGTCTCCCTCCCTTTTTTTTTTTTTTAAATAGCACAAAGCGCCTTCCGAACGCACTTCAACATTCCTCCTAACGGTGACATCCCAAATTGGAAAATAATTCTTCAGTGGGTGGCTAAATTTAGACAGACAGGTACAACATTGAACATAATATCTCCAGGCCATCCTCAGACTGTACGAACATTTGAAAACATCCAAGATGTAATGGCATCAATTTTGTAGTCTACGAGACATTCAACGTGAAAACATGCTTCTGCCTTAGGCATTTCCAACATGTCTTTAAGGAGGATTTTGCATGAAGACCTTAATTTCCATCCATACAAAATGATGTTAGTGCAGGAGCTCACCAAGAGAGACTGGAAGAGCCATAGAGCTGTGCGCAAACATTCTGCAAACCATTCATGGAGATGTCATCGTCATGTGCAGTGACAAGGCACAGTTCCATTTGAATGGTTGTGTAAGTAAGCAAAACTTTAGCTACTGGGCTGAACCCAACCCTCGTAAACTTCATTACAGACCCCTACACAGAGAGTGTGTTACAGTTTAGTGCGCAGTTGCAGAATTTGGCATTGTAGGCCCTTACTTTTTTGAGGTGGGGGACAGCTCATACGGTGTGGGGATCCATGCAAGTTTTACAGATGTTTCCAGGGAAGCTGATCTCCCTGCACGGTGATGTTGAGTGGCCTCCACATTCATCTGATGTCGCTCCGTGAGATTTTTTCTTGTGAGGCTATCCTCAAGTTGAAGGTATACACACACTAACCTCAAAACCTTGAAGCCCTCAAGGACACTATTTGCCACAAACTTACCTCTATTCTCCTTGAAATGGACGAACGAGTCATATCAGCGTTCAGAAATAATTTGTTTTTGAGCAGTATAGTGACTGTTCGCACTGAGCCTCATCCCCAGGCTCAGCTTTGGCCACAATGAAAATATTCATTTAAATGGCATTCTAATGCAAAAGAAACATAGCCTCAGAATGCAGAATGTCAGTCCAGCTGCTGCCTTACACGTTATGCACCTGTTGTCTTGTTTTCTCTCTTGTCCTGTCCAGACTGCCTCTGTACCCTGTCCCAGCTCCTGCTGCACCTTTCTTTCTACAGTCGAGTCCTTCCAAAGGAGACAACTGCAGGTTAATTTAAACTCAAGAACTAGAGTTGTTGTAATGGAGGCAAATAGGAAGTTGTCTGCTTTGATGTGGGTTCGAAAGATATCAAATTAAGCTTGAGAAATGTTTCTGCAGGTGCCAAAATAAAAGTTCCATTTGTTCAGTCCTCTCCTGTCTGTTTTTTGTGCAACTCAGCAGCCCACATGTGACTATATTTAATTGTGCAGCTTAGAATACAGCAAATGCAGAGTGTTTGATAATTTAGTTCATCCTGAAGTTCATCTGATTGGCTTAAATTTAATTAATGTAGTTCATCTGATTGGATTAAAGGAGCAGATATCACTTTATCATGTAAATGCAACATTTACCACTTCTGTACAATGGGCTGTTAATTAAATGTGATTCAGGATGATTGTTACAGTGCTTTATTAGATATAAAATAATGGGACAGATCATTTCCTTGAATACACAACTTTGTGGGTTCTCACCCCTTGGAACTGAAAGTCAGAAACAGAGAATTCCAGTATGAGTAAAAATATGTAAGTAGTGTAGTCTAGTGCCCAGAGGTTTGAAATTAAAACAAATAGCCTTTGTCTCACTGTGTGACTGTAAGAGAGTCTTTATATCTCCCTGTGCTACAACTATAAAAATCTACTTATGCAAACAACTCTTCTGTAGCTCTCAGCTTGTAAAACACTTGGAATGCTCACTACAGGAAAAAAACTCTAAATTATTTAAGGTGGAAGTCTGTTGATATTTGTAGTCTCCCAACATCTCTGAACAATTTGTTTGCTAGGGATACTGAAATAAATGATCGTTTTGGAGTGCTGATGTACTTTATTGTGTTTAAGTCACTAGATGGCGCTTAATGTCTAGCTGCAGAGTTTGAACACTTTTTAGTAGGCAAGAGAATGTCATGTTAAGGAATACCTTGAGACATCCACCAAACCATTTGAATGGGTGTGTAAAAAAAAAATATAGTACACTATCACTCTATAGTTCCACATCTCTCTATCATGTCAAAGTAATCTTTATTATTTTTCCGCTTTAAACAAATGTGATTCTGACACCTGTCCGGGGGAAAAACCTGTGCTGGCAATTTAAGCTTATAAATTTCCACTACAACCTTGTCATCTAGCACAGTATTAGAAGAAGTCCATAACTGCTTATAAAGTCCCACAAGAGTAAAAGCATTCATCATGTGTTCAACTTGTGCTCAGTGATAAGAAGAGCGGTGATACTGTGAATTAACCTGCATATCCCTAGTTCTGATCATCATTACAGAGAAAAAATGTCTTGTCTACCCATTCACCTAATTTCAGAATTAATCCAGTTTAAGATCAAGGGGAGCTTGTGACACTCCATTGTTGCTACATGATCTACTGAAAGTTTGTGTTATTTTTCAGTAAGACATTCTTCTAGAAGATAAATCAGATTCTTTATTATTGTAAAATAAGTAAAAACAAGTGTATAGCATAACAAAATGTGGGACTTGAGTTGTACACTTGTGACTAGGATCTCAATTTAGTATATTATATTTAACATATTATGACTGATACATTATTTTTTAGAGAGTGCCATGCAATGGGGTGGAAACTTGTTATGGGCTGTCAGTCAATCTCAGGGCGCAATGTCTGGTATAAATGCCAGGTCAGGCCCTCTCTTTCTCTGAGACTCTTGAGTCGGTACATTTTAATATACACTGTATAGATGTCTAATCCTTTTCCTCTGATGATGATACCTGATAGGTTTTAAAAGATCAGGAACAAAAGAGAAGACTCATGATTAATTTTCTCCCTTTGTGGATTTCTCTCTATCTAACTGTCTATATATATAACTGCACGTATATAGCACAGTTAGATGGTGCAATCTTTAGCACTGCTGTCAGACAGCTCTTGGAATTACTTTCTGTTTTATTCATTCACAAGGATTTCTCTTTTCCAGGTATACTGGTTTCATTCTTAGGTATAAGAATTTGCCTTGTTAGGTTAATTGGGAAATGTAAATTGTATGGGCACAAGTGGAGGTAGGTATATTTGTGTCTTATAATGAATAGAATCCAGGATTGGTTCCGCTTTTGTGGCAAACGCTGCTAAATGATAATCACTATGTTAAAAAATAAGAAAAAAGAATATTTGAAGATAGAAGTTTTTCACATATTACATATAGTATACAACAATTTCCATATTTTATAAACAATGCACTTATTACTGACCATCACCTTTAATAATGTCCTTCTCTACTTAGTGAATGAACCATTGGTCTTCTGCAAAAGACCTGTGGTTACAATGAGACACACTTGTACAAAAAATAGATCAGATGGTTTCCAGGTCTGGGCTCACAACAAAGTGATATCTAATATGATTGCTCAGCACTCTAAGATGACTAACCAGTTTATAGTTTTTGGAATGAAGAAAGTGCTGGGAAGATGTTTACAGTGGAATATCACAGAGCATACTATGTAATCATGAAGTCTGAAGACACATGAAAGTGTTCTCACTTAAAAAGTCTGATTGAACCAACAACATAGGGTTCATAGTGTGAAGTTAAGTCTAAGCTGAAAGAAGCAAAAACCTAAACAAATCCAGTCATCCCACAGGAAATTAGTATGAAGCTTCTACCTGACTATTAAAAAAACCCAAGGAACAAAGTACAAATAAATCCCATGCAATCACATGCTACAACAAGAACATTGTACCTCTCAACAAACAAAGTCTGGCCATCTAATTTACAAGTATACTACCTGTATATAATACTATGATTTTATTGATCTTTAGTGTTAACCTTGATGCTATAAAAATATATTGCTTCCAGAAGGCAGACAACTCATTCAGTGCAGTTCTGAATCAATATGTTTGATTGCACCTCAAATTGTATGCCACAAAACAATGTCAAATTGCTCCTAGATATACCAGCTCCATACATAGTATTATCAGATTCATCCGATACCATTCTTTATATGTCTTTCAGGAAGTTACTAGCAATAATTTTCAGAAAACATGTGAAGCTGTGGTTATTTAGTGAATGTGTCATCTCATAAGTAGTGTGTTTAGCATAATGGAACTTAGACATGCAAGACCAGAGTCCACAATCCAGCAAGAAACACACAATGATCTTCAGTATAGTGTCTAAAATAACAAACATTCACATTAAACAATGGAAACCTCAGAGGTACCATCTGTGGATCTGTATAACACTACAGCATACTTCAGAAATGTTTTTGGTGGAATTTAGCTATTAAAAATGCCAGTTATAAAAAGTAAGTAAATCAAGTAATGGTCAGAGCATGTGATAAAGTGATGACAACAGTTTCCTCCATCCAGATGAACAGTAATTCAGTCAAATATATTTTATAGCTGTATGACCAACTATAAAAACATTTCATTAAAGCTGGTATAATGGTGCATAGCAATAGCAAAAGCAATAATAAATTTAATAAAAATTACCTACAGTGCTAAAAAAGTAGTTGATCTTTCATGATTTCCACTACTATTGCAAATGTTTTGACATAAAATTTTTTAAGTCTTAAAAAATAAACTTTTCAAAATTGTAATTTCTCTCAATAAAATAGATAATTAGAGTCAGTTGCATAATAAAGAGGCATGCAGCAAAACAATAATCCAAAACAAAATACAGGTTTACATCAAAATATTTGACAAAAACCAAAACTAAAGATTTGGTTTGACATTATCAAAATCCAGACCTGAACACAAGACAAATGCTACAGCAAGACCAGAAACAATCAATACAAACTTGAAACCAAGCAACATTTCTGAATTATGTCAATATGTCACGTCTAAAATGAGTAGGCTACATTTTTACTACAGTGATAGGAAAACTTAACATACAGTAGAGTTATAGTAAGCATTTGGTCGCAGTCCTTGTTATCTGGGAGATGTCTGAATACCAAAAGAAACAAAAAAAGAATGAGGGCATTCTAAATGGAACATAAAATCCTTAGTCCAAAAAATATACATATTATAACATTTTCTTTCCTTGTATTTTAAATGACCCAATTACATTGTATTGCAATTCATACTGCCATTAGCACATGCCACACCTACATGACTGGTGTTACACATGTGCTTGGAGATATCTTTAGGCACAAAAAGTAAATGATACCACTCTGAGCAGAGAGCACCTCTCCTTTTGCACCTTCAGTTCCAAAGTTCAATCACTGAAGGACCTGTCACCCAGTCCCAATTCCAGCAAGAAACTATACCCCTTCCCGGCTGCTCTGAAGTACAGGAAGTCTGCATTCTGTGGGTAACCTACCTCTGAGCAAGACAAAATCCTCTCAATGAAACCTTGATTTACTTTTGACATATAGCCATTTGCATATTATAATTTTTTTCACCAGTTATTAAATGCGGAGACTGGCTAGTACCCCAGTCTCTTTTTGGAGACTAATGTTTCTTCCTTTTGCACCTCACACTGGCAAAAGACATCAATACACAAACAACATGCCTGCCTCCATGGAAATCTCTCTATTATAAAATAAAAAAAGAAAAAGATATGTGATCTTTAGAAGAGACAACTTTTGAAGAGAGATATTCTGAAGAGAGACAGAGAGACACTTTCATGTCCCGCGAGATAGACAAGTTATGTCATACTTACAACCTTTGGAAGCAAGTCCCGTGACAGGGCAGGGTTAGGCGAGCGAAGTGCACATCACGCGGCACGGCAACAGCAGCAAGCCAGCAGCTGATCGAGCAAAGAGGAGGTTAAAAAAAAAAAAAGTATTTGTTTCCCATTGTATCACTATTTAAGAGGGTTTTCGGAGGAGCGGCCGCATCTCCTTGGGGTGCGTTCAGCCCCCCTTTTCACAACGCCGTGTACTGCAGCCCCCACCTACCCGGGTTGGGTGGTTGATGTGCGAAGCTCCCTAGTAATACATAAAATGGAACTGTCTACAAAGAAAATTACCCACAAAAGGTCATGCAGTGACATCACCAATTAAATGTTAGAAATAAATATTAAATAAACAATAATACACACCACAAATTTAAATAAGAAGAGCCTAAATTAAAACTTACTATAATGCCCTGTATTTTTGCTCCATGCTCAATGTTTCCGTTGGAGCAGCAACAGATAGTTTACATTGTACTGCAGGTATAAGGACATTAAATTGGAATGAATTAATTCATAAACTATTCATGAGGTTATTGATTTTCTTAAATACACATCATTTTACGAAAATCCCACAGACATTCATAAAATGATATACATACAATGCCAGTCCTTAACTAGCAGTTAGCATTAAAATAATGATTACTTAACTTGTAAAAGTGTATAATTTTAACAAATAAATTGTCCTTAAGTGGAAAATTGGTGTTTAAACTGCAGTCTGACTATATTAAATTTTAATTACTTTCCTCAAACAAACCAAGATGAACTAAATTAACAGGACTTAAATTGCAGGCATCACAAGCATCCTTTCTTATATATTCTTCCTGTGTTACACTAGGCTTTGTTAATTGGTTTACAACACAATGGTGGAGAGAAAAGATGGCAAGTACGCCATAGCGCCACAGAACCTGTTTCAAATAGTTTATAACCTAGGAACAAATGGATGCTGCAGGACTAGAAATGACAGAATTAGTTTATAGCTTGAGAAAGCAAAATGTATGAAGGTACTTAAAAGATCAGAGTCATTTAGCATAAGTACAAGATAGCCAATGAAATGTGTATAATGTCATATGTCCTGGAATCCCAAGTGTGCATTTTAATATAAATATGACTCATCTGAGGGACTACAGAGATGATGACAGAAAGCAAAGATAAAAGAAGTGACATCAGAGAGCGAGGCATGTTATGACCATTTCTTCTGGATGTCAGAGAACATAATCTATGAATAACACCAACCGCTACATCAAAAGCTTTCCAGGAGAACATCCTATTCTTGACATTGCTATATTTTAGTAAGCTTTTCTAAGACTGTTTATATCCGGACTTTGCTATCTACTTTATTCTCCATTATATTTTCTTCCATTTAGTTTTGTAACACATTAAAAATGCCATTCTGCTTTTATATTTTCTATACTCCCATCTTTAATGTACAGTGACTGAAATAATAAGACAGCACCTAATGTGGGGAATATTGCTACTTTCTTGCCTGCAGAGTTCATCAAGCCTATGGGTGTTGCTTCTCAATAATTAAAACAACTGCCACAAAGGTAAAACATTGTTTGGTTGCTAAGTGGCATACAACCAAAACAGCTGTGCCTTTAAGTGTGTCGTGAGGACAACTGCATGTTTATTAGTGCTGGTGATAGACAGCCTGTATGTAGAGAATCCTATATGGAATATTGTGGAGTGACTGGCAATTGGCACTACTCGAGACTCTGTCTGGCTAGGATTGTTATATGTATGTATGTTTATCTGTGTGTATTAATCTTCAAGGGCCAGAATAGATGGACCTAGTAAATGTTCCTTGTAAGTCACACAAAGTTCATCTGAGGTCTAGATTATAACCTGACCTAACAGTTAAGGCGTCTCTTAAAATAAAATTCAAACAATATCCTTTTTGTGTGTGGTTTTTGGCTTTTTTGCATGTTGCATGAATTTAATTTAAAGGAGGAAAATGTTAAACTGGAAAACAGAAAGGTTTTAATTTAACTGTGCTGCTGCACTAATCCAACATCTCCTCGGGATGATTCATACGCAAAGCTGCAAGATTACATAGGTCTGATAGCTTCCACATTGCACTCTAATGGAAGAAATGTGACTTGGCACACAAGCTGCACTCTGCCATCTGCAACCGCCATTTGCAATCAGAGTTTATGCCGACCACTTGCACTGTCAAGTAATAGAAATGGACTGAAGAGAAAATGGGAGAACATCTGTGGAACAAAGAAAATAACCTACCCATAAATTACATAAACACATGAAAGATGCAATTAGATTAGCAGTGTTCTAAAAAGAAAAAAAATCAGAAACCTTTCATATAAGAATTTTAGAGTGCAGGTTGACAAACTGCTTTGAGCAGTATATCATAAGCATACAACAGAAAAATGTATA
The DNA here is from genome assembly GCF_016835505.1 of Polypterus senegalus. NCBI lineage: Eukaryota > Metazoa > Chordata > Cladistia > Polypteriformes > Polypteridae > Polypterus > Polypterus senegalus. The sequence goes on along the minus strand of NC_053154.1, from coordinate 144,847,730 downwards.
ATGTCAAAGTGGTGACATTCCATGAGTCACCATGAAAGGTTCCGAACAGCAGTAGTCAAACCTAATACAGGGATAAGAGGGGAAAAGAATTACACAATTTTCAATAATGTTTAGGGGTATTGATAGAACAGCTAGGAACTACTATTGCAAATGTGTGCCAGTTGTTAGAGGAAATTTTGCCCTAGCAGATTAAACTAAAAACATTTGATAGCACAGTCTCATGGGGTTATCTGCAACTCTACAGAACTTAAGATGGTCACTAAAGACTAATAAAAACTGTGAATTAAGTTATAACTTAAATATCACATTACAAACCTTAGCTCTTTACAATAGGTTTTGCAAGAAAAAGTGTGCATATAGAAGGTAAACACAGTGTCTGTGCCAAATGTTTGACTAGATAGACTTCACCTGTGATCTATTAATTACAGGACAGATGGCAGGTTGCTCACTTCAGCAAACACGGCTATGCAGTTTGACTCAGAGTCTGAATGTTGCCTTCTGCCAAAAAGAGCTTCCTGCTCATCTTCACTAGGTGCCCTTGAATTATTACAGAAGAAATGGTACAGCAAAATCATAATAGTAAGTTGCAGACAAAAATGAGCAGGAAGGTAATGACAAATGAGAAGTAGACTAAGAAGAATGAAACAGGTTAGGCAAGAGAGGAAGTACTGAACATAAATGTTACATACCGCATGCTAGTGTTAGGCAAGCCTGGCCAGTGATACAAGCCAGCAAAAGACTGATTTTGTTGTTTGAGTTGTCATGAGAAGTGAGGTGACAAAAAAAGTTTTCATATGACATTAAAAAGTACAAAAGAGAAAATGAGGTAAGACAATCAGTTGTGGCCAGACCCTGTGAAGCACATGCAGCAGAGGTTGTTATAAAGCAGATGCCTGGTATAACTGGCAAGCAGGATATCCTCTTCAATTTGTCACCCGTCACAGTGAAGCAAGTGTGAAAGGTGATTCAGAGACAGTCGGGGCCTCTCAGTGATGCTAACAAGACACTAGCCTCTGTAATGCAAACAAGAGAGAACTAGCAGTTGGGGAAATAGAGGAAAGCATATGAAAATCTACATCACAGAGTGAGCAGCATGATAATGGTGCAGGATGGCACAATACTTGTGAAAAACAGCAATGGACAGCAAAAGGAAAACTGATAAACAAAGGTCCCAAGCCACCTGCCATTTGCAGAGTGCTTAAGCAAAAGAAATTCTTCAACTTTTTACAGTGCACTGTATAAAGACTGTCAGTTTTCTTGCTGAAAGATATCAGGTTGACTCCATACACACTAGCCACAGTTGCTCCTGGAAGAAGGGAGTGCTTCAATTTGCCCAATGACTGGTTTTGAGAAACATTAATTCACAGTTCTTTGTCAGAAACTCTTATTCTAAGGTCGTACATATCAGGGAATTAGGAGTTGGGCTTTTTGGAGTAACATGTATTAAAAATTCTATTCTCCATCAACATCACAAATAAATCCTTTCTACTATTCACAAGTGAACTTTCGGTCTGTGAATATAAATATGTTATGGGGTACCTAAAGCCTTTCAATCAAATGTTTAGCTTCTATGGCTACTATTAAGACCAAAGAGCCACCAAAAATTCCTGTGGTTGTTATGCTGTACTGCCTACTGGTCAGGCCATTCCAATCAGTAACTGTAACCATCAGATCTCTTACAAAACGGCAACTACTCCTCTTCTGATGGCCCATAATGAATTCTTTACAGGAAGTCCAAATTTATGTACAGTAATTACGACATTACTACTTAATAACCTCCTTGAGGCCATATCAACTTTTGAAGGTAGTTCACTTCTCATTACTGGTATTATAATTAAATATTACGTATTTATCCATGGATTACAGATACCTGATTAGATAGGGAAGGATGGTGGTGCAGTAGATAGAACTGTTGCCTAATAGGTAGATCTGTGGATAAAATCTTGGAGTACAGTTAGTGCAGAGTTTACAGAATACACTGATTTGTTTTCAGGGTACTTTTCAGAGATATTCTCCTGCATCCCATGCATGAGTGGTGGTTCTTGCTGGTTCTTGCTTTGTGAGAATGGCACTTAGGGAGATTTAAGCTACTGTGACCTTAAAAAGAATAAGAGTGTTAGAAAAGTGAGAGTACCTTAGGCCTACTAAAAGTCCAGTAGATATCTCTCACTGTCTAACAACTGCTCCCATCGTTCTGTCACTTGCATAAATACCTGCTCAGTGCTGTGAGGTATAAGTATTCTTCTAGGAAAGCTTTTTTATTTAACATATATGAATATATGAAAATCATACAGGTATATAAATATATAATAATCCTTACTTCAATCCTACCATACAAAAGGTGTTTAAACTGATTAAATAACACTAAGATGACTGTACTTTATAATATTTAAAAAACATCAATGGAAATGGAATTTGTTGAGGTTTGCATCTCTCAATTTTAATCATTCTTAAAACCGAGTACAATCTGAATGAGGTGCACCAGATCATTGGTACTACAAAAAGGTCTAGCTTTAGCTGAAATTAAGACACATGGTCTAGTTTGGTCTTAACTAAGTAACTAATACACATAATGCCAGGACTGATATAGCTTCCAGAGTTCCATCTATGGTGGAAAAATCTTAAAACCTAAAAGTCTACCAAATTCAGGCCATGCTAGTAGCTCTTGCATTAAATGAAAGACATTCAAACAAGCAACTCCCAGATTAACATTAAATAATTTACAACCATCACTTGTTGCAGTCCCTGTCTAGAAACTTTTAGGGACTGAAAAGACATGGTCTATATGGAGTGTAAGGAAGAAACCTGCTTCTGCTGTCAAAAAAGAAAACAAATGTTTGAATGTAGTTTGTTACAGGTCAATTTGATGTAGAATATGTTTAGAATAATGTGTGCCCACTAGGGGGCTCCTCAGAGCCATAAACCTCAAACACAATAACACAGACACAGACCTGGTTTTAAAATTCCAACAATTTAACAGAATACGTTTGACATTTTTCTCTTGTTTTCAGGACAAGTTAGCACAGCAATAAATAAATAAATAAATAATTTATATTTATATATATATATATATATATATATATATATATATATATATATATATATATATTTATATATATATATATATATATCTCCTAGGCAAAACCTGGGAGTACATTAGTGCTGAGCCATTACCCATGGGAAGCACTTCTGGGTAAGGTGAAAGACCTACACAGCAGGATGATGAATCCCTGCCACACCCTCTGGCACAACCCGGAGAACACTACAGTTCCCAGCACACTCTGTAGGTGTGTGTACTGGTACTGGTATCATAGCCCAGGCATGCTGCCATCTACCGCCTCAGAAAGCAAATAGTCCACATAGGTTGCATCCTTCTGCCTTTCTAGTATACAGTGGAACCTCGGGTCACGACCATAAGTCATTCCAAAACTCTGGTCGTGACCCGAAGTAATTTCCCCCATAGGAGTGTATGTAAATACAATTAATCCGTTCCGAACCATACGAACTGTATGTAAATATATTTTTTTAAAGATTTTTAAGCACAAAAATAGCTAATTATACCATACAATACACAGCGTAATAGTAAACTAAATGTAAAAACATTGAATAACACTGAAAACCTTGAACAGAGAAAACTAACATTGCAAGAGTTCATGATATAGCGTTATGAACCAATCACTGTAAACACTTTTTTTAAATATGTTTTAAACACAGGAAAAAAATGAACATTTAAAAAATCCGTAATTTATACAAAAACTAACTATAAACAACCAAGAAAACTAACTTTGCAGGAGTTCACGCATAGCCTTACGAACCGATCGCTGTAAACACTTTTTTTTTTATAAGTTTTAAGCACAGGGAAAAAAACGAACATTTAAAAAATCCGTTATTTATACAAAAACAATTATAAACCATAAACAACCAAGAAAACTAACCTTGCATGAGTCAAGTTCTGGCATGAAGGAAGTGAGGAGGAACTGGGTGGAGAGGAGATTACAGTTTTGAGGTAAAGTCTGTGACGATGCGGGTTTGCTGCATGCTCCCATCTCGCTTCTGGGAGCCCTTAAACCCATTAACAATGAGCACAACAGTGAGGCACTACTGTACAATGGAGCAAGGGGATGGTGCAAAAAGTGACAAGTGCTTTTATTAAAATCAACAAAACAACAATCAAAAACGAAGTCCAAATTAAATAAAGTGCAGTGCTTTCAGAATCCTTCAATAAATAAATAACCCCATAAAAACAGAACTAGAGTGGAGGTTAATATCCAACAGAAAAAAGTCTTCATTAAATATAACAAGGTTAAAACAATGCTGGAAGCAGTCTCTTTAAAAACAAGCCCGGTGCATTCTTTAACTGGTGACCCCCACTGCCTTCTCGGCCTTACGCGGCCAGCCTTCCTTCTTCTGGTCACTCCAGTTCCTTGATCGCTCAGCTGGAGCGACAGTTTCCTTCTGCCCCACTGAGTATCAGTCAAACACCCTTGCTTGTGCTCACTGTCCAGCTGCCTGCCTGCGAGCACGTGCTCACTCGCTCGCACCGGTTCTTTCCACACTGCTTCCTGCTTACTTCCTCACTCCACAACCTCCGTCTTTCTTTTCTTTTCCTCCCTTTAGCCGCCTCGCACTTCTATTTATGAAGAGGACGTGGAAGCTGTAGCACAGCGATTATTTATTTAAAACTGGCCACTTGACGTTAGCTGCGGACCCGCTATACCACAAAGTCCCTCTGCGTGATGCACATCTGACCGAGAACAATGTACTGTACAGGGAGAGACTGAACATGTGCGTAAATCACTGGCGCATACAAACCGGAATGTTCGTCACCCGAGTGTGTGGTCATTAACAGATGCAAAAGTTTGCTGAACTTTTTGGTCAAAACCCGATTTGTACATGGTCCGAGACGTTCGTGAGTGGCCTCCTGGCAAAAAAAGGGACCTTGAACAATCTAGGACAGGACACTAGCCCATGCTTCCCATTCATTACAAATGTTATCTGGTTATATGATGCAAAGATGTACATAAGACATTAACTTGATTAAACAGAAGAAACCAAAAAAAACATTATTGCTTAAAGCATTAACTAGAGTGTGAGGCAGCTTGCTATTATTGTGTCATTTATAATTTCTATAATCAGCTAAAGAAGATTTGAGGAGAACCTTTGACCAAATGTGAAAAAATTGAACAAAAATTGAACTACAATGGATCTAACAATAGTACAACTTCAAACTACTCAAGCAAATCTAAAACAGAATGGCTGAAAAAAAGAAGGCAAGGAGTTAGGAATGGTTGAATTAAAGCCGAGAGCTAATCCCCATAAAATGTAATAAGTTGTCTTGAAGTGTGGTATACACACATCAAAAGTCTCAAAAATCATAATGATGAACCAATATTAAGTAAAGGAGCAGGCATAGGTTCCACTACATTGATAGAAACAAATGATATTTGGCCACAGCAACCACTTACATGATTTTATTGATTTTTTTGGCCAATAGAGGTTTTCCACCCAAAGACTTATGAATTATGCTGAATAAATTTGCAAATTGCAATATTGACACATTGATAATACTAATATCAGTATCACATTTCCATTTTTTCCAAATGTAGTAAATTAAAGTCAAATGTAGTGAGAAGGAATCAAAGCCAGATTTAATGGATAAAAGGTAACCATGATAACCAGCACATGACTATCACAACCTGTGGAGCAAATGTTATCAAAAGGCTGATAATAAGTCAGAGATATATTGACTATTGGAGCATAATGCTGAAATTGGGAAACCTAAAATGATTATATATATATATATATATATATATATATATATATATATATATATATATATATATATATATATATATATATATATATATATATATATATATATATATATAACTGCTCAAAAATATTAAAGGAACACTTTTTAATCAGAGTATAGCATCAAGTCAATGAAACTTCTGGGATATTGATTTGGTCAGTTAAGTAGCACAGGGGGTTGTTAATCAGTTTCAGCTGCTTTGCTGTTAATGAAATTAACAACAGGTGCACAAGAGGGGCAACAATGAGATGACCCCCAAAACAGGAATGGTTTAACAGGTGGAAGCCAATGACATTTTTCCCTCCTCATCTTTTCTGACTGTTTTTTTCACTAGTTTTGCATTTCGCTATGGTCAGTGTAACTACTGGTAGCATGAGGCGAAACCTTGACCCTACAGAGGTTGCACAGGAAATCCAACTTCTCCAGGATGGCACATCAATGTGTGTCATTGCCAGAAGGTTTGCAGTGTCTCCCAGCACTGTCTCAAGGGCATGGAGGAGATTCCAGGAGACAGGCAGTTAGTCTAGGAGAGCTGGACAGGACCATAGAAGGTCCTTAACCCATCAGCAGGACTGGTATCTGCTCCTTTGGACAAGGACAAACAGGATGAGCATTTCCAGAGCTCTACAAAATGACCTCCAGCAGGCCACTGGTGTGAATGTCTCTGACCAAACAATCAGAAACAGACTTCTTGAGGGTGGTCTGAGGGCCCAACGTCCTCTAGTGGGCCCTGTGCTCACAACCCAGCGCAGTGGAGCTCGATCGGCATTTACCATAGAATACCAGAATTGTCAGGTCCACCAATGGCACCCTGTGTTTTTCACAGATGAGAGCAGGTTCACCCTGAGCACATGTGACAGATGTTAAAGGGTCTGCAGAAGCCATGGAGAATGTTATGCTGTCTGTAACATCATTCGGCATGACCAGTTTGGTGGTGGGTCAGTGATGGTCTGGGGAGGCATATCCATGGAGGGACACACAGACTTCTACAAGCTAGACAAAGACACCTTGACTGCCATTAGGTATCAGGATGAAATCCTTGGACCCACTGTCAGATCCTACGCTGGTGCAGTAGGTCCTGGTTTCCTCCTAATGCACGACAATGCCCGGCCTCATGTGGCAAGAGTATGCAGGCAGTACCTGGAGGATGAAGGAATTGAAACAATTGAATGGCCTTCACGATCCCCTGACTTAAACCCAATAGAACATCTGTGGGACATTATGTTTCGGTCCATTAGGCGCCCTCAGGTTGCTCCTCAGACTGTACAACAGCTCAGGGATGCCCTCATACAGATCTGGGAGGAAATGCCACAAGACACCATCCGTCGTCTCATTAGGAGCATGCCCCGACGTTGTCAAGCATGCATACAAGCTCGTGGGGGCCACACAAGAAACTGAAAAGCATTTTGAGTAGCAGAAATTAAGTTTTTGAAAAAATGGACTAGCCTGCCACATCTTCATTTCACTTTGATTTTAGGGTGTCTACACAATTGAGCCCTCTGTAGGCAGAAAACTTTTATTTCCATTTATCAATCAGAAGCTGAATCATCCATTTCTCCTTCTTCATATTGTGAGCTTTCTGAACTCTTTTGGGAAAAACGGGGCAACACGTCCGTTGCTGGGGCAGAGCAACAGCAGGCTCACAGTGGTGCAGTGAAGCGCCATAGAAGCAAATCCTAAAAGATCGGGGTTATGCTGTTAATCCCCGTCTTGCACCACAAAACACGATGCCGAGTCTTTAGCAAAGCCAGCTTTATTCAGCTTGAAGCAGGAACAGCACTGTTATTTATTGTAGCGGAATCTGCCACTCTCCTATACACAGACACAGCAGTCAGGCAGGGTTGCGGCTAGGTTAGTGGCCAAGTACAGGTAATACTGTTCACTACATTTACAATGTCCCTTGCATCACCCATCAAGATCTTTTCTGGTTGCTTCACTGAAGAGCCACAGCAGAGCTGTGAGCCTGCTGTTGCCCCGGCAATGGATAAACAGTCTTCCACAGACACGGTGATCGCACTTTGGGACACTCTTTGGCGTGTTGTCCAGCTGGGAGAGGTCCCAAGAGAGTTTAGAAACCTCACATTATCTTGAATGAGTGCCGCATTAATAGGAATGTTTCTTGAACGAGCATGACTGAACCGCATAAAAACTGCTTTTTTGACATCTTCAAATGCAGCAGTTTATATACGATTGCAACCTGAGATTTGTCTTCTTTTTTTGCTCGGTCTTTCAAGAAAGCTTTTTTTTCCTAATATGAACTGTTATCGTTTTTTCCGTGTCTGCCGTTTCTATAGGAGGGTAAAATTGAGTTAAATTTTAGTGGATGTTTTTCAGATTTTGACAAGCAATAAGGAAAAGGTATCACTGAAAACCACAGAAAACAAAAACAGCAAAAAAAAACAGTTCTAGGAAAGTTCGAAGAAAGAAAAACAAAATTACAATGTTTCTGTTTGCGAATCGTTGTGCACAACTAAGCTGCAACCACAGAACTAACTGCTCTGTGGATGATTCATTCAGGCATTTCAAAGTCTTTTGGGCACTTTATTGTAATGAAAGTATCTGCTGAATGTACTTCGTAGCAGCAAGATTTCCATAGACTCATATCATATGGGGAAACTGTCGGGACCATAAAAATACTTCATTGTAATGAAAATTTCATTTTAAAGATATTCGTTGTAATGGAATATTACCTATATATATATATATATATATATATATAATTAATAATTCATTACATTTATATAGCGCTTTTTTATCAGTTACTCAAATATACATATATATATATATATATAAACTGTATATATATATATATATATATATATATGTGTGTGTGTGTGTGTGGGTGTGAGCTTGGACTCATACCCTGTAATTCGACTATATTGGAATGTGAATCACAAATCATAGCTGTACAGTATGTTACTAAAACTGACTCAACTTTTTTTCAATTTTTAGGCGATATTATTTACTTTGTTTTGAAATATATTAACTTTAAAAGTGGTTACCAAGGCACTACATCCAAATATTGAACACAGTTTGCTGGGTGAGTCATTAACACCCAGATTACTTTGAAACTTACAATTAAGTACTACAGTCATTTCATAGGCACAGAGAATGATTTGGTAGTGTGATATAAGACAGAAATGTAGTGCATTTTATGTTAAGTGGTGCCGTCATTTCCACATACTATTTAAAATATGCCTAGGCCAAATTAAAGCCATTGCTTTGCATCAGACTGCTGATAGGCTTTAGGTTGCTATTCCTGCAAACTATAAATATAACTAATGTTTATTTCTATAGCTTATGAATAGCTTGTATAATTGTTTTGAATATCTCATTAATTTCTAAACTATAGTAAACTCTTTTGCCTTAATGTACCGGGGCCATGCAATCAATTATGTTTCTCCACAAAATAAAAAATAAAGCACAGTATCATGGATTTATTCTTCGATAAAAGAACTGCAGCATTTTCCTCCACTTAACCCTTTGACACCAAATACATTTTTGTCAAAACGTTACTGTCAATGTACAGTCAAATTTGTGCATGTTAAAATTATACATTAAACAGCTTCATAAACCACAAATAAGTAATATTAAAACAGCTTCAATATCACAAAACAGTAAGAAACAACAGTCTAGTATCTCTTAAATAAAAGAAACAGTAATATGAAAGAACAAAGTAATAAAAAGTCCAAGGTTAAATTTACACTATGAAATAAACGAGTTTAGAAACACCATGACAGCTCACAAGTTGTGTTACTAAGTAATATCAAATGTAATACATCCGTAACACATGCAAAACAAGGTATTACTTTATCTGACAGTGATGTGCATCACTGCTTTTACCAGAAACTTGCTATATTAACTTGCCAGATTATTAAAATTCATCATTCAGATCACATGTTCGGATACATAATGGCAATTTATTTTTGTTAGCAGTGACAAAATGGTTACTAACAATGTATGTGTGTTTATCTACTGATGACTAATGGCTAATTTGGAGCCTCATCCTTGCATGCTGGTACTGCTTAGTTTCTTCAGTAATGAGTTCAGAATTTCTGGGGCAAACTAAACACAACTGCTGTGCAATGCCACACTGCCACCTAAAATAGGATTTAGTTATATGGCTTAATAATGTAAGTACTGAAAAATGGTGAAATGTTCACAGATATAAAGGTTTAGCTGGTTTATACAAAATTTTAGAGAAAAATCTCTTTGTAAAGGAAGGCTTTGTTGAAATTATAAATAATACAAGTTAAGATATTGGAATCAAGACTTACAGTGAATGTGTGACTTCATGATTTACTAAGGAGATACTCTCCTTATTTATGAGCTGTAAAAAGCCTACAAAACAATTAGTCAGTATATACAGGGTGGTCCAGATCTAATTATGCCGATCCAGATCGCCTGGATGACTTTGATTTATGCGAGGACGATTCCAGTTCACACACCTCTCGATGGTCCGGGATTTTTCGGGTGATTTTCTATGTAATAAACCTAATAAGTTATAGTGTAATGACAATTGCATAATTAGATCTGGACCACCCTATATAGGTAAATATGTACCTGTTATTATTTAAGTATGCATATAATGAAATACATGAATAGCTTAGTATTATTGTTAAATAAAACTATTTCTTATTTAACTTATTGGTTAATAGTCCTCATTAAGTGCTGAAAGATGCAAAACTTTTTTCAGCTGTTGTGCCACATTTCAAACAGTACTATAACATTTATCATACCTGTAAACAGTAACATTGACATTTTTTTATCAAACATTCATTTGGAAAAGGTTACATCAGTATGACAAGTTGTTAAAAGTAATTAATGATAAAACATTTTTGAGAGCATGGACAGTGGGAGTGCAGGTAATCCTTGCATGAGGAGTAAGTGGACATGGCGGATCTGCATTTATTTAAGTATTATGACGAACTGTTGAGAATGAAAAATATTTTTAGGTTTGCTCCTTTGGGCTATTAAACTGTAATGCTGTCTCTAGGCTTATACTCCATCCCCTGTCTGCACCCCAATTAGCAGCAATTTAGCAGTCTATGCCACCAAGCGCAACTATATTCACAACACTGAGAAAAGAGGAGGCTCAATGGTATCAGCAGGGAGTATCCCTGCAAGGTTAAGGGTGAAGGGCATTGGAAATGCAATGAAAAAGGAATGTCCCATTGTTGTGGTACCAAATACTGGAGAAGCGTATTAATGGCTTCATCTTAAAGAACAGAAGAAATATCTAGCTTTTCCCAGCATTGTCATTTCTTGTTACACAGTTAGCTGAAAATTAAAGCAAAAAAAATATTTCCCAAACTATCATGGGATCTTTCAATTCATCTTTAGGATGATGCTTGATCTTCAGTTAAAATGCTGCTCAATGGACACATCAGATTTTGATAATTTTGAATGGTGGATTTAAAGTATATAATGCTATTATCTGCCAGGATTTATGCTATAAGCTCAGAAAAAGACTACAGTTAAAAATGCAAACAAAATACAGCAGATTGGGGTTTATATAGATATTTATTTTGATCCTAGTTTCAGGGGCTCCGAGACTAATCTAGCAAGAATGCCTAGAAATAGTTTAATTGAAAAGGTGTAAATGTGGCAGGCTTAGGTTAGAGCTACTCATTGACTTGCCAGCTTTGGAAGTTGTGATAAAACTAAAGGCTCAGAAGGAAATCTCAAGTCACCCCAAGAACAGCAGTCAGCCATCACACAGACAAGACTGTAACCTGGAATCAAACTGGGACCAAAAATCTGGGTGCACACAACATTAAACGCTGTGATTATGCCAATCACTGGTTTTCCTATAATTCTACATTCTGATATATTAATAATAAATTTTATTGATATAGCGCCTGTCCCATGCTCAAGGCACTTCACAGAGTTTAAGAAATAACGGCAGGGTATACAGTATATAGCATTGTACTAAACAAGATTAACAAATAAATAAATAAAGAATAGTAAGATAGTAAATTCAGAGAAGAAAGCCTAACAGAAAACATAATTGATGGTCTAGCACATACACACACAGGTTACATGAGCATCTTGACATAGAGGTAAACTGAAAGAAGGGTAATAAAGTCAGGTAGAGCTAAAAGCCTTTCTGAACAGATGAGTTTTGAGTTGTTTTTTAAAAGAATTCATGGAGTCAGCTGATCTAATTAATTTCGGAAGGTCATTCCAGAGTCTGGGTGCTATACAGCTAAAGGCCTGGTCACCCATGGAGTGTAGATTAGTGTGGGGTACAACAAGATTGCCAGAATCACAGGACCTTAGTGGGCAGACAGGCACATAGTGATGGAGAAGGTCACTGATGTAGTTTGGCGCAAGGTCGTTTAAGGCTTTGAAGGTTATTTGTAAAATGTTATATTCAATTCTGTAAGACACAGGGAGCCAGTGAAGGCGAAAAAGGATGGATGTTATGTATTCGCTGCTGCTGACCCGTGTAAGGACTCTTGCAGCCGAGTTTTGATTAAGCTCGAGCTGTGATAAGATTAGAAGGGGCACCTGCCAGTAGGGAATTACAATAATCGATGCGGGATGTGATGAAAGCATGGACAAGTTTCTCACCATTAGAAAACAAGAGGAAGGAGCAAACGGATATGTTACGGAGGTGAAGGTAATTTTCTTAATGTTTCTTAATATGATTTATGTGGGCGGAATAAGAAAGGGAGGAATCAAAAATGACACCAAGATTCTTTGCAGAAGAGGCAGGTCTGTTGAGATCACTGCCAAGTTTGACTGGGAAGGAGCTCATTTTATTAAGTTGCACTTAAGTCCCAATTTGAAGGAGTTCAGTTTTGTTGAAATTTTAAATTTAAAGAGTTCTGCTCCATCCAGGATTTAATTTCACTGAGGCAAGTTGTGAGCTGAGAAAGCTCTGATGAAGTTCCACTTTTAACATTGAAATAGAGTTGAGTATCATATGCATAAAAAAGATAACCCAGTCCAAAGCTACGAATAGTATGGCCAAGGGGAAGCATATAAATATAGAAAAGCAGAGGACTGAGGACAAAGCCTGTGGAACTCCTTGTATGAATGGCGCTGTGCTGGACCTGCTGTTGCCAAGACTAACAAACTCTTGCCTATCAGTTAGATAGGACTTGAACCACTGGAGGGCAGTGCCAGAGATACCCAGCACATTCTCCATACTGGACAGTAGAATGTCATGTCTGACAATGTCAAATGCTGCACTGAGGTCTAACAGAATTAATATGCTGGTTTGTCCAGAGTCTGCTGCCATAAGCAAATCATTGGTTAACCGTAGCAGAGCAGTTTCACAGCTGTGCTGTGCTCTGAAACCAGACTGAAAGGGTTCCATCAAATTCTTAGAAATTAAGTACGGTGATCCCTCCTCGATTCCGGGGGTTGGTTTCCAGAACTCCCTGCGAAAGGTGAAAATCCGCAAAGTAAAAACCATACATTTATATTGTTATTTTTATATTATCACACTTGGGTTACAGATTTGCACAGAAACACAGGAAGTTGTAGAGACAGGGACTTTAAAATAGTGCAAACAAACATTCGTCTCTTTTTCAAAAGTTTAAACTGTGCTCCATGACAAGACAGAGATGACAGTTCAATCTCACAATTAAAAGAATGCAAACATATCTTCTTCTTCAAAGGAGTGTGCATCAGAAGCAGAGAATGTCAGAGAGAGAGAGAGAGACAGAGAGAGAAAAGCAAACAATTAAAAATCAATAGGTGCTTTTAAGTATGCGAAGCACCGCCCGACAAAGCAGCTGCAAGGAAGGGAGCAATGTGAAGGTAGTCTTTCAACATTTTTTAGAGGAACGTCCGTATCCTCTAGGCCAGTGTGCGAACAGCCCCTCTGCTCATACCCCCTCCGTCACGAGCAGAGAATGTCAGAGAGAGAGAGAGAGAAAAGCAAACAATCAAGAATCAATAGGTGCCATTCGGGCTTTTAAGTATGCGAAGCACCATGCTGGAAGCATATCATATATCATTGAGGAGTTTTATTTAATACATAATACCTGCTCTGATTGGGTAGCTTCTCAGCCATCCGCCAATAGCGTCCCTTGTATGAAACAAACTGGGCAAACCAACTGAGGAAGCATGTACCATAAATTAAAAGACCGATTGTCCGCAGAAATCTGCGAACTAGCGAAAAATCCGTGATATATATTTAGATATGCTTACATATAAAATCTGCAATGAAGTGAAGCCACGAAAGTCGAAGCGTGATATAATGAGGGATCACTGTAGTTGGTGAGCTGGGAAGCTACAACACGCTCAAGAACGTTTGACAGAAAAGGTAAGTGGGAAATAGGCAGAAAATTGTTAAGATTGTCAGCATCAAGACCAGACTTTTTTAACATTGGGGTTACAGAAGCGGTTTTAAAAGTGAGCGGCACAAAGCCAGTGTCAAGGGATGAGTTTATTATTGTAGTAGTAGTTGGGATTATGGCATGAAGGCAGGATTTAAGTAGTGTGGTGGGGTCCTGGGGATGGGGTCCAGTACTCAAGTAGTTGGCCACATCTTACAAAGCAGGTCATTAACAAAAGCAGATGTGACTGGTGAGAACTTAGAGAAAGAGCTGGATGGAGTGGGAAAACAGGGAAAGGTACAAACAGATGATGTATTTACATATTAGTCGAATTATTTGTATCTTTAAATTTGTTACGAAAAAAGTTGAGGAATTTCTCACAGACTTCAGTAGAAGAGGTAGTTGGGCCAGATGCGAGTTGGAGTAGTTTATTAACTACAGAGAAAAAAACCCTTGGGTTATCGTGGCCACTTTCTATTATTCTGCCATAATTGGTTTTCTTGGCAGCAGTTAGTGCTTCTCTGTAAGCTCTTTAGTGGTCAGAGAAAGCCTGGATGTGCACGGTGAGGACAGACTTACATGACATTGTCTCAAGGCGTCGGCCAGCTGCTTTCATAGATCGCAATTCTGAATTATACCAAGGAGCTGAACGCTTAAAGGAAACCTCCTTATGTTTTAAAGGAGCTGTTTTATCTAATGCTGAATGAATGGCTGTGTTATAGTGGTCAACAAGACTATCTAGTGTTGATGGAATAGGTGAAGACAGTAAAAGATCAGAAATGGATTCATAAAGGATAGAGAGACAGATATTTTTAAGGTATCTGTAAGAAATTTGTTGTTTACAGATAAGAGGAGGAGAGGTAATTAGACAGTGAAAAGTAATGCTTTATGGTCAGACAGTCATTTGGGACAGTGCTTAAGTGTTGGCAAAAAATAATCCAGATGTACAGATCAAATCCAATATATGACAACCACAGTGGTTGGGAAAATCAACATGTTGTGTCAAGTCAAAACAGTCTAGTAAGGATAGGAATTCATTTCTCAGTTTAGATGTGGGGATGTCAATATGGATGTTAAAATCACCAAAAAGAATGACTCTCTGGGAAAAGAAACTTACTGTAAGTGGGTTAATAGTTCAGTCAGATCAGATAAGAAGGATGCATTGTATTTTGGAGGACGATAAAGAACAATGAATAAGACAGGACCTGATTCCGTTATTAGTTTAAGAGCCAGACACTTGAAAGTCAATAGACAATCAATTGGGATTCTTTTGATGTTTAACTCCACTCTGACAATTACTGCAAGCCCTCCGCCTTGTCTTGAGCTATGAGGCTCTGTGAGGTGGTGTCACCCCCGTGAGAGACGTAAATTCATTTGGTTTGGTGTCAATGATGCATCCTGACAGCACCAATGATTTGCCATTAAGAGATCTTGAATTAAACAATGCAATATTAGTTGATGAGACTTCTTTTTGCACAGAGCCATGACCGGAGTTTATTTTCACATACTGTAAATTTGGCACACTGACACTTCTCTTTTCAGGGCCATGAGTAGGACAGCATATTCCTGAGCAGACTCTGCCTGTGATGTTTTCATTCAAAGCCCAGCGGTGGTGGTGACCTGACCCACGATGTACATATTTCGGGCGCCGCAAAATACCGGTGTCTTTTAGGATATTCCAGTCAGACCATTTGCTCTGAACAAACTGTTTAATATAAAGGAGTTTTTCATGAGAGTATTTTAGCATGATACTGAGCAATGCTTACCTGATAGCAGTGGAGAAGCAGCACAGCACAGCGGTACCAGTGAGTCGGGCGGGTGAGGTGGCGCAGATGAGCGGCGATAGCAAAGCAGCAGAAAGCATAGCAGGAGGAGGTGGCAGGATTTGGAGGTTCCAACATATAGCCACAAACAAGTAACGCTGGCTATTACAGGTGTGATCACCCCAGAGCCACAAGCCAGGTGGGTGTGAACATCAGATCAGTTCTAAGTTATAAAGCACAATAAAATGAATCGAGAGCAGACCGACATAGCAACTATAATCAAGGAGACCGATCATCCCAACCTCCTAGATCACCAGGTACAAATAAATGTTCGTAGGTCTCCATAAAGTTCATAAAGTCTGTAAACATTAATCCAAATCCATACAATTTGAGTCAGCTACATCCACAAACTATATGTACAATCTATACATATAAAGGAGAGTTGGGATCCGAGAGACTGTGTTTGTGTGTTTGTGGAGGGTTGGAGAGTTAAGATGGGTGGAGGAGCCACGTGATCATCTCCCCTCCCATTCACTTCATTTCACTCCAAGCTGAGCTCCACAGCTGATGCGGTCTTGCCGTTCTTTTTCCTTAGTGTTTAGTCCTCTGTCCTTTACTGATTTATATAAAGGAGAGTTGGGATCCGAGAGACTGTGTTTGTGGAGGGATTGAGAGTTAAGGCGGGTGGGGGAATCACGTGATCATCTCCCCTCCCATTCCCTTCATTTCGCTCCGAGCTGAGCTCCGCAGCTGATGCGGTCTTGCCGTTCTTTTTCCTTAGTGTTTAGTCCTCTCTCCTTTACTGATTTATACAAAGGAGAGTTGGGATCCGAGAGACTGTGTTTGTGTGTTTGTGGAGGAATGGAGAGTTAAGGCGGGTGGGGGAGTCACGTGATCATCTCCTGTCCCATTCACCTCATTTCATTCACTTCATTTCGCTCCGAGCTGAGCTCCGCAGCTGACGCGGTCTTGCCGTTATTTTTCCTTAGTGTTTAGTCCTCTCCCCTTTACTGATTTACTGTTTACTAGACACAGTACTTACTGAATAGTATTTTTTCCTTTAGTGTTTCTACTTAGTGTTTCTTAGTGTTTAGTAGACGCAGTGTGTTGGTGTTCCCAGCGGTGTTGCCGTTTTTTCCATTTCTATTTTTTATGTAGCATGTTCACGAATTAGTCATAGAGAAAATGTATATATTTTGGCTCCAGGAGGACAAACCAAAAATGTTGTATAAAAAGAAGCTCTATAAGTCGCAAGTAGATACATAATTATTTCAACTACAGCGACTGCAGCAAAGCGCACGAGGTCTGCTAGTAAAGAAATAAAACACGCGTAAAAAAGTGCAAGATTAAGGTTAATTTTATGACAAGTGTTGTTAACAGGGAGGAGTGGCAACAGCATGCGTGCGCCAGCGTCCCCTCCTCTGTTCATTATTACGAAAAGCACTTTAAAATTTTTGTTCACATCAAATACTGTATAAAGGTATAAATAATACTGAAAAATACATATTTTAATCAGTGTTCCTAAAGAATGTAATCAATTAAAACTTAACTATATTAAACCAAAAGCTTCCAGGTACAGGTAGACAAGAATTTCATGCTCTTGTTAAGAGATGGTGTAGCTGATGTAAGCTTTTGCATTTATAAAAACAAAGAACAATCTATAAGGGTACTGTGCCTTGCTATTTGTGTTGTAATATATTATAATCAGGTATCATACAACTTAACTATACTATACAAAACCAATGATGAAACTGACTAACAGGTAGATTGAAAATAATGGTCTCTGTGTAACAAACTTTTTGATGTGTGAAAACATGACATTTTAAAATTAGATCAAGCTATTACTTAATTAGTTCACAAAAAAGAACAAAAATATTTTTGTCAACCATATACTTTGAAAGACTTCAGAATGTTACCATAAACATTTAAAAATATTTTAGAATATTTTGCACTTTGGAAAAAGCACAATCTTAAGATAAAATGCTAGTACAAAAAGTCATGCACTCTAAATTGAACAAAAAGTTAAACAGAATTAAAAACATCACAGCTGTAATAAAATATTAAAAATACTGAATTTATTGTAGTATGATGAAGAAAAGAGACTCCAGAGTTGAAAAAGTACATATATGGTTTCTGGTGTCCATAGGATCAATATAATGTGATTATTTTGTTTTTGCTGTGACTGACAGCAGCAGTTCTCTTACTCAAGCCAGAAGATTTTATGTGTTTTTGGAGGGTTGTTGTGTATTTGTTTTAATGTATAGATAATATTTTTATCTTGAGTATCTGTAAAGTTAAAATTTCCCCTAGAGGACAATTAAAGCATCTAACAATAATATACATCTTTTATTGTCATTAAAAAAATTTCTGAAAATGCCTTGCATCTAAAAATAAAAAGTTCTCATTTTAATAAATAATTTTGATGTTTGAATGCCAGATTACAGTGGTTATTTTTAGCATTAATCTGCCAATAGCCCTTTGGCTAGCCTCATTACTAGCCCCATGGCTTTGTATCTATCATGTAATTCCAAAGATCTGAACTCAGATCTTACAAAATGACCCTTCACTGATTCTGTAGTGAACCTTAAAATGAAACCTGCATATCAAGTAAGTCCTCTTAAACAAGTCTTCTGCATTTCCCATAATGAATAACAAACAACTCTCAACACATGGTCACCTTAACTGACATTTCAACATTCAAAATCAAACTGTAGCTGCATTCCTCATTCATAAAACTGGGGTTATATTCCTTAACAGGGCTCAGAGCTTTTGCCAGGTTGCTTGCTAGCTATTGGCAACCAGGTTGAGGCAACTGGCCACAATTTTGGTTGCCATGTAGTGGTTGAACTGGCTGGTGTTTGGTCACTATTTGTAATCGGCAGATTGGTATATAACTTGCACGCTGCCTACATGCACACTGTATTTGGTGGCTTTCCTTAATGGGGGTAAAGCAGATTAAAAAATAGTGTAACAAATGCCTGCCGTGTAAGGATGTGCAAGCTCTCTGGTAAAGCGCCTGTCTTGTATTCAGAGTGACACAAGTATGTCTGCTGTGTGTCCTATACAGCGGTGGTTCTCAACCAGAGTAACCAGCAGTAACCTGGGGCCTCATGTATAACGCTGTGCGTAGAAATCGCACTATAACATGGCGTAAGCACAAAAGCCGAAATGTGCTTACGCACAGAAAAATCCAGATGCAGGAATCTGTGCGTACTCCAACTTCCACGTTCTTTCGTTACATAAATCCCGATCAGCGTGAAAACTAACGCCGTGCACGCCAAGATTTTGTAACGCCCCAAATCCTCCCAGAATTACGCCTATTTGAATATGCAAATCAATATAAATCGCCCTTAAGCGCAGCCTTCTGTGAAAAGACAATGGGAAAAGCACAGGGAAAATATAAGAATTTCAGCGAATACCAAGTGGAGGCAAAGGAAAAACATACTATTCGTTCAAATAAACCGTGGTATAATCAACAAAATGAAGTTGATCGAGTGACATAGCGTGTTGGAGAAACTTGAAAGCTCACATTCACAAAATCGCACTGTGCCGGAAATAAAAAAGAAGTGACATATCAAAGTTGCCGTGAAAAGAAGAGTTGTAAGCCCACTGTCTGAGTGTCATATGAAAGCTTATTAGGGTACAGAGAAAAAAGGCACACGGTGGGGAAAAAGCACGAAATGTCAACTTTAATCTCGAATTTTCCACTTTAATCACGTAGTTTATTTTGTCATTTAGTAGAACATTATAAACTTCATCTTAAAATCGTTTAATTAACCAGTTTCTCAAAATTACATCGTAATTAAAGTAGCACGTTAAATGCTTTGTTTTGTATTTGATCTTCTACTGTATGTGATCTATGTGTGTGAATCACTACTTGCTTCTTAAACTGGCTCTCTTCCTCCAACTGGACACAGAATCCATTACATTTGTGATATTACAGCTCTCTGAATAACTAAAATACTGAGATGTATACGTGATGTCATTTTCATGATGATAGGAGCTAAAGCACATTATTAAACATGTGTTTCATGAGCCTCGTGCTCATGACAAGCATTTATCTTTTGTCAAATTTGTCGCATGCTTTTAGCTGTGTTGTTATTTTCTCTTTCTGTTTTATATTCAATATATATTGGCGTGGCCGCCCCAAGAGTCCTTGCTTTTCTTTCCCCAAGTAACCGATCGCCAATCAGCTCTGTAATAGAAGTTAAGCCATCTGTAAGCTTAGCCCGATTCTTCAAAACGCTTAAAGAACATTGAAATATCTTCGTAGTACATGTTTAATTATTCTATCCTTCACGACACTCCCAGTGAAGAATATAGATTATTTAAATGAAGTTAAAGTTTTATGTGTATAATTTAACAAACATATTTTGCTGCATTTCACCTTAAAATGATATCGCCATCATATGTAAATACGCTTTATAAAGTGGCCCAGGTTGTGAGATATTATAACTGTAGTGCAAGTTTACAGTGGGGTGATTGTACTTATAAGTACAAACAGTTCTACAAGGAGCAATTGATTGAGTGCATTTAAAGTTCTTGGGATTAAACTGTTTCTGAACCGCGAGGTCCGTACAGGAAAGGCTTTAAAACATTTTGCAGTGGCTGAGGTAGCGTGTCCTTAAAGCTGTATACCGATAATTCCTTCCGATCAGCTGCTGCTGTGATTCACACTCAGATACAGTGATATAAATACTCCGAGTCGTGCAGTGAGAGTAATATGGAAAAAGATGATCCGCTGTGGCAACTCCTAACGGGAGGAGCTGAAAGAAGAAGAAGAAGAAGAAGTGAGAGTAACAACGCTAAAGCAGTTATGGTATTTGGAATACTATGGCTGTTCCCTGGACCATTATATTGTTACGAAGTTAATTACAATCAGATGCATTACACTAATAAACAATATGCGGTTAGTTTCTGTGTATTTATAAAGCCGCGTCATGAAAATAATGAGTAATCACACAAGAACAGTAGCACTGCTTTGACGCTGGGTGCCGCCAGTTTGCAAAACCGAGCGGAGAACTTGCGTACGACAAGGCATGAGGTACCGTGGAAAAGTGCGTGGCTTTACGCCAAGTGTAGGTTTTATACATCGCGATTTGAACGTGGAAAAGTTCTTACGCAACATTTCTGTGGTACGCACCGTTTATACATGAGGCCCCTGGGGAGCCACAAGATGACTAAAAATAATTATAAATTAGCAGCAAGAAGCTCTAGCGGGAGGGTTAAACTGAACATCCATGGGCAAGAGTTTTTTAAAGTGTCTTCCTTCATCTGTATTAAAAACATGTTGTATACACCCCGGAATAGGTATTAGTTTTCTCAAAGACCACATTTAAAGTCAGTTTATATATATATTTTAATCTCCTTATGCTTAAACTGAAAAGGCTCATCTTTTGTAATCTTTGTTCATAACTCATCCCCAACACTCCTGGTCATCCTAGTTGCTCTTCTCTGAAATTTTTCTAGCGCTTGTATGTCTTTTTTGTTATCTAGGGACTAAAGCTACAAGCGATGTATCACCATTGTTTCAAAGCTTCAGCATAACTTTCTTTGACTTGTATTCTAAACATTTTTCTGAAACTATTAAGAAGGCTAACAGAATATCAGGTTATATATGTCTGAAATGTCTGAAAGTTGATAGTGGCAAGTCTTCTGTGACTGCTACCTTCTCATAAGTAATACTTTCAGTTTTCAAACCTCCCAGTGTGTATTGAAATTAACATTTTTACTTCATACGTGTAATATTTTACATTTGCTTGCATTAACTTCCATATCCCACAAATCTGTCCAACCCTAATGCTGTCTTAAGTTCCTCTGTAATGATTCAACACATTCTACATCTACCAATGGTCTTAGCTTGGCATCATCAGCAAACTTATCAGGTTGTTATTTATATTCCTATCCAAATTATAGTGAGAGAGAGAGAGAGCAGCTCCTACCACTGACTCATGTGGGGCACCACTCTTAACTTTCCTCGATTCTGATAAGGTCCCTCACACCATAAAACTCTGCCAATGCTTCCAATTTCCTAAAAAAATTATAGCCCAATGACTGCTAAAAAATTGAGAATTTGTCCACAAAAATAGCCCAATGCTTGAGGTAGTTAACATGACACATCTGAAAGTGAGGAGTAGTGTCGGAGAGAGACAGACAGGTACATACCAAACCCAGAATTTTTAGGGGGCCCTTTTGAAATATACAGTATCAGGGTGATAGAATTGTTATATACCATCTCAAAATGGGTTGGGGTGAATTTTGGAACAGTAAAAAACATAACACAAGTGCAAATAGCAGGGGCAGGGGTGCCAGATAGATGAAAAATATGGTAAAAATTTGTTCGGCGTTTGAAAAAAAGCCCAAAATATTGCATTGTTTTTTAAAAGTAGCCCCAAAAAAACACAACCCATAAAAGTCAATTTTTTCCCCACAGATGATGATCAAAAATAGCCCAATTTAGTGAGAAAACCATGAACCTGACAACACTGCCCTCTGTTTCCTGCATCTAAGCCAATATTGCACCCACCTACAGACTACACCCTGAACTTCCACCTCTTTCAGTTTGTTGCCCAATTTCTCATTTGGGAACTTATCAAATGCTTTCTGAAAGTCAAGATAAATAATGTCATATGCACAACTCTGATCATATCCTTCTGTTGCTTCCTCATAGAATTCCAGCATATCGGTTAAACATGATCTACCTCGTTTGAACACATGCTAACATTTCAGTAAAACTCCTGTTCATATCATATGCTGCTCAGTCTTATCTTTAATAATTTTATATATTAATTTACCCCTGATGCACGTTAAACTTACTGGCCTATAGATTTGCCCAATCAACCTTTTTATGTCATAGGAGAATATATGCCATTTTCTAGTTGTTCAGAATTTCCTCAGTGCACAGTGACTTTCTAAAAGTATGAGTCAAGGATTTACTGTCACATTATTCACTGTCTGTATTTTTACATTCTCCTTTAATATTCCTGATATACTTCACTTCTTCTTTGACTGTTTTTTTCTATTAAAATACTGCAAGAATCTGTTTCGGCCATATTTGCCTAATCTATAACATTCAACTCACTTGTTTTATTTTTTTGATACTTATAGTATCAAGACAAGCTATTTTTAAGGAGTTATTTATTTTACTTTTGCACCAAAACTTTGGGTTAGAATTTACATTACTGTGCACCTTTGTTTTATACCATTGTTCATCTTCTCATGTACAGTTCTAAATCTGACCTGTCCTAAACTCCTGCCCAACCCTTTCCTAGTTTAAACAATCCTCGACAAATCTATAGCCTCCCAGCACATTGGTCCCTCTCCAGTTCAAATGTAATTTGTCACGACGGAACAGGTCCCATTTGTTCCAACAAAACAGTCCCAATGCCCCATAAATTTGCAATCTTCTACCCTGCATCAGGATTTGAGCCACACATTAAGCTTTTTAATCTCCTCAATCTTACTTATTTTAGTGTATGCAACAAGTAGAACTTCAGAAACTACCTTGTCTGTTCTTCACCTCAGCTAATGTTATCACCTCAGTGATAACATTTCAGATTGCAGTAATGTATCAGGTAAGACTTACTAAAAAGAGTCTAGTTCATGTAATAAAGGTTTTAAATACTCTCTTATCTCACAATTTCATTAATAAGCTAATGTATAACTGCATAACATTTAATTACATTTTAATTAATTAATTACGATTAGAAATGGCAACAATAATTTCAGTTTCCGCAACCAAAATCTGATGCCTAGTTGCCAAGCCTGGCAACCACTTTTAAAAAACAATTTTGAGTCTTGCTTAATATATGCCATTTCATAGTATAGGCCATTATGTGTACAATTCAAGATGCATAAAATCATGAACCATCTGCCATTTACTTGTGTGAGGTACTTTGATTAACATAAACTTAATATTGGCTTTTATGTAAGTAACATATAAATGTTAATGTTTTGGGCATATGCACCGTCCTTTGTATGTAAGAGCCAGATCGAATGTTATTTACCCATTTACCTTTATTTATTTACTTACTTCCTACAGTTACAAGTAGAGTGCAGAGCTTCCCATGTACATATATAAAGTACAGCGATGGCAAAAGTGCATATTTGATCCGATGTAGAACCGTCATCATGATTTGAGTTTACCTCTGTTATAGCGCATCTATGTGAAAACAGCAGTGTCAAATGCAGGGGCTGAGAGAATAAAACTGAATAAAAAAAAAAAAGCTAACCTTTACAAGTATCATAAATTACACCAGCAATGTTTCGTTATACTTTTACACCAACTTATGTTCCTGTGTTTGAACATACTCAAACGGGCATGCTCAAAAAATACACGTGTAATGCCACGAAAAGTGCACGCAGACACTTCATTTCGCAAACAAAACAAGTGCACTTTTATTCAAGACTACCTGTATAACCGAAGAAAAAAGAAAGCAAGTTACAGTAGGCGATTGATACGACAGCTTGCATGGTGCAATGCTAAGAAGTGCTGCTTTTCATTCCGTGTTATATAAAATCATCACATTCAAATATTAACAGTTCCCACACACCCAAGGACCGTCCTTCCTACATTTACGACACGTGTACTTGTTGCCGTGCACACAACTCTCTGTGCTATGGTTCCTATTACACTGAATGAGCACCTGACACTGTACTTTCTTCCCTGGGGGAAGGTCCCACATCAGAGAATTTCCAGTTACTGCATTAAATTCACACCCGATCTGACGCTGTTCGTTTTCAAATAATATTGCATCAGTGCGATGATATTTTCACATGTATTGTCTCTTTCTTTCAGGTGTGTAATAGTAACCACAGCATAGAGAGAAGTGTGTACATTGCTTCTTACAGGAAAAGGCGATGGAAAAAGTGCACTTGAATAAAAGTGCACTTTTGTTATACGTTTACACCAATATATGTTCCTGTGTTTGAGCGACACGGGCAGATGGGGAATGGCTGATTATTGCATATTGCGCCGAAGTTACTGCTCTTTACTATTCTTTTCTCTGCATGTCCTGGAGTACAAAAGAAACAGCATACAGCAACATGCGGGGACTGGCAGGAACACTCAATAAAACTGAATAAAAAGAAAATCAAGTGACGGTGAGATACGAAGAAGGCAGCTTCGCCAGCGTTTGTGTGTCGGAACCCAGTGGGGGTGGGCGTTAGTATGCATCTTGGTACACTGCAGAGCTATAGTGCATCTTTAGTGAAAACAGCCGTGTCAGATGGGGTTGTATGGATTGATTCTGAACGCGACTGAGAGAATGAAAAGTGGATAAAAAAAGCTAACCTTTACAAGGATCCTAAATTGCACCGGCTGTTACAGACTGAAATCAAATGTATACTTTTATTCTAAAATAGTAAGACTAAGAGCAGTTTACTTCTCAAAATGGAGTAGTGCAGGATCGAACTTCGCGACCTTTTGATTCCAAGGCGAGAACTGATCCCATTACACCACGGAGGCAGTTATAATAAACTGCTGTCAATGTCGCATGTTAAAACGGCTTTTTGTTTCTGCAGTTATATTTTTGAATAAAAGCGCAATTGTTGTGTTATACTTGAACCTTTTATGAAAATGTTTCTTTGCTATTTGGACTTCAGGCTTCATACATTATATAGTTTATGCCTACATTTTGTCATCTACTACTAGAATATAAAAAAGTTTCTGTTTTAACAATGTGTTTACACAGATTACTGTAGAAACAGAACAGAAATGAAATGCGTGTGTTCCAAATAACGATCTATTATTTCCACTCTAAAACTCCACTTCACTCCCAGATACTCAATCAAGGCATGAGCTGAGAGAAGTCCATGCACGTTCTAAATTGGTGGGGGGATGGAATAGCCGGCTGCTCCTAGCTTCTCTTTATCAGCACATTTAGAAGACAAAGGACGCTGGCGGAGAGGTGTGAAGGGATTTAAGAAGCAATTTAAGGTGGGACAGAATTACGAGTTTTTTCGTAGGCTCTGGTAATTCTAGTGTTAATGAGTTTTAAGGACAGGGAAAAAAATTGAACATTTGAAAAATCCTTAATTTATACAAAAACTAACCATAAACAACCAAGAAAGCTAACATTGCATGCACGCACGTCTGACCAAGAACAATGTACAGGGAGAGACTGAACACGTGTGGAAATCATCGGCAAGTAAGAACCGGAAGGGAAACTGGCTTGTTCGTCACCCGAGTGTGTGGTCATAAACAGATGCAAAAGCTTGGCGAACTTTTTGGTCCTAACCCGATTTGTACGTGTTTCAAGACGTTCGTGACCCGAGGTTCCACTGTATATTCCAAATGTAGATTAACCATGTATGACAAAGTCTATCATAACAAGAATTATACCACTGGAAAGAGCATAGTGTTTATTACCATGCCAAAGACTATAACTACTATAGTTACAATATGGGCATTAACACTCTAACAAAAATCTTATATTTTTCAGTTAATTTTTAGAGACAAGACATCAGGATGAAGCTCAATTTTTAAAAGTGTGTAATTTAGTAATCTAAAACTTGTGGAGTGAAGTGCGATGCACTTCATTCTTAAGCCTTTTGCAGCCCGCGATGCAAACTCTTTTTATACCACATTTGTGGTCTCTTCCACATTATATAATTTTAAAATTATAAAATGTGCAAAATGTAAGTCATATTTTGATAAATTTATTTGCACTTTTGCATTATTAATTATTAAAAATATTATAAACAACTTTGTGATGATAAGCACTCATTAGTAAGGTATTAATATACACTAACATAATATAAGAATCTTAATAAGGCTTAATAAAAATAACATATTCCATAGTCCCTTAAGACTGTGGCTTTGAACTGCAGGCACTGCAAAAAACTGAGGCTATTGTACAGTAAGTTTTAAGGACCCCTGGTCTGCAGTAAATTTGCAATACCATTACCATTAAATCTCTTCAGTATGTGATGCCAGATAATGCAAGGAAAAGGCAGACCCATTAGCGGTAGTTTCCATCTTTTCATGCCAGAATATTGCATATGGTAAAATGAGCACTAACAGGCATTTAGTAAAATTGACACAGGAAGCCCAGAGGCAGTGGTTTACACCAATTTAAGCCCAAGAATGTTTTTCAGACTGCAGTATATCTTTCAGTGACTCCAAATGGAACCCAGCCAGCAAGTAGCAATTACTCAAATCAAAAGTCTGCCTTCCGCCAGAGTGCAAATGAAAGGTTAGAGACAGTGATGCACCATGCTGGCTGCACTGCAACTCTATTCTGTCAAAACTAATGCATTAAAGCAAGGCTATATACAAAGATTATGCAAGCTATTTCTCAATCAGTCTTCATTAAATTTACCACCTTACTGAAAGCACTCTAAGCAAGCTTTTCTTCCCAAATATTAAAGAATAGTGAATTTAAACAGTAATAAGAACCACGTCAAAAAAGAAGTATTCAGTAAAGGGTTACCAAAGAAGAGGAAATGTTAAGTTGTTTGGTAGAAAAGGGAAAGCATACATGCCATTGAATAACTCTGCAAATATCACTTCCATTGTACTGAACAACTAAGACACTAAAAGAGCAGCCTTCCTTTCTGTTTTCTCTTCTAATTACAAGAGCAAGTTATAAAACTTGTGCTTTGTTCTATGCAATCCGCAGGGTGTGAACAACTATGAGACTCATCTCCTTGAAGATTTCTTCTTTTAAAAAGACTTTAAACTAAGCACGTGGTGTCTCATTTCAAAGCCAATAAAACCGACAAGCCGCTTAAAGGCGCACCACTAAATTCCATTTGGAAATGTTTAAGGGCTTAAATAAATTAACATGTCACACTGTATACTATATACTGCATATTGCATATGCAGATATTCATACTTGGATTCAGAAACAATATATATATATATAATGTGCGTGTGTGTAAATAAAGGCCTGGGAAAGTTAACACAGTAATGTTTGTGATTAATGTGATCTGTTTAACACATTAAAAAATTGTCACATCCAGGGCCAACTATAGGGCAAACACCTCGGGCAGTGCTTTGGTCAGAGTGGCATACTTACAAAACAATAATACAGAAAAATAATATATTCATGTAATGGTTTAACATTTCATAATATGCGGTTCACAACGATACGCTAAAGTCAACATGTAGCACTGATGATCATTTTCTGATTTATACATGACACTTTGTCATAGGCGCGTGGGAGAAAAGGGGTTGGGGAGGGAGTTTACAACAGTCCTGGTCCAATGCTAGAGAAAATTTGTAAAGGTAAAAATTATGCTCTCTATTTTGTTTAATTTCATGTCTCTGTAAGAAGATCGAATCAATTTCATATTCCATAAGTGATATATATGTTATCTTTGAATGCTACTAAAACCAAAATAAGTCTCTAGAAACTCTGTATTTAACTCACCAGTCTGCCAGCCAGCTGACAGTGCTGACTGCCCAGATACAAAGAATGAAACATAACCATTCAATTAATGCATGGTGCCAGTCTTTAAGTGAGATAGCAGCTATGGAGATCGCTTTTTTTTTTGAGTGCCAGGAGCAAATGTGTAGGTAAAGTGGTGTTTTCCGTTTTTCTGTGGTGGCACGTTTTTGTAACCCAAAAAAATCCTAAGGTACACCACGATCCTACCAACCACAAAAGCATTAAATCTCTTAAACATGAAATTGTCCAAAGGGGTGGTACAGGGAGCAGCAAAAAAGCAGCTTGGAGATTGATATTCGCAGAAATAGCACTTGTGTAGAGAATAAATTTCTATGGTTGTTGGTAATCAACAATTGAGGAGAGTATTTAGTTTTAGTATAAAGTTTTTAACACAAGTTTTAATAAATGCCCATTTAAGAGATGCATATTCTTTGAAATAAATCATTGTTTAGCAGTTTATTCAAAGTCAACAGTCATTTTGATCGTTTAATTTTTACTTTGACATGTTTGCATCTCATATGCTATACCAATCTGACAATTAATACATTGACCTCATTTTCTTATTGTCTTCTTTTCAACTTGCTATTTAGGACCGCATTCAAATTCAGGTTGTACTCGCTCAAAAAGTTCAGGTTTAAGGTCATTGTTTATGTTTAAACTACGCCATTATTTTTTTTAATTCCTTGGTGTTAATTCTACATTAACTTTGTGATCCTGTGTGCATTTACTTCATGATTTATGTATTTATTTTATACTTACATTTTTAATGTTAGATGTGACTATGATAAGTCAATTTTTTTCAATTGATTTCCAGCCCTAATATATAACTCTAATATATACTGTAACCAATTTACAACTAACCAAGTAGAGGTCATTTTTACTTACTGCTAAGGGTCACAGGAAAACAACAGTGTAAAAATGTTGTAAAAATTGCCAAAATCAGCCGCTGGAGGCTGCTACATGCCGCACACCTTTTGTTTACAGATCAATAGAATTTTATTTTCCCTAAGGGCATGCTTGGCATTTACACTCTGCAAAGAAGCAGTGACACAGGCAGTAGTGGAGCTGCGGAGGTACCAGCCTCTTGGCTTTTTTCCTTCCTGTACTGATGCAGCAACCAACAAATGCCGCAAACTAGCGAGAAGTTTAAAAAAAAAAAAATTATATGCTCTCACATAGTTCTAATCTAAGGGACACTGACCATAACACACAGCATTTTTTTTAAGTTATACTTCACATAGCTGGCATGTCTTTTTGTTTTCACATGGTCTTATATATTTGATAACTCGTTGAGGACCTTTAAAGGTTTACTTTGATCTCTGCTGCTCCATGTCGCTAATTCTTATGCTATCGGCCTGTACCACCTTCCCTTACACAGGTGTGCAGTGGCAGAGACGGATTATTAAGCATTAAGTTGGTACATGCCTACGTACATATACACTCTCACATATACAAAAAGGAACGATTGTCTCCATCACCTGAAAAGGACAACTTAGTTTCTGAATCTAGATATCACTGAAAGAGGCCAAGCAATGAGTGAGAAAATGATAATTATGTTGTAAAGAAAAATAATAATTGTAACTGAAAGGAAGCATTTTCACCCATGTCCCAGGTACACAAAAATTCAACTAAAATCTGTTTTAGTGAATTTATTTACTACATATTAATTTGGTTTGATTAAAACAAATCTATCTATCTAGCACACAATGCTGCCAGGTCCCAGCTCTGGCACACCTTGATGGCAAAAATTAGATTACATGGAAATAAAAGTGGATGAATAGGAGGATAAAACATATATTTGAACATTGTGCAGCTTTAAGTGTACGCTGTAGTGATTCTTTGCTTTTAGCTATGTGTTCTGAGAAAAAATTCCAAATGCAGCACTAAGATCTGTCAGCCTGTTTTCTTAATGTAGATATGCTCACATTACATATAAATATAATTACTTTTTAGTAATATAGTTTACTAATCAAAGGGCAACTAAAGAAAACCAGGAGATAACAACCTAAACATTAACTAATAACAAGATAACCAGAGGTGTTTTAGGTTATTGGGCAAGGTTAATGGAAAACACTAATGGAGGAGTTTATGGTTAACCGTTGTATTAGGTCACTAAAGCATCATAAGATTAATGAATGATCTTAAAGTTACTGGAAATTAATTTAAATTTGTAAGCTGTTCACTAATATGTGCAGTGTTGATCAGTTGAAAATATATCCTTAAGGTTAATGGGAATTAATTGATGTTGGCATATTGTGTAGTAACAGCAGAAAATATGTTCTTATTCAATTGGTTAATTTTGCAACAAAGAGATTTTTATAAGAGTAAACTAAGTGGTAGAATTTAAAGTTCACATATAAAGTTTGAAGATATTCCCCAATTGTACCTCTGAAAATGCCTTCATCTTCCCAGAAAATAAACATATTAGCATCAAGGCCTCCCACATTGTGAGAAAGCTGTACTGTTCTATGGGCTTCTATGAGCTGTTTTAATATGAGAGTATAAGCCACATTAAAAGCAAGCTGTATATATCCTTTATTTAGTACCAAATTTCCTTGTTCTAACATATATGCTATGGCTACTGAAGAATGATATGATGGTTTTTGGCTACAATTCTTAAAGAAGACATTCTGATGGAAGTTGTTTGCTTTGCTAGATAGAAATACTAATTCGGCAAGAAGCTAAAAACAATTTTGCAGTTGTAATCTATGCATGTGTATTATTTTGTTCTGCTCCTGTTGGTGTGGAGAACAGAGGAGCGCAGTGGCAGGGGAAGAGGTTGAGCTCTGACTAGTCTTAACTATGATTGCTTCCTTTTGTCATGTACAGCAACTTTGTATGTATGTGATTGTTATAATACATTTTTCTTTAATATTTATGTCACTATATCTGGACAACACTGTTAAAAGTATCCATTCACATGTGCATGCTAAGTTTGGCACACAGGGGCTCAGCATTTAGAATTGCCAACCAAGCATAGACTAGATAGCCAAAGACAACTGGAGGATTGTATAGTGAGGTTAAACACAGAACAGTATTTCTGTCCTCTGTCAGTATAAAATCTTGTTGGGAGAATGAGAACCGGCATGTAGGTATTATGCTATTTCTGCAATTTGTGGAGGAGGAGTTCAGTCCCTATCTGCCCTTGTTTGGAGATGGAGAAGACCAGCAAGTGAAGCAGGCAGTATTAAAAGGCTTGGACAACAGCCAAACCCTTCGAAGCTGTGGCGGACCTCCGTCCGAAAACCCTCTCAGCGTGGTGACGAAAAAATGGCAGACTGCGTAGATCCAGATTCCCACACCTGGATAAAAGTCTGTCATATGCTTCCCGTCTGTAACCGTGTGAACCGTCAGTAAATGTAAGCTAAAGTATATTTTTCTCATGTGATTCTTATACCACCGTATAAGGGGAAAAGAGGGAAATAGCCTTTGCTGTCATATTACTATATTGTTTAGTTACTTAATGTGCCGCAATTTCAAAAGAACACATTTCCAGAGAGCTAATGCCTCTTAAGGAAACAGTGATTAAATGAATAAGACTTCAACGTAGGTAAAGTGTATTATGGAATGTTTAGTTAATATATATAAACATTTACTAATTGCTACAGTATATACTTTAATGAAGTTGTAACAATGAATTACTAAAACATAAGGAACAGGACAAAGTAACTCAAGGGTTAATTACACATAGCTTAAAGTCTGATCATGTGAGGTCCGCCTCACATGACAGAAATCAGCAACTTCATTTTCTAAGGCTAGAATGAGGTAAATGAGTAATGAACACCCCTCTTAACACTAGAATCCCTGAAACCAACAAAAAAAACTTGTAATGCCAGGACACCTTAAATTCCCTTGTACCTGCTCATCAGTGTCTTTTGTTTTGCAAATGTGTCGATCTTCACCAGCAGCAGAAAGCCTGCTATCCCATCCCCAACCGACGCAGCTTTAGTCGTACACAAAGTTCTCCCAACTCAAGTCTGTTTATCTGGGTGTGAGGTGCCTTAAATTGTATAGGGTAAATAATGTATTGTTATATGGAACACATACGTTTCATGTGTATTCCGTGTCTACAACGATCTGGGTAAATGTAGGATGACAGGGAATGCGAGACAAGAAATGTTGAACACATAGCTAAAATAGAAACTTTTTTCATGTTCTACTAATAATTGGCAAAATGCTGACATGAAGTGTATAATGTGTGAAGACTGAAGTCCAAATATCAAATAAACACTTTCACAAAAGACACATATAACAAAATAAGTGTGCTATTTTTCAACAATTTAACCAAAGTAAAACAAATTGGCATAGGGTATGTCACACACACATACACATACACATATATACATCTGCTTGGCTTGTGCAGAGGTAAGAACTGCTGCCTCCAAGTCGAGACGTTGTGAGTTTGATCCTGGGTCCTTCATGCATTAACTGCTTTGAGTAGTTAGCGGTTATTATTATTAAAATTACAGAATAAAAACATAAATTTGATATATATGAGTCTGTAATGGCTGGTGTAAATTTATGGTATTTGTAAAATTTAGTGTTTTGTTTTATTATTCACTTTTATCTTCTCAGTCACCTTCACACTCCCCCCGATCTGACACTGTTAGTTTTCAAATAAAGGCATGCTGGAGCAAAGGTGAACTCAGATGAGGATGAGGGTTCTACATCAGAGAAAGAGAACAGAAGCCCTCCCCACAAGAAACGTCCACTCACACATAATAGCAACGCAACTGCACCAGGCGTAAAAAGGCGAAAGATGGCACCTTTTAGATGCAGAAAGAGGTTGGGAGTCATCCTGCCAATGATTCTGCCACATGCATGTCCTTCAACGAAACAGAAGGGCCTATAGAGCTTGCCAAGGTATCATGCAAAATCATGTTTGTGATTATGTTTTGTGATGGTCTTTATATAAAAACATTTATATGTTACTTATATAAAAGACAGATCGAATGTCGTTCACCTATTAACCTTGATTTATTTACTTATCTTCCTACAGCATAAAGTCACAAGTAGACTGCAGAGCTTCCTGTGTTTGATCGACACTGGCATGCTGACAAAGTGCATGTGCAATGCCACTCCTTATTCAAGAAAAGATCCCAGTCATCCCACGGGAGAAAGTCTTTCCGAGACTGTTATAAAGCTTATGGAGCAATTTCTGGACAAAGGCAGAACCGTAACAACAGTTGCGTAAAGTGCAACAGGAGCTTCCACCTGCAGCTAAAGTCACTGCAGTACACATGCAAAGCACTGATACTGAGAATGCAAACGAACTTCTTCCTTTTGGGTGAATTGATCGCGTACATTTACATTACTCTAATCTGGCTATTACGCACACAGTACTCCTAGTTCCTGACTTGAGTGTAAAAGACCATGCATTTATATCTGTTCCTGTTGTAGCTAATAACTGGTTCACCATAAGACTGAACACAAACTAACAAATAATATCTGCAAGAAAGACAACATCTGCTCTGATGTGGAACATAACAAGTTGCTACTCTGAAAGTACTGTGGTGTGGAAACAAGCAATGCTGCGTGGCCTGGTTACTTTGCATAAAATCTGAAGTGGCATATAAAATTTTAAAGCCAAAAATCACCTAAGAAGACTACAGACCGCAGGAGGTAACTTAGGGATGCACTTGTTTACCTAACAGACTTAATTAAGAGGGTAAAATGAAAAGAAACAAGATCAAGAAACCAAGCTGAGAATAGATAATGGACTGAACAACAAAGCTGTCACTCTTTACTCTGACCAATTATAATTACTGTAAACGAGTGTACAGCAATTTCAGTGTGCTTAAACAAGCTGATGGAGGTTCCAGTTTTCCAGTGACAGATCATCTGTATGCAGAGTGAGAGGGAGTAGAATAGTGAAATCGAGACCAAAATCATTCCATCAACACTTTCCATCAACTTGGTTTTGGGAGCAAGACAGAGATAAAAAGGCTATGCCACTCAATGCTATATTCCTACAATTTTAATGATAGTGTGTGTGTGTGTGTGTGTGTGTGTGTGTGTGGTAAGTAGTACCTGAACCTGTCTATTGTCATTTTGCTGCTCTGTTCTTAAAAGAGTAGGGATGTGGGAACTGTATGCAATAGTGTGTTCCACCAGGAGTGTGCACAAATGTACAGAACATATACTGTACACAAGCACGACTCAGAACTTTGTCTGTGTGATGGCTTATAGAGGTGTGGAGGGGCCCTCATTTTGTGCAAACTATTCAGAATAGGTTTTATGTCTGGTAAGCAAGCTAGGAGATCTACAGGGACATAACAAGAAGCTTACCCAAACAGAATAAAAAAAGAACACATACCTTAAGAAAAAGTTAATACACAGAGACAAAAAAACCATGTGCTTACATCTTTCA
The DNA here is from genome assembly GCF_016835505.1 of Polypterus senegalus. Classification (NCBI taxonomy): domain Eukaryota; kingdom Metazoa; phylum Chordata; class Cladistia; order Polypteriformes; family Polypteridae; genus Polypterus; species Polypterus senegalus. Next base: position 144,813,099 of record NC_053154.1, on the reverse strand, counting down.
TTGAAAAACATTGAAATTAGACTTGCATTCATACAATAGACAGCTATTTTAATTTTCAACATTTTAAAAATGCTTTGAATATGGTTCAAAACTTTGATAATGGATTTAACAACCATTATAATTCTACAGAAGAACAGCATCATAAGTTTGTGATAATGCATTACTACATGTATGAGCACTTAATTTGAAGAGAGGAAGCAGCCACCATGGCAATCACATTATCATTTCTTTATACACTGTCACAAACGTGGGCTTAGGGACAACTTTAAGGCTCTGCTGAGATAATTAATACCACTCTAGGAATTAAGTGGGGTGGGAGGTGTAGTGGGGGGGCACTGATGCTAGCTATCAGTTCTGTTTTTCTCCTCAACTCCAAAGAACAAGCTCTATAGAATACCTGACTATGCCCCATCCCTTCCAAAACAGGCACTATGTATTCAGTTTGCAAATGTTTAGGACTCACCTGAAACCAAACTACTCTTCTCCTTTCTCATTTTGGAAATTAAAGAGAACTTATTAAAACCTATTATTTGTTCTCAAAACTAAATGGCAACATACATTTTCATAGTGACCAATATTTCTCAGAACATTGTAAAATTAACTAAGACATTCATTTTACTCACAATTCTGGGGTTGGAGTGGGGGAAAAGTCTGCAATACATTTTTTAACACTGTAGACCCTTCTTTAACCAAGGTACGTTTGTAATTGGACTGCTTGTTTTCCTGTGCCTGCACTTATCCTATTAATGCAGAATTGGCTTATATCATAAAATAGCTATTTTTTTATTATGGAGGCTTTAGGGGGGAAAAAAAAAACTTACTATCTCACACTGTAACTTGCCTGTTAATAAACTTTTATCACTTTCTTCTTTTCTTAACTAATTTGAAAAAGTGTTCAACGAGTACCAAATTCAGTCATGACTGACAGTTGCATGGGCATATTTATACAAGATTTATTTATACAGTGTAAGAATATATTTATATACTTTTAATACTACTACTTGTTCTGTCCTGTGACAATGCTGTCCAGGGTTTTCTTCTGTTTTGTACCCAGATTTGCCAAGATAGGCACCAGTCCCAAAAATCATAAACTAGATTAAGAGGGCTCCGCAATAACTGCATTAATCTATACTAATAAACGGCAAAGCCCTCACTGACTGACTGACTGACTGACTGATCACTAATTCTCCAACTTCCCGTGTAGGTAGAAGGCTGAAATTTGGTAGGGTTATTCCTTACAGCTTCCTTACAAAAGTTGGGCAGGTTTCATATCGAAATTCTACGCGTAATGGTCATAACTGGAAGCTGTTTTTCTCCATTTACTGTAATGGAGATGAGCTTGAAACCCGTGGGGGCGGAGTTTCGTGTGACATCATCACGCCTTCCACGTAATCACGCAGTACATAGAAAACCAGGAAGACCCCAAAAGCGCTGAAGAAAACATGCATTATATAATTGAGAAGGCAGCGAAACAATAAGAAGCGAGCGAGTGACATATACAACCATATTCATGAGTTCTGCTACTTCGGAAACAAAGCACGATGTAAACCTACACTTTAAATTAAGTTCATAGACAGGCTGCGCTGGCGTTTGTAATTTAGTGCCTGCCCATATAAGGCCGTCCGTCAGCGGCAATCCAATAGCAAACTGCCACGGGTAAATATTCACGGGTGAAGGACTGTGCTTATGCAGAGGAAGATGAGATGGTCAGGGTGGTGTTTGGCACAAACTCAGCGAAACTGCGAGAGAAAGTTTTAAGTGCCAGGACTAAGGTAACATTAAATACAGCCATGGACATAGCGAGATGGCACCAGCACAGCTGGGAACCTTCGATGCATGTACACCGCGGCTCACGTGAACTGGCGCAGTGCACAGATAAAAGCAACAGTTCCAAAGAGCTGAACAAAACAATTACACAATTGAAAAGGCAGCAAAAATATGAAGCGTCTGATACATACAAGCATATTCATAAATCCAGCTACTGTGGAAACAAAGCACACGGTGGAAAAAGTCAATGTCCGCTAAAGGAAGACAGTGTAAAAAAACCCGTGCATGCAGTGTGTCAGGTCTCAGATAAAGAAGAAGGCGAGCTGTTTATTGATGCAGTAAGAAGCGAATCGATGAATGAAACCTGTCATCTTTACAGCGATTGACAAACACGGAATGTAACTTGAACACAACACATCCTACAAATACGAACCTGATTGAAAGAAATAATGATAATCAAATCCTTGATGACAGCAACACTCAGTAACACTCACAAAACAAATACTGTATATTGACAGTCATGTTACGTTATTTTTAAAATGTTCCCTTTTCTTTTCTAGCTTTTTAACACACTACTTCTCCGCTGCGATCGCGGGTATATATATATGTATATATATACCCGATCTACATACTCGAATAATGGATACTTTATTAGCCATCAATGATTGTTTTGGTAAAGCCATACTCAGTGTATTCATTAGATGAGCGGTAAAAAGTAAGAGCGAGGGAGGATGACTTATTGAGGCATGCAGGCTGTAGTGCGTCAACTCTATCTGAATTGCGATCACATTTGAAAAATATATCTTTTCAAGTTCTATTTAGTCCATATGTGTCAAACTCAAGGGCGGGCCACATCCGCCCGCGTGTAATTATATCCGGCCCGAGATCATTTTATATACTGTATTATTGTTATTAATGGCCGGGTATATGAAGCGCTGGTAACACAATAAACTACAGATCCCATAATGCAGCGCTTCAGCTGCCTTGCCGAACACTTACGCGTTAATCAAGTCTAGCTTATGATGCTGCAAGTTATTGCGAAGCTAGCTCACACGATGCTGAAGAGAAAAGTTGATTCTGAAAATAGAGCCTTTAAAACCGATGGGAGGCTGAGTATATGTTTACTGAACCCGTGTGTCTCATTTGTGGAGCTAATGTGGCTGTAATTACAGAATTTAATCTAAGGCGGCACTATGAGACAAAACATCAGGGTAACCTGAAAGACCTGAATGCAATGCAGAAGATACAGAAAGCAGAAGAATTAAATAAGAATCTGACACTTCAGCGGACGTTTTACCGTGCACAATCACAAAGTGATTTCAAGTGAAGCTGCTTTTATGGGAGACACAAATGCACCAGTGCAACTTGCCCCACTTTCCCTGTTGCCAAGTAATGTTAAACCAAGTCGTCACTACGGTGTTCCCAAATCGCACTTTGCTGATAAACTGAGCGCACTGAGTTTGCACGGCGCTTTGGTGACTTTGAAGAACAAAAAGTCCGTCTACATGCGGCTCGAACCTTGTGCATGTTTGGTAGCACATATCTGTGTGAGAAGCTCTTCTCAGTGATAAAGACTAACAAAACAGCACACAGGAGTCGCCTCACTGATGAGCACCTGCAATCCATCCTGAGAATCTCCACAACACAGAACCTCACACCAAACATAAACGAACTTGTTGCCAAAAAAAGATGCCAGGCGTCCAGCTCTAAAATGACATATGAGCAAAGACAACTGAATGATTTGATTTGTTATTGCTGAAAGGAACACATTTTATTTATATTTCCAGGTTTTGTTATGCAGCATGTTCATATTTGAATTTGTATAATTTTGACAGGATATATTTTTATGGAGAGCAAAATCTTTTGGGATATTTAAAATCTAAGTTTATTTTTATATAAAATTACATAAGAGTAAAGAAATTTGAATGTTTGTTCTTTTAACGTTTACTTTATTTCTAACTTGTATAATTTAGACAGGATATATTTTTATGGAGAGCAAAATATTATAAGTTGTTTAAGGTTTGAGTTGATTTATTCAGGAATAATATTCCTGTCTGTTTTTACCATTCCTACCAAAGATATTTCTGTCGACTAAATAAAAATTCCTTCTATTTAAAATTTAAATAGAACTTGAACAAATCGATAGTTCATAATATCCACGCAGACTTGCACGTAAGGCGGGAGTTATCCGTTTTAACAAGCAGTGTATTGCACTGATCTGAAATATCTGTGTGTGTATATATGTAGATATGTATGTATATGTATATATATGTTTATATATGTGTGTGTGTATGTATATATATATATATGTATTTGTGTGTATATATGTGTGTGTATGTATGTATGTGTGTATGTATATGTATATGTATGTGTATATATGTAGATATATATATGTATGTTTATGTGTGTGTGTGTATATATATATATATATATATATATATATATATATATGACAGCAACACTCATCACTTACAACAGTGACAAAACAATTACATTGACAATCATGTTACGTTATTTTCAAAATATTTCCTTTTCTTTTTCATTGCTTCTTTAACACACTACTGCTCCGCTGCGAAGCGCGGGGATTTTGCTAGTAAATTATATTTGTGATATGTAGAATTACAATTGTTATGAATCTTTTTTTATCTATTACTCTGGCTCATAAAAGAAACAAATTCATTTATATATTTAGCTGTGTTTAATTTTTAACTATACTACAGTTTATTTATAAATTTATTTCACTATTTATTTATTTCATTTATTCACTATGAAAAATTAATACATAATATGATTAATGAAAAAGTCATATATTAAGTCAGACTTAGTACAAAAAATGTACTTACCCTGGGTACAGCAGATGAATAGCTATAAGCTCCACCCAACAAGAATACCTGTTTGCTACAGGAAAGCCCATTATGTAAATCACACCTCCTGGATAATAATGGTTATTCACAACCTTTAGGGCAAATAAAACTCCTGAAAAATATAAATGCAATATCTCATATATAATTTTTTCTATCACCATCATCCACAATGTTCTACTTAACATATAATATTTACAAAGAAAAATGTTATGGAGGTGGTTTTATTGTAGCATTAAGGCAATAAAAGAAAAAACTGTCTTTCCAAAAAAAACATTTTTGGTAGAAAACTAACTCCTACCATTTTCCTACAATGTAAGAACATGGATTATTACAAATGATTGTCTTCATTTTATGTAGACATGACTATAATAAAAATTTTAAAGAAGTTCTTTTCCATTGCACTGTTACTATGAATAAAAATAAGTGTAACACTAGGGAAAAGTAATTGTCAATACACTCTTCCATTACAGTACTAGAAGATTTGGGCAGCAAGTGCAGTTTTTACATACAGTACTAAATTTTGACTCTGAAATCATACTTTACTCAGACTACCTTTCTAAATGAAAAGGTTAAAGTCTGCATATTCTGTGCGGTGAGTATACAGAGAAACTATTCAAACAATAGAGGATGAAACTGTTAAATAAGAATTGTCTTACTATTAAAAGTTAATTCTTTAATTAATTAATAGCTAAGTAAGCAATGGAGGAGCACTAACAGCACAAATCAAATCGTACAGCAGCAGGTAAGGCAAGCTACAGTATTTTAACAGTTAATTATACCAATTAAAATGAGTACCGGTAGTTATAGTACTAAGCAAACTGGACCTTTGTGCCTCAGGGTGTCTGTTTCACTGACATAGTATAATGTATTTTACTGTAATTTGTTGTTTAGTGTTCATAATTTACATTTTACTACTAAAATTTGATCATAAAAAGACATTCATTAGATAGCTGAAAATGTTCTTTACCTCTGTTCAAAAATCTATGTACTTTATATAAACTGTATATATAGTGTATATATATATATATATATATATATATATTTGTTTCATCTTTATATTTTATATATATATATATATATATATATACATACATACAGTGGTGTGAAAAACTATTTGCCCCTTCCTGATTTCTTATTCTTTTGCATGTTTGTCACACAAAATGTTTCTGATCATGAAACACATTTAACCATTAGTCAAATATAACACAAGTAAACACAAAATGCAGTTTTTAAATGATGGTTTTTATTATTTAGGGAAAAAAAAATCCAAACCTACATGGCCCTGTGTGAAAAAGTAATTGCCCCCTGAACCTAATAACTGGTTGGGCCACCCTTAGCAGCAATAACTGCAATCAAGCGTTTGTGATAACTTGCAATGAGTCTTTACAGCTCTGGAGGAATTTTGGCCCACTCATCTTTGCAGAATTGTTATAATTCAGCTTAATTTGAGGGTTTTCTAGCATGAACCGCCTTTTAAGGTCATGCCATAGCATCTCAATTGGATTCAGGTCAGGACTTTGACTAGGCCACTCCAAAGTCTTCATTTTGTTTTTCTTCAGCCATTCAGAGGTGAATTTGCTGGTGTGTTTTGGGTCATTGTCCTGTTGCAGCACCCAAGATCGCTTCAGCTTGAGTTGACGAAGAGATGGCCGGACATTCTCCTTCAGGATTTTTTGGTAGACAGTAGAATTCATGGTTCCATCTATCACAGAAAGCCTTCCAGGTCCTGAAGCAGCAAAACAACCCCAGACCATCACACTACCACCACCATATTTTACTGTTGGTATGATGTTCTTTTTCTGAAATGCTGTGTTCCTTTTACGCCAGATGTAACGGGACATTTACCTTCCAAAAAGTTCAACTTTTGTCTCATCAGTCCACAAGGTATTTTCCCAAAAGTCTTGGCAATCATTGAGATGTTTCTTAGCAAAATTGAGACGAGCCCTAATGTTCTTTTGCTTAACAGTGGTTTGCGTCTTGGAAATCTGCCATGCAGGCAGTTTTGCCCAGTCTCTTTCTTATGGTGGAGTCGTGAACACTGACCTTAACTGAGGCAAGTGAGGCCTGCAGTTCTTTAGACGTTGTCCTGGGGTCTTTTGTGACCTCTCGGATGAGTCGTCTCTGCGGTCTTGGGGTAATTTTGGTCGGCCGGCCACTCCTGGGAAGGTTCACCACTGTTCCATGTTTTTGCCATTTGTGGATAATGGCTCTCACTGTGGTTCGCTGGAGTCCCAAAGCTTTAGAAATAACCTTTACCAGACTGATAGATCTCAATTACTTCTGTTCTCATTTGTTCCTGAATTTCTTTGGATCTTGGCATAATGTCTAGCTTTTGAGATGCTTTTGGTCTACTTCTCTGTGTCAGGCAGCTCCTATTTAAGTGATTTCTTGATTGAAACAGGTGTGGCAGTAATCAGGCCTGGAGGTGGCTACGGAAATTGAACTCAGGTGTGATACACCACAGTTAGGTTATTTTTTAGTAAGGGGGCAATTACTTTTTCACAAAGGGCCATGTAGGTTTGGATTTTTTTTCTCCCTAAATAATAAAAACCATCATTTAAAAACTGCATTTTGTGTTTACTTGTGTTATATTTGACTAATGGTTAAATGTGTTTGATGATCAGAAACATTTTGTGGGACAAACATGCAAAAGAATAAGAAATCAGGAAGGGGGCAAATAGTTTTTCACACCACTGTATATACACTTTTTCCCCCATCTTTTTTCTGCTTGAGGACATGCCAGATCACAGCTCTGTGTTTCTGGAGCAGGACTGCCTGCCATACAGAATAGTCTTTTAATGTCACTTCTTATGGTTTACATCTGGGAGGCAAGGAGTCCTGGATTAGGCAGTGATGCTAACCAGGAATAACTCTGTCCTCAGCACCCCTGGAGCTAAACGCTGATATACCAAGCCAATCAACGGACTACTGGTGACCACAGATATATTGGACACTAACTTTGTTCATTATTTTTAGGAGATTACTTCTTTTAAAATATTTCTTAGGCATTTCATTTTCTAATTATTGATGAAAGACAGTTATAAACAAATTATTTTTGACAAGAAAATGTATGTCTTGCTCGGAATTTTCCTTTCACTCACTTGTCTCTCAAAATGCATACGGCATTCTGACACTTTCACAATCATTTTGGTAGTCACATAAAAAGTTCATGTTTCAAAGTCATCATTATTTCAAACATTAAATGACTCTTTGGAAATGGCAAAAAAATAAATTTGAAAGTGCCCCTTTAAGTGGGTTATGTCATTAACAAAAAAATGTATGCAAGTGGCAATCAAACAAAAATAAGTTAGGAACTTAAACTATAACTCACCTGAGAAGCCTACTGCACAGTTTATGTTATGCGAAAAATCATCTAACAATTTTGACAGTGCCATTTCAAGCAAGATGTAGACAACTCCAGTGAGCAAAGAGAAAACCCCAAGCAGGTAGGCAAACCACATGCTACCCAGTCTCCCTTCCAGCCTCAGGCCTTTCCACAAAAAGGATACCATGTTAAAATAGAGGTGCCAGTCATCTGCATGGTGGAACTGAGCCAGTAATATACGTGACCAGTCCTTGTGGAAATAAACATTCTGCACACTGATACATACTTGCATCAGGTTCTTCAGAGGGAAGAGAAAAAGGTAAATGTTCAGTGCAAGAGTAACAAGAGTTGCAGGTGGAACATTATTAAATCCAACTTGAAAAATCTGGCAGAACAGCAAAAGAAGGCCTAAATTTCCTCCTCTGTGTCTGGGCCTCATAGTTTGCTGTTACGAAGAGATTCAACAGAAAAATATTAGGATTCCCCAAGAATGAGAAGATTTCTGGAAAAAAAAAAGGTAGCAATTAAAAAACATGGCCTACTCAACCTGTGTCAAGCTTGGTATTTTAAAGACTATTCGACTCACACATATGACAAGTGTCAAATCAGAATTATTTTTCTCCCACTGTTAAGACACACACAATAAAATTATAGCACTAGTTTTGTTGTGGAACAATAATGACACATAATTTTCACAATTTATGTGCAGTAAATACTATAAGAAATGAGCACTGATGCCTTTGTGTGAGAAGCACTGAGTTAAAGAAAACAGAACAGGTGTGATACTATGACATGATCTGAATTACTGATTTATGGTTCAATAAGAGTAATGCAATTGAATAATAATATCACAGTCACAACAGGGAAAGGGGGATGGATGTGTTGTGCTATATGTCAAAAATTTAACTCAAACTCGAAAAAGCAACACAGAAAAAGTGAATGTTATAATCATTGTGCATTAAGTTAAGGAAGCATTATAAATCTTTAATTTTCGAATTTACATTGAACCTCTGATATCTGATACATCAAACAAAATATATCTGATAAGTACAATTACAACTTTACAAACATTGACTAGAAATATAAAAGAGTAAATTGGAATGATACAGCAAGCAATTGCTTTATCAGCCAGTTGTTCTCAAGCCCAACACCTACAAGCAGTGATTGACAACAACTATAACAATAGGATTAAATTTTAAATTAACTATATAAGTACAAATGTACATGAAAAGTAAACAATAATAACTTTTGAAAAATGGCTTTTTGGTGCAAGCAGGCACATAGAAAATCCAGGACTGGAAAACAAAATGAAAGCAACTATAATTGATACTCAACGACATTCTGATTTTGGCCCAAGATAAATGTAATTCAAAAAATGAAAACACAGAAGAGATGGCCTAAACACATTAAAAATTTCATTAGTAAAACTTAAGACCAAAAAGCTTCCTCCAAAAAAAAAAATTTAAAAATCAGATTAGAAAATTACAAAAAACTGAATTAGGAAATCAGCAAAGTATTATGAAAGTTTTACAAGAAAAAACCAAAAAAATTTCCAGTAACACTTTACTGAAAATCAGTAAATGAAAAGGCCTCAGGGATGTAAACACAGATATAAATAAAACTCAACAGCAAATAGTAAATTAATTAAATAAATACATCATCCACATATTTATTAAGGAATAAATAAAGTGAACTTCTCTGAATGAAGTGAAAACTAGTTTAGAGTTAGATAAGTTTCAAACTTATTGGATTCTGACTAAAGACTAAAACACAAACAGATTTTACCAGTAGTATAGAAAGAAATCACATATGCAATTAATAAACTCTAAATAAGCATATTCTGCTAATAACTTCAAATAGGAAAAACACCTGATAAATATATAATGCTTCTAAAATTAATCCAAACTATAAGAAAGGAGGCACAATGAATCCCACTAATTTCAGACCATAAACCTTTCTTCTGTCCAATGCAATTATGAAACGTATACAGTAATCCCTCCTCGATTGCGGGGTTGTGTTCCAGAACCCCCTGCGATAGGTGAAAATCCGCGAAGTAGAAACCATGGTTATTTTTATACAAACCGGATTCCAAAAAAGTTGGGACATTAAACAAATTGTGAATAAAAACTAAATGCAATGATGTGGAGATGGCAAATGTCAATATTTTATTTGTAATAGAACGTAGATGACAGATCAAACTTTTAATTAGAGTAAATGTATCATTTTAAAGGAAAAATATGTTGATTCAAAATTTCACGGTGTCAACAAATCCCAAAAAAGTTGAGACAAGTAGCAATAAGAGGCTGGAAAAAGTAAATTTGAGCATAACGAAGAGCTGGAAGACCAATAAACATTAATTAGGTCAATTGGCAACATGATTGGGTATAAAAAGAGCTTCTCAGAGTGGCAGTGTCTCTCAGAAGCCAAGATGGGTAGAGGATTACCAATTCCCACAATGTTGCGCAGAAAGATAGTGGAGCAATATCAGAAAGGTGTTACCCAGCGAAAAATTGCAAAGACTTTGCATCTATCATCATCAACTGTGCATAACATCATCCGAAGATTCAGAGAATCTGGAACAATCTCTGTGCATAAGGGTCAAGGCCGTAAAACCATACTGGATGCCCGTGATCTCCGTGCCCTTAAACGACACTGCACCACAAACAGGAATGCTACTGTAAAGGAAATCACAGAAAGGGCTCAGGAATACTTCCAGAAACCATTGTCAGTGAACACAATCCACCGTGCCATCCGCTGTTGCCAGCTGAAACTCTACAGTGCAAAGAAGAAGCCATTTCTAAGCAAGATCCACAAGCTCAGGCGTTGTCACTGAGCCAGGGATCATTTAAAATGGAGTGTGGCAAAATGGAAGACTGTTCTGTGGTCAGATGAGTCACGATTCGAAGTTCTTTTGGAAATCTGGGGCGCCATGTCATCCGGAACAAAGAGGACAAGGACAACCCAAGTTGTTATCAACGCTCAGTTCAGAAGCCTGCATCTCTGATGGTATGGGGTTGCATGAGTGCGTGTGGCATGGGCAGCTTGCATGTCTGGAAAGGCACCATCAATGCAGAAAAATATATTCAGGTTCTAGAACAACATATCCAGCTCCCATCCAGACGTCATCTCTTTCAGGGAAGACCCTGCATTTTTCAACAAGATAATGCCAGGCCACATTCTGCATCAATCACAACATCATGGCTGCGTAGGAGAAGGATCCGGGTACTGAAATGGCCAGTCTGCAGTCCAGATCTTTCACCTATAGAGAACATTTGGCGCATCATAAAGAGGAAGGTGCGACAAAGAAGGCCCAAGACGACTGAACAGTTAGAGGTCTGTATTAGACAAGAATGGGAGAGCATTCCTATTTCTAAACTTGAGAAACTGGTCTTCTCGGTCCCCAGACGTCTGTTGAGTGTTGTAAGAAGAAAGGGAGATGCCACACAGTGGTGAAAATGGCCTTGTCCCAACTTTTTTGGGATTTGTTGACCATGAAATTCTGAATCAACATATTTTTCCCTTAAAATGATACATTTTCTCAGTTTAAACTTTTGTTCCGTGATTTATGTTCTATTCTGAATAAAATATTAGAAGTTGGCACCTCCACATCATTGCATTCAGTTTTTATTCACGATTTGTATAGTGTCCCAACTTTTTTGGAATCCGATTTGTATATTTTATGCCCTTAGAAACTCTCCCACACTGTTTATAAATATTCTCCACACAGTTATACAGTAAACCCTCGTTTATCCCGGTTAATCCGCTCTAGACAGATAAACGAATTTCAACGAAGTAGGATTCTTTATTTATAAATCTAATATTTTCGCAGTTAGAGCATAAAAAAACCTGTTTACGACCTTCTAAATACATTTTTTAACATTATTAGAGCCCTCTAGACATGAAATAACACCCTTTAGTCAAAAGTTTAAACTGTTCTCCATGACAAGACAGAGATGACAGTTTTTTCTCACAATTAAAAGAATGCAAACACACCTTACTCTTCAAAGGAGTGTGCGTCAGGAGCAGACATTGTCAGAGAGAGAGAGAAAAGTAAACAATCATAAATCAATACGGGCTGTTAGAGCTTTGAAGTGTGCAAGCACCACGATAAAGCGGTCGCAATGAAGGGATCAATGTAAAGGTAGCCTTTCAGCATTTTTTAGAGGAGCGTCCGTATCTTCTAAGCAAACAGCCACTGTGCAAACAGCCCCTCTGCTTATACCCCCTCCGTCAGGAGCAGAGAATGTCAGAGAGAGTGAGAGAGACAGAGAAAAGCAAACAATCAAAAATCAATATGGGCTGTTACAGCTTTGAAGTGTGTGAAACACCACACGGGAAGCATATCGTATATCATTGAGGAGTTTTATTTAATACGTAATACGTGCTCTGATTGGGTAGCTTCTCAGCCATCCGCCAATAGGGTCCCTTGTATGAAATCAACTGGGCAAACAAACTGAGGAAGCATGTACCATAAATTAAAAGACCCACTGTCCGCAGAAATCCGGGAACCAGCGAAAAATCTGTGATATATATTTAGATATGCTTACATTTAAAATCCGCGATGGAGTGAAGCCACAAAAGTCGAAGCGCGATATAGCGAGTGATCACTGTAACCAGAAATTAATCAGAAGTCTACCTGCATGAAGATAATATGCATGAAGATAATACACTAAATTATAGCCAGCACAGTTCGGGAGAAGAAAATTCTTCCAAAACTAAACATTTCTGAAGAGACAACTGGCATAACAGACAAAGCAAAGATTACAACATAATTTATTAGATCAGCGTTTCTCAACCACTGGTGTGCATACCATAAAGAGTTACAGGGAGAAATGTGGACGAACACAGAAAAAAAAATGTTAGATGGCACAAGTATAAGCAAAGGCAGAGCGAGAGAGAGAGAATCTGTGGCATTTACACCTAAAGAAGCCTAAAATCCTGTGGTTTTTCAAAGCAAAAAAACCTTCATCATTAACACCTTTGAAATACCCTTTTGTGCTTGTTTTGTGACTGATGAACTCTCGGTACAACAGTAGTTTTAACTTGTAGTGTCACCAATTAATGATGGGAGTTTAACATCCTTGGTGTTAACCCAGAGCATGACGTAGGTTCGGAACTATGGTTAAACCCGAGTCAGGCTCGGGGTGACTGTTAATGAGATGTTTTATAATGTTAGTCCAAATAACTCTTGGGACGGTATTCCACTGCCATCTAGTGATGACGCAACACTACGCTATTAAAAATCATGAATATTTCTATGTGTTCTGGCACTTTATGTGAACTCCATGGTAACTCATCAGCATTCATGAGTGGGGTGTAGCCTTCACCAAAAAAAAACAATGGTGAAAGAAAAGCCATAATAGCAATTTCAGAACAAACTGAAGCCTAATATTGCTCGGATCAAGTGAAATTGATGACAAAATGAACTGGTCTTGTAATAACACAAAGGGCATGTTGATTGTGCAGATCAGGCGCTGATATTCTATCCTCTCATGTGCAAGGAACAGAAAAAAATTAAGAAATGTGAGCAAAGAAACTCGCTTCTAGTGTCCAGATTGCAACATCAGGCTGTGTGTTGGTGACTGTTTCAGAACATATTAAACCAAGCTATTTGCAGCTATTTGCTGCTTCAGCTAATTTAGCGATTCATAGCTGAGATTGGATTGGAGAGCTGAGAGTCACGTGTGCTTTGCAAACGCTAGAGTCTGTTGAGAGTTGTTGGTTTGTTCTATGGTATGAGATTTAAAAAAAATATATTTTGCTCTCAAAAACTTGGGTTTTGGTTGCCGCTAAGGAACCGTGTGGGAATTTTTAAAGCTTTTTTTCCCTTCAGAAGGGTTTTTTTTTTTTTTGCTTTTTTTTCACCCGCACAAGAGCAAAAGTAGCTGGGTGTTTGGAAGTACGCTTGGAAAGGTTATTTGTACTTGTTCTTTTTCTTGTTATCTGTGTTTGAATTAGCATCGAGGCGGCAGGGTAGAAAGCAGCAGTAACTGATATCGGCATTTGTAAATAAATAACCGTGTCGTCATAACAGCGATTCCTTAGTTTAAAGGAAAAGAAAAAAAGGCCGCGGCTGACTTCAAAGCAGTAAAAGGTGGAAACTCAGTAGTGCGCAGGTAAGCGGCCTGCGTTAAGACGTCGATCAGGCACAAGGAGCAGAAGGAGCAAATAAGGTAGTATTATTTATTTGTTTATTTTAGATTAAACAGTCCTTAGCGTTCCAGAGGTAGAACAGTTAAGTGGGCGACAGCGTATTGGTTCATTAATACGGGGGAATACAAACAGTGCGGGTGAAGAGCTTATAAGTAAGAAGAGCGCAAAGTTAGGAGAAGAGACAGAGAAAAGTAAAGTTAACCTCATAGAAAGGCAAATAGCAGGCAGCTGAGAGGGAGAACAGGACAGGAGCTTAAGGGGAAAAGGTGTAAAATATCTGTAGCAGATCTAAGGCCGGAGTTATACTTTACGCGACGCGACGCATGCTGCAGCGGACGCTCCTGCTACGCAAGCGTTGTAGTGTTTATACTTGGCGTGCATTGGCGTAAATCTGGAGGAATGCACCAGGTGGCAGTGCGAGATATTATCGCGGTGAGAACATGTTCGGCTTCTCTGTGTTGTGAATTGCCTACAACACCTATTAAATTCCGATAACACCTTACCGCAATATATCTGAAAAGGATGTTTATTGATTAAATCCATAAATCCAGGGATGTATGTGTCCATTTCAGGAAGCATTGGAGCGCAGTGAGAAACAGTCCCTTGGCGAGGCCTCAGCTCATCATAAGGTGAATACAAGCACACACATACACTAAGCGTCATTTTAGCAGCACCAAATCCCCAAATCTGCATATCTTTGGAAGGAAACGGGCACAGTGTGGAATACAAGCAGGAAATACCAGCAACATAACTCCCTACGAGACAGCAGTGCTATCACTCATACCGTGACACCCCATGTGTGTAATTATTCCCCATGTGTGTATTTATTAACAGTATTCATTATTTAAACAAAATTATATGTAAAATGTAACATACACATTTTAATGCATTTCATCATGAAAGTGATATCAAGTATAAATCTAAAGATTCTAAATGTGCAGAGAGTTGGAATATCATACATTTAATTTGTTCTGTTTGGCGATCTATTGCTGCTTTCCGCTGCTGAAGGAAAATGCCGACATACAGATGCATTCGTGGTGCTTTTATACTCAAGCGTCGCATATTCCCGATCGTAATGGCATAAAAGATGGTATGTGAGACTTTTAAAATATATTGTGTCATTACGATCGGGAATATGCGACGCTTGAATATAAAAGCACCACGAATGCATCTGTATGTCGGCATTTTCCTTCAGCAGCGGAAAGCAGCAATAGATCGCCAAACAGAACAAATTAAACGTATGAATTCCAACTCTCTGCACATTTACAATCTTTAGATTTATACTTGATATCACTTTCATGATGAAATGCATTAAAATGTGTATGTTACATTTTACATATAATTTCGCTTTAAATAATGAATACTGTTAATAAATACACACATGGGGAATAATTACACACATGGGGGTGTCACGGTGCGGAGATAGCACTGCTGTCTCGCAGGGAGTTATGTTGCTGGTATTTCCTGCTTGTATTCCACACTGTGCTCTGGTTTCCTTCCAAAGATATGCAGATTTGGGGATTTGGTGCCGCTAAAATGACGCTTAGTGTATGTGTGTGCTTGTATTCACCTTAGCGATGAGCTGAGGCCTGCCAAGGGACTGTTTCTCACTCATGCCCAATGCTTCCTGGAATGGACACATACATAATTCAATAGGTGTTCTAGGCAATTCACAACACAGA
The DNA here is from genome assembly GCF_016835505.1 of Polypterus senegalus. Lineage (NCBI taxonomy): Eukaryota > Metazoa > Chordata > Cladistia > Polypteriformes > Polypteridae > Polypterus > Polypterus senegalus. Next base: position 144,797,308 of record NC_053154.1, on the reverse strand, counting down.
GAAGCTGAACATGTTCTCACCGCGATAATATCTCGCTGCCACCTGGTGGATTCCTCCAGATTTACGTGAAAGTACGCGACGCAAGTATAAACACTACAACGCTTGCGTAACAGGAGCGTCCGCTGCAGCATGCAAGTCGTCACAGTGAAGTATAACTCCAGCCTTAGGGCTCATTTATACTTCACGCCAGAACGCGTACGCGCCCGCATCATGGCTGCCACGCGTTCCCCAGCGTTCATTTCACGCGTCCTCTGAGCAGGCCCTCAGAAATTAACGCGACGCATGCGCGAGTTGCAGTACCAGCAAAAGTCGGGGCGAGTGTGCTAAAAAGTCGAGCGTGGCGTCCAGAGTCTCTGTTTGCTATCTACATGTGACAGCAAGCCTGTATGGAGATCCTTCGGGGATCGATGTGCGCACTTTGCTGTTTGATGAATGGCTCAAATACAGCACTATACATTATGTTGCCGATGTGAAGTTGCAAAAAAAAAAATAGACGGCACAAAAGATGGTATGTGAGACTTTTAAAATGTATCGTGTCATTTATATATGTCTTTTTTACTTTTTAATTTTTGCAACTTAACAACAGCAACATAATGTATAGCGTTATATTTGAGCCACTGAGAAAAAAATAAAGGACACGGTGAAAACGTGTACTTTGTGATTAAAGTGGAAATTTCGGCTTTAATCTCGAAATTTCCACTTTAACCTCGTGGTTTACTTTATCATTAAAGCAGACGGTCGTAAACGTCATCCCAGTTTTTAATCGCTACGAGCTTCTTGGACCTGACAGCAGGTAAAGTAAAACAATAAAAAATAGATGGCACAAAAGATGGTATGTGAGACTTTTAAAATGTATCGTGTCATTACGATCGGGAATATGCGACGCTTGAATATAAAAGCACCACGAATACATCTGTATGTCGGCATTTTGCTTCAGCATCGGAAAGCAGCAATAGATCGCCAAACAGAACAAATTAAATGTATGATATTCCAACTCTCTGCACATTTAGAATCTTTAGATTTATACTTGATATAACTTTCATGATGAAATGCATTAAAATGTGTATGTTACATTTTACATATAATTTTTTTTAAATAATGAATACTGTTAATAAATACACACATGGGGAATAATTACACACATGGGGGTGTCCGCGTGGCGAGCGATAGCACTGTTGTCTCGCTTGAGGGAGTTATGTTGCTGGTATTCCACACTGTGCTCCGGTTTTCTTCCAAAGATATGCAGATTTGGGGATTTGGTGCCGCTAAAATGACGCTAGTGTATGTGTGTGCTTGTATTCACCTTGCGATGAGCTGAGGCCTGCGTCAAGGGACTGTTTCTCACTCGTGCCCAATGCTTCCTGGAATGGACACATACATCCCTGGATTTATGGATTTAATCAATAAACATCCTTTTCAGAGATATTGCGTAAGGTGTTATCGGAATTCAATAGGTGTTCTAGGCAATTCACAACACAGAGAAGCCGAACATGTTCTCACCACGATAATATCTCGCACTGCCACCTGGTGGATTCCTCCAGATTTACGTAAAGAGCAGCAAAGTATAAACACTACAGCGCTTGCGTAGCAGGAGCGTCCGCTGCAGCATGCGTCGCGTCCCGTGAAGTATAAATGAGCCCTTAGTGTTACCATTTAAGTTAAGGAGCATCTGATAGAAGAAGAAATTTAATTTTAAATTAAGGCAGCTTAGTAATCCCAAATCAAATTTTAATAATGAGGCCAGTGCAATGCAAGTCCTGTTGGATGTTGGACTTTTTAGATGATGGTTTGGAAGAGCCAGTTGTCTATGAGGGCTACATCTGCAAGAGATGCCAGCTGATCCAGCACCTCGAGCTCAGGGTCGCTGAACTGGAGGAGGAGTTGGCTGACCTGCGTTGTAATAGAGAATTGGCGGACTTGGCCCAGGTGTCCTTTAGAGAGATAGTGTGCACCCCTAAGGTGGCGGGAGGAGATTCCAGACCAGACAGGTAGGAATAGGTGGGTCACGGTCACAAGGCGTAAGGTAAAGGATGCACACTGTCCGGAGGCATCAACCCCAGAATTAGAAGTGAACAGTTATCATGTCCTGGCGGAGCTGGGCGGTGACTCTGATAATTCTGAGGTGGTAGGCAGGGTTGAGGAGCCCCAACGGGCCACCTCAAAACCAGTTCCCAAAAAGAGAGAGGTAGTGATAGTTGGGGACTCAATCATTAGGGGATTGAAGCGCAGGTGTGCTCCAGAGAGAGAGTCTCTGACGTGTGTTGCCTTCCGGGAGCACAGGTGGGAGACCTCCCTGGAAGGGTGGATAGGCTCTTGGCCAGAGCGGGGTGGATCCAGTTGTCATTGTCCACGTTGGAACAAATGACATACATAAGGGTAGTCTGTCAGTTCTGCGATCCAAATTCAAAGAGTTAGGTACCAAGCTGAGGAGCAGAACTGACAAGGTAGTCTTCTCCGAAGTTCTGCCTGTGCCACGCGCCAGTCCAGGTAAGATTGAGGAGATTAGAAGGCTTAACGCGTGGCTCAAATCTTGGTGCAGGGTAGAAGGGTATAGGTTTATGGGGCATTGGGACTCCTTTTGGAACAGATGGGACCTGTTCGCCGTGACGGGTTACATCTGAACCGGAGGGGCACCAATGTATTGGGGAGGCGTATGTGTAGGCTAGTCGAGGATTGTTTAAACTAGGGAATGGGGGCAGGGAGTTTAGGACAGGCCAGATTTAGATCTATACATGGAAGAACAAACAATGGTGTAGAAATAAAAATGCATAGTAATGTAAATTTTAAGCAAACACGTAAAGATAGAAGGATTAACACATTAAAAATAGCTTGCCTTAATGCTAGAAGTATCAAAAATAAGGTAAGTGAGTTGGAGTTGTATGTAGCAGAGCACAATTATGATATTATAGCAATAACGGAAACCTGGCTAAATAACAAAGATGGGGATGAGTGTAACATAGAGGGATACACATTTTTTAGGAAGGATAGACAGAACAGAAAAGGAGGTGGGGTTGCTGTTTATGCCAAACAGGAATTAAATGTAAGTCATCTTCAGTTGGATGATGAGCCCCATCTTAGTGAGGACATGTGGCTTCGCCTGGAAAATATTTGGGAAAAAGGTCTTATTTTAGGAGTGTGTTTCAACACACATCTTTTTAGTAATCTCAAAAAGGCAAGTTTACTGGGGGATATTATAGTCATGGGGGACTTTAATTATCCAAATATTAACTGGGATAACCTTGCAGATGGAGGAGCACAAGAGCAGGAGTTTTAGAAGTAATCAGCGACTGTTTTTAACACAGCATGTTAAAGCACCAACAAGGGGTGAAGCCTATCTGGATTTAGTATTCTGTAATAATCAGGATAGAATTGAGGGTGTAGAGGTGATTGAACCACTAGGGTCAAGTGACCATAATGTAATACAATTCTCAGTATTTTGTAAGAGTACAGATGCAAAGACTAAAATTGTTAAGTTGAACTTTAGTAGGGCTAATTTTGAGCAGATGCAACAAAGTCTAAGTAGGATAGACTGGGATAAGTTTTTAAATGTGGAGACAGTCGAGGAGCAGTGGAACAGGTTTAAAATGTTTTACATGTAATGCAGGACAGATACATACCTAAATTTGGAAGTAATAGGAAACTAAAAAACTCCACGATGGATTAATAAAGATTTAAAAAGAAGTTGCAAAGGAAAAACTGCTGTATAAGGCATATAAGACTAATGACTGCAAAGAGAATGCAGCATATGAGAACATGAGGGCAACCATTAAGAAGGATATCAGAGAGGCTAAAAGACAGTTGGAGAGGAATATAGCAGATAAGGCGAAAGAAGACCCCAAGAGATTCTTTCAGTATTTTAGTAGTAAAAGAACAGTTAAGGAGGAGGTCAAGTTCATCAGGAATAGTAAAGGGAATTAAAAGATACAGACAATGAAATAGCAGATGCCCTAAACTTACATTTTTCTGAGGTGTTTACAAGTGAGCAAGTGGATAACCTGCCAGAGGTAAACACAACTACTAAGGAGGTACTGAGGGATTTGGAAATTGTAGAGGGAGAAGTGCTGCTCAGATTAAATAAGATGAAATCAAACAAATCACCAGGCCCAGATAATATTTATCCTCGTGTTCTTAAGGAGGCTAGTGAGTACATATATAAACCCTTGACACATATTTTTAGGAAGTCACTGTGCACTGGAGAGATTCCAAAGGACTGGAAAATGGCAAATATCATCCCATTATATAAAAAGGGTGACAGGGCAGATCCAAGCAACTATAGGCCAGTAAGCTTAACAAGCATCACAGGAAAATTAATGGAAGGAATTATTAAGGATAAGATTGAGCAACACATGACAAGGACAGGAGTTATTCTGAACAGTCAGCATGGGTTCAGAAGAGGGAGGTCGTGTTTTACTAACATGTTGGAATTCTATGAGGAGGCAACAAAAGGATACGATCAAAGTGGAGCTTATGATATTATTTATCTGGACTTTCAGAAAGCATTTGATAAGGTGCCACATGAGAGGTTGGGCATCAAGTTAAAAGAAGTGGGAATTCAGGGTGATGTTTTTAGATGGGTGCAGAATTGGCTCAGACACAGGAAGCAGAGGGTGATGGTGCGAGGAACCTCATCAGAACTTGCAGAACCTGTTAAGAGTGGTGTTCCACAGGGGTCAGTGCTAGGGCCTGCTATTTTTAATATATATAAATGATTTAGATAGGAATATAAGTAACAAGCTGGTTAAGTTTGCAGATGATACCAAGATAGGTGGATTAGCAGATAATTTGGAATCCGTTATATCATTACAGAAGGACTTGGATAGCATACAGGCTTGGGCAGATGAAATTTAATGTCAGTAAATGTAAAGTATTACACATAGGAAGTAAAAATATTAGGTTTGAATACACAATGGGCAGTCGGAAAATCGAGAGTACACCTTATGAGAAGGATTTAGGAGTCATAGTGGACTCTAAGCTATCAACTTCCAAACAGTGTTCAGAAGCCATTAAGAAGGCTAACAGAATGTTAGGTTATATAGCACGATCTGTGGAGTACAAGTCCAAGGAGGTTATGCTCAACCTTTATAATGCACTGGTGAGGCCTCATCTTGAGTACTGTGTGCAGTTTTGGTCTCCAGGCTACAAAAAGGACATAGCAGCACTAGAAAAGGTCCAGAGAAGAGCGACTAGGCTGATTCCAGGTCTACAGGGGTTGAATTATGAGGAAAGATTAAAAGAGCTGAGCCTTTACAGTTTAAGCAAAAGAAGATTAAGAGGTGACATGATTGAAGTGTTTAAAATTATGAAGGGAATTAGTACAGTGGATCGAGACTTGTATTTTAAAATGAGCTCATCAAGAACACGGGGACACAGTTGGAAACTTGTTAAGGGTAAATTTCACACAAACATTAGGAAGTTTTTCTTTACACAAAGAACGATAGACACTTGGAATAAGCTACCAAGTAGTGTGGTAGACAGTAAGACGTTAGGGACTTTCAAAACTCGACTTGATGTTTTCTTGGAGGAAACAAGTGGATAGGACTGGCGAGCTTTGTTGGGCTGAATGGCCTGTTCTCGTCTAGATTGTTCTAATGTTGAAGGACATGTACTTAAACTGTACCACTAGAGCAGTGGACACTAGACATACCTTTTCTAATGTATTTATTTTGATATTTTAGTATTTACAGTTTTTTGTTACAAGTAATAATATATTCTGTTATTGAAAAAAACAACACTTTTGGCTCATCTTTACTGGGGTAAACATAACACTAAGGGAGCTATGTGATGTTCAGATTAATGGCCTTTTAATACAGAACCATACACAGCACCAATAAATAAATGGAGGCTTTAGTTCCTCTTCTGACTATAATTTATATGACTAAAGTTGTGCACCCAACCACTCATCCACTTTATAACCAAGCAGGCCATTTTAAAGCAGCACTAAAGTGTATAAACTTGGGAACATGCTGTTAGCAGGGCTGTTAAAACAACAATGAAATGAAATCAGCAAGCACTACATTTACATTGTACATGGTGTTTTTGAAATCAAACTTGTGTTCATTACTATAACAACTAAAATATGCCAAACATAGTAAAAGAAGAAAAAATAGATATCTGAATGGTATTTAAGTGAATGGAACACAGCATTCCGACATGAGTAATAATGGTTGTCCAATTCATTATTTTTATTCACCATATTATGTGTGTATATATTTATTTATTTAGCTTCAGTTAAAAGCCAAATTTCCCACTGGGGACAAAGTTCTGCTGTCTATCTAATAGTACATTTTGAATTAGAAAGTACACAGGCAAAAGTCACAAAGTTTTATCAATTAGGCAATGGGCGTTTGCTGGAGCCAATCCCAGCAAACACAGAGCGCAAGGCAGGAATAAACCCTGGGCAGGGCGCCAGCCCACCACAGGGCGCGCGCACACACACCCACCCACACACCAATCACACACTAGGGACAATTTAGGATCGCCAATGCATCTAACCTGTATGACTTTGGACTGTGGGAGGAAACCGGAAAACACCCAGAGGAAATCCACGCAGACACAGGGTGAACATGCAAACTCCACACAGAGAGGACCCAGGAAGTGAACCAGTACATACAGCGGTCTCCTTACTGGGACAACTTTGATTTAATAATAATATATTTTATTCCTTTTAGGTAATGAAGAGGTTAAGACAAATATAAAAACGCAGGGACATAATAGAAAATTAAAAATATCAAGAGTTTTATCAAGAAATTTAAGGTAATAATTAATATTATTAAATATTAATTTAATATCACAGCTACTAACCAGCTAATGTCTCTTCCACATACTGATTAAGTTTTATAGCACCAAATTTCACAAATCTGGCAAAGTGAATTTCTGACAAGATTTGAAAGGTGTGCACTTAATAGGAGCAGCTTTAAAGAGTTTGTGTAGTATTCACATTTTTACATGGTAATGACTTAATATTGTTTAAACGAATACTACACCCAAAAATTATTTTTTATGTTACTTACCCTATGCATTTTAGTTTTTTATGTAATTTTTGAATCTCATGTTTTTATGGAAAACGGAAAAAAAGTTAATGATATAATACAAGTCAATGTTGATGAATACTCTACAACAGCAAATAACCTTGCTTAAAAAAAAAATAAAAAAAACCTAGTATAATCCACATTTTATTCGCTTGCTCACAATATGCAAAACAAATACATTTTTCGCTAAAAATGTTAAACAAGAGCTTCCAGAAGAATTAAATATAAACAAGAAACACAATTCACATGGAATTTTTTGAATGGAAAACAGGACTCTTGATGAATGAATGTTAGTTAAAGGTGGATCTTTAACCTTGGATCTTGCCATCCATGAGAGAAAAAGATTAACCAAAAGCAGAGTAAAGAAGAGAAACCCAGGAGATGAGCACAAGTAATTAAATAAGAAAGCAGAAAGCAACCAGGATAGTCTGTTTTTGTCTGACCACTCCTCCATATACAAAACCAATTACAGGTTTCCCCTTCCAAACACAATACCCAATCAACTCTCTGACAAAAGGCATTTGAGAACCCATCCCCAACCACTGCCATCATGCCAGTGTACAGACGGACTCTAGTTAACGCGCATTATGAATTAGTTTACTTATTCAGTTCATTCTAACTAGCTGTTAAAGTGAATTGATACATTTGATTAAGTGCTAAAATTCAGGACTGGTTCCAGTCGAGAATTTTTCAGCCCTTGTCCCTTTTCAAAAAATAACTATATAATGGCCACATCGAACATTTAATAATATATTACACATATAAAGGAGCGCCCAATTTAAAACAGATCAAAAAGAAGGTGGGATGCCCTTCAGTTGAGCCCCCATGATGCCTTAGCTATACTCAACTAAATTAGAATCATATGACTCATTCAGGGGCGGCACGGTGGCGCAGTGGTAGCGCTGCTGCCTCGCAGTAAGGAGACCCGGGTTCGCTTCCCGGGTCCTCCCTGCGTGGAGTTTGCATGTTCTCCCCGTGACTGCGTGGGTTTCCTCCGGGCGCTCCGGTTTCCTCCCACAGTCCAAAGACATGCAGGTTAGGTGGATTGGTGTATCCTAATTGGCCCTAGTGGGTTGGCACTCTGCCCGGGATTGGTTCCTGCCTTGTGCCCCGTGTTGGCTGGGATTGGCTGCAGCAGACCCCCGTGACCCTGTGTTCGGATTCAGCGGGTTGGAAAATGGATGGATGACTCATTCACAGGTAATGACCCAATATGAACTTGAAACAATCAGTGAATGAGTGAATCATTTATGTGAAAATTATCCAGAAAAAGAATCAATTGAAAATGAATTCTGCAACTCATTTGTGGTTAATGTTTTAGTTCAAGAATCAAGTGAATGATATCTGCCATATGCGGTCAGTGAGTTTAAAAGCATGCATCGTGATGTATGTGTACTCTTAAGACAGGCTGTATAAAGCAAAATAGTTGCACAAAAAGTTCATAAGCTCTTTTTGACATTGGAATATTATTATTCCTGGGTTGAGAAGCTGCCAAACTGAAGTTACAAAACATACTAGTCAAAGCTTATTCAGAAATTTGAAGGCATTTCCATTTTCAGCTTTTTTCTTAATTCACATTATGAAAACATTACTACAGTAGATTCTGTCTTCCAGTTCCGTTAGACTAAAACTTAATGATGCCATCCCAACTTTCCAGTAAAGTAATCTGTTTACCATAGTGGCTGATAGCATCCATCAGCATTCTAAACTCTGAGATATTAATTTCAAATTGCTTTAGTTTAGTGGTGAATCTTCTTTGGCAGTATACATTTTCCTATTAAGATATCTTTACCAGTCCTTGGCAGTTTTATTTTAATATAGAACAGGTCATAACATATACAATCAAGAATCTCTTTCACTAGTTAAAAATATATATTTGTGTGAAGTAAACAAATACAAAAGGCAAGCAAAGAAAAGACACAGAACAAAAACATTAAGTAACATATATATAAAATGTATAATGGGTAAATAAATAATTCATACTCAGGTCACACATGCATGTACATTTAAATACAAAATATATAATCAAGTTATTCAGCAACATGGTAGTACAGTGATTAGCAGTGCTTGTTCATGGATGCTATACCTGGAGTTTACACCTTCTCCCCATGTATACATTGGTTTCAACCCACATTTCCGGGTGGTTAAATGGCAGCTTTAAGCTGTCCCAGTGTGTGTGAGTAGGCCCTACAACAAACTTGTCCAGGGCTGGTATTTTCCTCCAGCTGTGTGCTCCTGTGACAGACTGCCTTCCCCAAAACCTGAAACTGAAATAAGTAAGTTTAAGAATGTAATATTATGTATTCATAGAACAGGCTGTACTTGCATACTCCCATGAGAAGAAAGCATCTGGGCAATAGGACATTTTCACTGTATACTCCTATTAGGAAAAAGAATCAACAGTGGCTTGGAAATTGATGTAAGACTAGGGTCCAAAACCCATGAACAAACTGTCCAAACGTTAGAGACTAAAAATGAGTCAGCTTTTACGTTTGGAGAATTTTTAGAATCATGTAGTCTTGTTCAAATGTTCTAAAAGTAACAAGCTATCATGTGCTGCATCCTTCTCCCCAAGAATATGAAAGAAGACAATGAAGTACATAGCAATACTGAGCGACTGCCACATTCTCTCAGTTCTTTTCCAAATCCATGTTTTCTTGGAGAGCTTCTTTGTTGCTCAGTTTAGTATCTATTTTCACAACCCCCTTCTGGACCTCAATGCATACAAACATTTCCACAGCAGTGTACTTCATGGCAGAAATGGTGTTCCATTGGTGTGGTTTATGCGTGTGCCAAATATAATTTTCAATGCAGAAGCCAGCAATGGTCGATTCTAGTCTAATTAGACTATATAATCTTCACTCACTTGATTTATACATTTATATATGTAAATAGTATATATACAGGGTGCGCAGGGAAAACAGGAAATTTTCAATTGATGTTCAATGCACGAATAAACACATTACAAAATACATTTAATGATGAAATGCAATGTACAGGATATGCAATTAATGATGGTAATCAATATTCATTCAATATTCATTTGTTTTGAAGAAATCATCATGAAGGTGCTGTCCATTTTTCTGTACACATTTGGACAGTCTGCATTGCTCAACGTAACATGTAAAGAGGAATATCAGCAATTTCCTCTTCAATCCTCCTTTTTAATTCAGCAATGGCCGCAGAATGTGTGTGGTACACTTGGCTTTTAAGATGTTCCCACAGAAAAAAAATCATGAACAGTGAGATTTGGGAATCCCAGTGTCCATGGAATGTCACAGTTGCATGAAATGACGCACCTTCCAAACACTCGTTGAATAGCTGCCATCGATTGTAGGGCAGTGGCTCCATCCTGTTGAAACCACATGTTTTTGATATTCAGATGTGAGATGTTTTGCAATGTTTCAAGCACAGCTACATACCGATTGGTTATTTTTCATTTTCAAAAAAGTAAGGGCCTATGACACACCACACCATACTGTAACCTTAGTTCTGTATAATGGACGCTGATGAAGCTCAAAAGAATTTTCCTGTGTCCAGTAATGGAAATTCTGTTTGTTAACATATCCATTAAGGTGAAAATGGACTTCGTCTGACATCCACAAGTGCAACATGTGGTCACTGGGTTTGAGTTTCCTGCATAATCTGCAATTTGTAAGGGTGGAAGTTCAACTCATGCAGTATTCTTTGCACGCTTCATTGCCCCAACTGTAGCAATGATGCATGTTGTAAAATGGAGCGGCGAGGGCTCCTCACAATGGCTGCTTGAACAGTTTCAATATTCTCTGGAATGCAGACCATTCGAACACCACCTGGGGACTTTTTTAATGTTGAACCCATTTCTTCGAAATTACGCACCCATGTTGTAATTGCATGAGCAGATGGGACACGATCATGATGCCCTAACTGGTAATGATGCTGAAATTCCCTTTGCGCAGCAGTCACGCTACCACCATTTTTATATAAGGCTTTCACAGCGAACTCTTGTTGTGCACCACTCCACTGCTCCATTGTAACTAATGGCAAGGGGTTCTAAATGAGGTTGCATTGATCCCAAACAACTGCCGACGCCTCAGGGTCGCCAACACCTAGTTCCAAAATTTCTAGTTTCCCTGCACCACCCTGTATATTGCAAAGTTGATTGATTCATTAATTGACTCATACTCACTAATCAAAAAACATTTCCCATTTAGTTAAAAAGGTTAACAAGTTAACAAGATATACTGTACACTGACAGTATAATACTGCATATGCACTTGTCCTCCAAATAGCACAGCTGATAGAAAATAACATAAGAACAAAACAGCTTGTGCACATATAAGAAGTCTCACTTTACCTTGACTGTCTGTGTCTGTGCATGTTTGGTTAAAACGTGCATGTTCTTCACTCCGTGATGTGATGGTTAAGCTTCAGCAGGAGTTGGCTCTCATTTTCATGTACAGTGGAACCTTGGATTGTGAGCAACATGGTTTGCGAGTGTTTTGCAAGAGGAGCTGAAATTTTTAATTAATTTTGACTTGATAAACGAGCGAGGTCTTGAAATACGAGTAGTCCATAAACGCTTTGTCTGCCAAACGTCACGTGATCACAACTGAGCGGATGGTTCTTCTCTCTCTTGCTGTGGGATTGTGGGCAATTGTCAGTCAGTGTGCCTCATTCATATAGTCAACATCCGTATGAGCATATACTGTTTACTACAGCATTGTGACCATGTGTGTGTGCTGTGACGTGTGAGTCCCCATCATGCACCCCAAAACACAAAGCTGAGTCTCAATACTTTAGCGACACTATGTTTATTCAGCATGAAACAGTAACAGCGTGGTTATGTATTGTAGCGGGATCTGGCACTTTCCTATACACAAACACAGCAGTCAGGCAGGGTCATGTCCAGGTTAGTGGCCAAGTAATACCATGCGCTGTGCATTTATAATGTTCCGTGTTCCTTGTATCACTCATCAACGACAGGTGCTTATAGCATGACCGTGTTTTCCCTGGCTAAATGTATTAGTCTATGTACACTGTTAGCTGTGAACATTTCTCAAACTTTGAAGGTTTCCCAAAGAAATCCACCTCAGGAAGCAGTGGGAGGTAGCCCTTAGACGGGATTTTGAGAAAGCTGTGCTGTGATGTGTGCTGTGCTGTGCTAGTTTGGTAACAGATGCTGTACTGGCATCATATGATCAAAGCTACCACTTGCTCACATTAAAAAACAAAGGAGGTTTGATGATTCCTTCTGAGGGTATTTGATGCAGCAATGGTGTCTTTGCTTGAAATTGTCTATGTCCATGGTGTTGCCATCACAGGTTCAACTACTAAAAGCACATCCTGATGATCCATGGCATGTGTATCAGGACGGTATGAGAATGAGTAGGATGTAGATGGTCCATGAGGATGTAAAAAGTTCAGTCTCAACTCTCCAGTGCTGGGCATAGTTTCTTCAACACATCCTAGCCATGTACCTTTATCTCTAGATGTTGAGGGACCAGCTTTAGAATCAGGTTCACAAGGGTCCGTTAAGTCACTACTGGAATAGTCAGATTGACAGATCTGTTTTTTCTTGTGTGTGAGTTTTGACAGTCTTACACAGCAATATTTGCAGATGTGGTGCCCTGATCTTAAATTGAGACTTGGGTGATCCCGTATTGCTGTCTCAGACACATCTCTTAAGTTTATCTTTGGAGAGGACATTTGAAAGGGTCACAACAAGATTTCTGATAGAGTCTGAACAACTTCTCTACGAAAATCATTTTGAAAATGTATGCTGCTGCAGCAAAGACAATGTTTTATCTCCACCATGTAATTGACAATATTTGCTATTGATTGATTACTCCTAACTGATTTGTACACCTCACTCCAATCTGAGTAATGCAGGGCAGAGCATTTGCATTTATTAGCCACATTGGAATGGGCCCTTTTCACAGCAGACATTTTGACTTAAAATAGTATGGCAAGCACAGGTGTCACTAATGATATTAATGAAGCTTCTGTTCAATTTCAGTGAAGCATCATTGGAACCACAATTAACGCAATTACTTACAGCTGGGCTTGCTATACTGTTTCAGGACAATATGGCTGCTACGAAAAAGGCCCATTAGTGATATGAAACAATGTGATGCCACCTATAAATAATGATATCTCAGCAATGATTGAAAAAACAAAGGCCAAATTTTCTGTAGATGTTCATGACATTATAAGATAGCTTTAGTAAAAAATGGACCAATTTTAAAATATGTGTTTTTTTTCACTCATTCATAACATGGTAATGTTTCGTTTTGGGGATAGCATAGTATTTACAAAAATACAGTGCTGGAAAACAGCTTTAAAACAGTATAAGAACCATTTCTAAAGAGCTTATATTTAGGAAGATATAGCCAGTCAAAGTCATAATCAACGCCCCCAATAAGTTCAAACTTTGTTAGCTTAATTCTCCCTTAAAATTGATTCAAAACACATGCAATTTTAGTTCCATGGGTTACTCATATGACCAAATCAACATACCAAGTTTCATTAAAATCTGTGACGATGAAATCCAAAAGTGAGATGATTTGGAGTTACCTTTGAGTAAACCAATAATATTTGCATGGTGCTGTCGGGGATTGGGCAAGCAACATGTACTCTATAGAAATGTACTCAGTTACTTACATAGTACTTCTGATACAGCCGAGTAACCCTTAGCACTATAACCAATGGCCACTGTTTTAGAAATTCGACATAGGTCCTGCCTGAAACTTTACATTTTTCACACATACAAAACATTGCATGTAACAAGACAAAACTGATCTCTCTGAAAAGTTCAAAAATATGTTTTACCTCCAAATAAGAAATGCATAACAAGGGTAAAGTCTGTTGGTGAGATTGACAGCATCAAGTTTCCAAACATTTAACTATTTTTCTTCATTGAATATTCTGTTTATGGAGGAATTATAAACTTTATTATTGTGGAAAAACATTCATGGAAAACCACATGGTTATAAATAATGCATCCACTGCTTGAAATAGGATGCAATCACACTAAAATTCTTTTGTGAATTTCCCCTTGGGATTAATAAAGTATCTATCTATCTATCTAAAAGTGGAACAGAGAAGCTGCACCGTGGAAATGACCTTGAGAAAAAAAACAAAGAAATATTTCCTTAAATCCACAATTTTAGGCATATTTCCACCTGGACTAATTACTGAAAGTGATTATATATCCACTTTTAGACCTAAACTGAGCTCCCCATCATGTTTTATTTTTTAGCTGCACAATTTTAAAAGGAATATGTTCAGATGTGTATCCAATAGATGTTTAGTGCATACATTTGATCAAATCTGAAAAACAAAATATTTGCAGGTTTGTTAAGAGGTGCTGTATATTTTTTAAAATGATCATTAAAATATTAGAATGATCAGCTTCAACTCTGGTTTTAAAGCTTTTGACAAAACCTGTTACCAACATTTTGGGCACATTCCTGGTACATGCTGAAAGAATATAAACATTTTAATTAGAGTGATCATGGAAGCAGAGCACTTTCAGTGTTATATATACTAAACTAGAAGCCATATAATGTTACACATTACAGACTCTGGTTTAAGAGAAGAATGACACACCATTCTACTTCTCCTGTTTTTGTGCCCTTCACCAACTCAGTCATAAAGATCAGGATTACAACAAGCCCACACTGGTCATCGTAATATGTAAGGCATAACAAAGTCAGTTTACAAATTTGCTTAAAATTCATCTTTGTTAATTCATCTGTTACATACTGTATTTGACACAGATTCTTCAATTGAAATTCTACAGAAAATGCAAATAAAACTATTGGTTCTGTAACATTTCATTCATTCCTATATTTTTGGGTGTGTGGCTTCTTTCTTCCTATTACACATAAAAAAATCCCCAATTTGAAACTCTTAATGATTGTTAATCCTCATAGCATTTCTGAAGACATTTAATTCTGAATATAAAATATTCATTTATTGTCTTAAATATTATGATACAAGGTCTAAAAAGCCAAAGCCTATCCTGAAAATACTGTGTGCAGGACAGGAATGAAACCTGGACAGGGTACTAGACCACACAACACTCTTACTATGAGAAAGTGAATTTCACACCGGCAATAAACCAAACCTGCTCATCCTATGGATGTCAGGGAACACCTGAATCCCCAAAGAAACACAAAAAAAAAAAACAAAAAGTGCATGCAAACTTCAAAGAAACACAGAATTACAATCTATAACTGAGAAGCCATAAGGACGCAACAATTGCCACCATGTAGTTCTCTTAATATTGCAAAAACAGATTTTTTTATATCTTTTCATGACATATTTGAAGTTGGTAATTTGCCATAATAGGTAAATCTTCTATTTTGCAATAAAAGCGACACATTTTATATAAGGTACTGCAACTGTTATGCAATAAAATGTGCACCTCAAGTTACTCTTTAAATAACAGAAGGAAAGAAACTTGTGCTAAAGTGGATAGATTTTCACGAAAATGTACTGACTGCAAACTGTTCTGGTTGGCTGGAGTGTTATTCTTTTATTGATCAAAAACTGTACACTCGTTCTTTAAAATCAACATATGTTTGGTACTTATTTAAGTCAAAGCTGTTTTTTTCACAATGAAGTATACATGAATTTGCCACAGGAAATTGCCTTATTAAGGGAACATTTTTTTTAATAAATTTAAAAAACACCATGCTCCTTTCTGTTGTTTAAAATGGTGTCTACCTGACCACCAGTCCAAGTGTGACTTTTGTTTACAGGTGAAACCAATACCATTTTAAACCACAAGAATCGGCATGGCACTTTTGACAATTAAAAAAAGCAAAAAAAAAAAAGTCAAATTCAAATATTAAATACTAATTAAACCAAAACAAATGCAAACTCATTAAAATATTATTGAGTTTAATGCAAGATTGTATTACTTTATTTGCGGGATAAATAATTATGGAAAACATTAATGAAAATATCTGACATGCAAAACAAATGGACTGAACATGAGGGCTTTGAAGAATTTTTACAAAAAAACAACAAGATCTCTCATATCCCATATAAAGTACATACTATGGTCAAAAAAAAAGTAATACACATCCAGCTGAAACATATGAATATCAGATATAACAATGACAACAGAACAAAAACAGAAAAGACCCAATAACATTAGTTCTGTAAGTTACGGTAACAAAAATGTTTCACACTAAATAACTCTCATTTAGCATACCCAGAGACATTTCTGGAGGACCTTGTATTGAATTCAGTGTCAATTTGATTCCACCTGAAATTTGGCAGAAAAATAAAAATGTGTGTTGTGCTGTATAATTAGAGCCCAGTCAGCGCCAGTGAGTAGTAGTATGAATGTTCTATGTTTAGGTTTTTCTGTCAGTAATATGATTTTCTTAAATAACCACACATCCCCAACTCTGTAGATTCTAAATTAGTGTGAGTGTGGGTTAATGAGGAATGGAATGGACTGGATATATTCTGAATATATTTTATTTATTTATACCACCATTTCTTCTTAGTTCCTGATTAAAAGCTCAATATACTTTCACCAACATTAATCATCATTGTCAAAAATAACAGAGTATACAAAGTGTCCCTTTAATGTCATTTTGGTATTGTTGGAAGCAAAATGACTCTGCAATACCATATTTGCAAGAAGCAAGCTTGAAGCTTTTGAGGAGCTATAAACATACAATGTATAGTAGCTTAAATGTATCGGTTCTTGTTGAGTTACCTTGCTAAAGAAACAGAATATTTATTTTATCTGTGCACTTAAGGATGCTTCTTTTTAATTGTTCCTTATGATTAATGATGCCTGCTTGCCTTGAGAGATAATTATTATGTATTTTCTATATGGCTTACACTCTGTGCATACAGTATAAAACTATCAATCAATTCATCAATTATCAGACCAGCTTATTCTACTTCACTACCACTCTGGCATCTTCTGACACAATTATAGAGTTTCTCCTCCAACAGACAGCACATTCATACACAAATTCACAATCACACCTATGGTAACAATTCAGAATGTACTCTCTCTCTATATATATATATATATATATATATATATATATATAAAATCCTAAGCCTAAAAGTGCAACGATTTTATGTGACATTTTTGTCACGATTTAAATCTAGCTTATTTTAAAACCTACATATATATGTTTAGTATCATTCTTTTCAGAATTTATTGAACTTTAATGTGATGTTGTTTTATTTTCAGATTCTTATTCCATTTTTAAATTATAAACTAAAAAATATCAAGAACTCACGTCCCACGAGATGAGACTTTATGCCAAAAGACTTAACAAAGCCCAGGGCCAGAAATAAAAGACAAGAGTAGGACAGCTGCTGTACTGGCTTTTAAAGGTTCAAAGCGCCGTGCGAGATGCAGATCACGCAGCACAGCACCAGCAGCAGCAAGCCAGCAGCAGTAAACCAGCAGCTGATCGAGCAAACAGGAGGTAAAAAAAAAAAAAAAAACTGTTTCCCATTGTATCACCATTTAAGAGGGGGTTTCAAAGAAGCAACCGCATCTCCTTGGGGTGCATTCAGCCCCTCTCATCACAACACAAGCAGAAGAGACACAAAGTGGCTGCTGCATAGCGCAGGTCAGGGGGGTTGATGAGTGAAGTAAGCGGGCTGGGAACCCTCTAATATACAAATAACATGTATGTGTTTGTGATGTTGGATTGGAAAAAAAAAAACTTTTCTAGAAACAAGGTTTACATATTCATTTTTCAAAAGGATTCATTTAACTAAACAATGTGTTCCCCATGCAAGCATAATTTAAAATTCTTTTAATAATTAGCAAAACATAAAACAAGTAAAGTACCTATACTTTGAACAGGTTACAGGTTTTTGCCAATGAACTACAGTAATGGATGAATACTAAATTACTATGCTATATTAAACCAGCATCATCAATTACTTCTTATTGGAGGGTTCAACTTTATGTTGTGTCACATTATATATTTCTAAAACACTTCAATTAAATGAGATTTAATCCCAAGCCCCAATTAAAAAAAAAACAAAAAACAACTAACAATCAAATGCTTGGCAGCTTTTGTTTTTTTTTTAATATTGCCTTCAATGTGAAATTATGGCCATTATTTTGTTTAAAGGACATTAGCAGCTGGACTAGGTATGCCACTTATAAACTGATGAATATATCTATAGATTGCTGTTTTAAATTGTGCTATCCTACAACTCCCCAAATTTAATAAAAGTCCATTTGCCATATACATGACAAGAAAACAAACAGGCAGAGAAAAAGATTGAAAATTTTAATGCATTTATATCTGCACATAATTTAGTTAAAATCTCCCTTTATTATTTTTCGTGGAATTTTAACAGATCACATTAAATTTACATATATTACACTTACCTCCTCTACTCTTAAAAGAGATCCTCCAGCCAATTTTTAAATTGTAATTGATTAATGGACTTTTTAGTTTGCACTGTATATACAGTACTGGGATGTTGTACCGTGTTAGCCATTAAGGATGTAATGAGAGTATGTTAACTCTTGTCCAATTTTTTGTTAATTACCAAATAATTATCCTTTCATCTGTCTTACTAAATTGTTTATTCTGTATTACTAAAAAAGTAATTGGTTATTAAACACTATGAATAAATGGTGACCTACAAAACAAAACAGCTCTAATTTAGATGATTTGTTGACGTTTCTCCTGTTAACCACAATTTAAGCAAATAAAATTAAATGAAGCAAAATACGCAGAAAATTAAGAGAGACCCCCTGCACTTAGAGTTATAGCAATGCTGAGGTTTTTTTTCTGCAAGCCAAAGACAAAACTTATTTTTCTGAGACAGCAGACATATAGAGAAAGTGAGCTATACTTCTGGTCAAAAGTTTTAGAACACCTAAGTTTTTTGGAATATTAAAAAAAAATTAATGAATCATTAAGTGTACAAATTTTTTCTCAAATTTTGATTCATCAAAAGTAGCCACCATTACTTTTGCTGATGTAACAGCCAAACTGTGGTAACCATTTTGATTAAGAATGCCGATTACTCTATACAAGAAACCAACTCTGCCTTTTAAGAAAATAACCTTAGTGTGAAGTCCGGCCTCGACCAAGAACAGACACCAAGACAGCTTTGATAAAAACACACGTTTATTGTTCTTATCTTCTTCCAACACAACACAATGTACACTACTTTCACAGTCCTCCGCTACATTCTTGTTTTCCAGCCGCCTCTGCTCCTCTCTCGCAAAGCTCTGTCACACTACCTTCCAACTCTTACTCCCGGAATGGAGTGAGGTGGCCCCTTTTATCCAGTACCCGGATGTGCTCCAGGTGCTTCCTGATGAGCTTCCTGTAGCACTTCCTGTTGTGGCAGAAGTGCTGCAGTCCATGCTCCCAGGAACGCTTGGGTGTCCCCTGGCAGTGGCCACGTGTCCCAGCTCTGATCTTGTGGCTTCCCTGCACCCCAGGGCGATCACCCTCTCGTGTCCCGGGGGAGGTACTGGCACTCTCCTGGTCCTCTCCACGTCCCAAGCATCCCGACTGTACAGCCGTCTATCACACTGCCCCTCTCCCAGCTGAAGCACGTAGAGAGAGGCGGCCTGCCCCGCTAGGGCTGGTCCTTTCCAAGGTGGGGTGCCAGCATGATGATGTTCACGGCCTTGTCCTGTAAAAGAAAAACAGGAAAAGGTGCGGAGACGCTGTGCTGATAACACTCCCTGGCACACTCTGTAAAGCGATATGGACAACGTTTCCACAAGTGGTCAAAGCCGTGGCAGTCGTAACACTAGCATCAACCCTGCCGGTGTCCAAACCCTCAGAACATAAACACAGGGCGGGTACCTCCGCTCTGACGTTACCGCTACTAGGTTCGGGGCCTCTCTCTGCTTGTCGATAGCACCGGCTTTAGACGTACGGGAGGACACTGCCCCCCATCTCTCACTGTTGGAAGCCCTGGCTTTTCTCTTACAGTTTCTCTTCCTTTTACTCTGGGGCGCCTCACCGGTCTGGGTCTCCTTATGGAAGAAAATGAGACCTTGGGCCATCTGCGCCCCTGTAGAGCAGCGAGAGGCTGTTGTCAGCTCCTGGAGCGGCTCGCTTTGAGACCTGGCACACACCAGCCAGTGTCTTGTACGCACCTTCACCACCCCTGCTGCACAATCAGCCCCTACCGCTACATCCACTGTTGGAGACGTGGCTAACCGGTTACCGGAATGACACATTACCAGAAACCTCTTCGCTCAGCCCTCCCTTATCATGTACGGTACAGGCGACACTCACCTGCACCATGGCATCCCTCCAGCTGGAGAATCCAGCGTCGCACTGCTGCAGGCATTCCTGGATCTCCTTCAGGGGTATGTCCGCCTTCTCCTTCATCTGTTCAATCATCTTCCAGAGGGTGCCTAAAGCCTGTATAAACGACTGTATATGTGGGAGGATCTCCTCCAGCCTATTTACAGCCGCAACAGACTTCTCAGAGGCGGACTCACAAAGCGGTCATCCTTCCCTTACAGCTGGGAGCCGCAGAGCCTCTCCATAGGCTCAGCTGGGACCTCGTGAGGGTTAGGATGGATGTTTGTGAGCCCCACCTGCAACCAATCAGCGGCGGGGACACCACACACACCTACAATCACTCACTCACTCCAGGAAGGGTCATGCAATCGTTGCAGCTCCCATCCTTTATCGAGAGGCTTGGGCTGGGGGAGGCGTCTAGGTGCTCGTCCCCCTGCGGCCCTCCTCTGTGAAGCAGCGACTGCCATTCTTCATCACCGTTTCGCTCCACCACTGACTCGTTCTCGCTCCACGGGTCGGCATGCTTCGGCCAGAGACGCGGGTCCGGACAATCCCCTTCTAGAAAGCACCAATAGGGGACAGCAAGGTAATCCGCCCAGGGCCGACTGCCACTGAGACTCCGACTTACCTCCGCGATCCCTTCTCCCGGAGTTTCTCTTCCCTGGGTGGTCTCTCCAAAGGCTACGCTGACCTGGACGTCTTTGACGACGGTGCGAGCCTGGGAAACCACCGCTCTCGGGATCCGCCTGGTCTTCTTCCCCCCCATTACAGCAGGTAAGGACTTTTTCGTGTGCGCGGTTGCGCTGTGGCAACGCAGGCGTGTCAGGTGCTATTTTTTAATGATGGGTCCCTGCCTTGTATCAGGCACAGAGTCCCATCTAGGATGCCATTGTGAAGACCAGCCTCGACCACAAACAGACACCAAGTCAGCTTTGACAAAAACATTTACTGTTGTTCTCTTTTTCCAACACAGCACAATGCACACTACTTTCACAGTCCCCCGCTACACTCTTCTTTTCCTGCCGCCTCCACTCCTCTCTCGCAAAGCTCTATCAACTACCTCGGGAATGGGGGAAGTGCTGCATCAGCACCTGGAAGCACACCGGGTGTATTTGCCTTTGGGCTTAGCTGCACTTCCTGTTGTGGCGGAAGTGCTGCAGTCCATGTTCCCTGGAACTTTTGGGCGTCCCCTGGCAGTGGCCACGTGCCCCAACTGGGTGGAACCTCCAAGCTTTGATCTTGTGGCTCCCCTGCACACCAGGGCGGTCACTCTCTCGTGTCCTGGGGGAGGTATTGGCGCTCACCTGGTCCTTCCACGTACCAGGCATCCCGACTATACAGCCATCTATCACACCAGGCTATCACACATCCTTCTCCATATTTGACTGCTGGTGTCACACACTAAGGAACCATCCTTTCACCAACTCAACGGGATACAAACAACCTGTGTGATGAACTGAAGATTCAAATTTTGATGCATCGGTCTATAAGACTTTTTTTTACAATCTGCAGTACTCCACAGCTGGTATGTCAAGGTCCTATTTTGTCCTTTAGGGAATAACTTACTGCTACTCGTCCTGTCAAAGCTGCAGCACAGCAGAAACTGAGACTTGCTTTTTTTGACTATTGTGTGTTTGAAGCTGTTGAGCTGTGAGACACCTATCAAGCCAGCCAGTGACCCTCAGAAACTTTCGGTCTGCTAGATCACCAACCTTCCAGAGTGTCTTTCAGTTACAAATTGCCTTTGGGTTGTGTAGGACACCACACTCACTGAGATCTTTGATTTTTTTTTTTTAATTTCTATAAATGAAAGGGTAATACTGCTATGTCTCATTTCATTTGTTAATTGCCATTTTCTTTCCATTACCACTGGAATTTACAATTTTCTACAGTGTAACACTGTCCAAGTAGTACTTCAAAGGGTGTAGTAACACAGTCTGTTCCAACTCCGCTTTAAGATTGACAGAGGGTTTTTAAAGTAATCAACAGGACTTGGGTCACCTGTTCAAACTACTTGCTTAAACCTGCAAGGCTTAATTCGCTTTAATTGCTGAAGAACATCTGTAGGTAGTAACTTATTAGTTGTTCCCTAAAGAAGTCCCATTTGTAATATTCTGAACTTTCCTTTCTTCCAGTTCAGTTCAAACCCCACGTGTGGCCCAGACAAGCACAATCAGAAATGAAAACCCTTAGCCGATCTGGATTAGAGAATAATTTTAATAAGTAAACATTTGTAAGGACATTAGCAAAAACACTCTTTTGCATTTGACTAAGGATTTGTGGCTGCTGGATGTTGTCAAGTTCACTGTGTTCATTTGAAAATTCTTGCTCTGACCTTTTTGGGGTTTTTTTTGTAATACCATAGAGGTTGTATACAAGGGACATGCTGTTTGAGTTCTGCTATGACATCCAAAACCCAGTCTCGCCTACAAAATGTACACATTTTTAAAACCAGACTGAAGAAACCTTTTGTCTCTGGCACCAGCTGCCACGTGCCAGCATTTTTCTTCTGCCCACTTAAAATAAATAAAAAACTGGAAATCCATATGAATGAAATAAATAATTGTTTTGTGTTCAGACTGCACAAGTTAAAAAAAATAATGACTTGTTCAGTTTCTTGACAATCTGAAGAATTTCCCTGAAACGTATGTGTGCTTCTAAAAGTTGTTAATAAAACAATTACTTGGTTAAACCCAAAATATAGATAACAATAAGAACAAATAAACTTGATGTAACTTGTATTTTGTTAAAAAAAAAAAAATCCCAATTTGCCCATTAAGTACACCAATTTAGTAATCGCCGTATACTTACTTTTCTCTGGAATACTGAAAAAAATAATACAATCTTCAAAGGAAATGCTTGAATTTTGGCATGAGATTACAGTATTGTGCCTATTATTTAAAAATACCTCTGTGCTTTCAAGACAAAAAAAGACTTTCATTATTGCCCCTTTTGGAGTTAAGAAACAAAAAACTTTACGAGATTCATGGATGCCTAATGACTGTGATGATGCGGCTAATCAACTCTTAGTTGCAATCTCTTGGCCATGTAGTTTCATGCATTTGAGTGACTTAAAATGATGGGGAGATTTTTTTTTTTTTTTTTTATAAAGCCCCACACATAGGTCCAATAAAGCTACAACTGTCAATCAAACCCTTTTTGTGGGGCAGAAACAGAATAAGTAAATGCTAAATTTATGGTTCATGTTGTTTATTTTGAAGCCAAAGTAATGTTTATTAGTATCTCCACTAAAACACATATAACATAATGAGACAAATAAGACACATGTGAATGGTATAGGAGTGAATGAGATGCTATCTCCAGTTAGGAGTAATTACTGCCTTACATTGTAATGTAATGGCTAATTATCAATAGAAAAGTCTGATCACATATGAGAGGTAGCTTGAAGAAAAAAAAAAAGGAATAAAGGTTTTTTTTACAGGAATTCTAAAATAGTAATCGTAAATTGACACATTTGATTTCACAAAGACAGCTTTAAAGTTAGGATGAATCTATAAAAGAAGGCAGTGATTTGTAAAATTAAAGCATTTAGAGTCTGTGATATCTAAAAATTGAATTCATTTCACCTATTACTGTTCATTAAGTGTTATTAAATAATTAATGTCACCATATACAGTACTGATGCGAACATAGAGTGCATCAGGAAAGTATTCACAGTGCATCACTTTTTCCACATTTTGTTATGTAACAGCCTTATTCCAAAATGGATTAAATTCATTTTTTTCCTCAGACTTCTACACACAACACCCCATAATGACAACGTGAAAAAGTTTACTTGAGGTTTTTGCGAATTTATTAAAAATAAAAAAATTGAGAAAGCACATGTAAATAAGTATTCACAGCCTTTGCCATGAAGCTCAAAATTGAGCTCAAGTGCATCCGGTTTCCCCTGATCATCTTTGAGATGTTTCTGCAGCTTAATTGGAGTCCACCTGTGGCAAATTCAGTTGATTGGACATGATTTGGAAAGGCACACACCTGTCTATATAAGGTCCCACAGTTGACAGTTCATGTCAGAGCACAAACCAAGCATGAAGTCAAAGGAATTTTCTGTAGACCTCCGAGACACAAAGCTGGGGAAGATTACAGAAAAATTTCTGCTGCTTGGAAGGTCCCAATGAGCACAGTGGCCTCCATCATTCGTAAGTGGAAGAAGTTCAAAACCACCAGGACTCTTCCTAGAGCTGGCCATCCATCTAAACTGAGCGATCGGGGGAGAAGGGCCTTAGTCAGGGAGGTGACCAAGAACCCGATGGTCACTCTGTCAGAGCTCCAGAGGTCCTCTGTGGAGAGAGGAGAACCTTCCAGAAGGACAACCATCTTTGCATCAATCAGGCCTGTATGGTAGAGTGGCCAGACGGAAGCCACTCCTTAGTAAAAGACACATGGCAGCCTGCCTGGAGTTTGCCAAAAGGCACCTGAAGGACTCTCAGACCAGGAAAAACAAAATTCTCTGGTCTGATGAAACAAAGATTGAACTCTTTGGTGTGAATGCCAGGCGTCATGTTTGGAGGAAACCAGGCACCGCTCATCACCAGGCCAATACCACCCCCCTACAGTGAAGCATGGTGGTGGCAGCATCATGCTGTGGGGATGTTTTTCAGCGGCAGGAACTGGGAGACTAGTCAGGAAAAAGGGAAAGATTACTGCAGCAATGTACAGAGACATCCTGGATGAAAACCTACTCCAGAGTGCTCTTGACCTCAGACTGGGTTGATGGTTCATCTTTCAGCAGGACAATGATCCTAAGCACACAGCCAGGAGTGGCTTCAGGACAACTCTGTGAATGTCCTTGAGTGGCCCAGCCAGAGCCCACACTTGAATCCGATTGAACATCTCTGGACAGATCTTAAAATGGCTGTGCACCGATGCTTTCCATCCAACCTGATAGAGCTTGAGAGGTGCTGCAAAGAGGAAATGGTGAAACTGGCCAAAGGCTGGGAATACTTATGTAAATGTGAAATTTCTCTTTTTTTTTTTAATAAAATAAACTTTTTTCAGGTTGTCATTATGGGGTGTTGTGTGTAGAATTCTAAGAAAAAAATGAATTTAATCCATTTTGGAATAAGGCTGTAACGTAACAAAATGTGGAAAAAATGATGCGCTGTGAATACTTTCCAGATGCACTGTAAATCTCAACTGCAAATGACACAAAATTAACCAAGTGAATTTCTTTAATGAGTGCATTGTTATAAAATAGTTTTTGCAAATGAAAATATTCTGAATTATCTTGGTATTCAGTAATTAATGATAATAATATTTAAATTTTTTTTTTGCATTGATTTTAATCAGTATTTATTTTTCTGCTACTGGAGATAAAATGTCACTAAATACATTTTTAACTTACATTTTAAATTAAATAAGGTAACCTATTATAATAATGTTTTTTTTGTATAAACCCTACTCTGAAATCTCTTCCAAGCCAATAAAATCTTCCCCGTTTGTTAGTATATTAGGGGAATTACCTTTTTTTTTCACACTTGAAATTGTAATTTTTGTTTTAATTCTTTGTACATACTGCTATTTGTCTCATCAACATCCATTACAAGATGATGAGTATATACACATGTAAGTTAGCTGCTACATACTGTATATTAGTTTAATAAGTATTATTAATTCACACCTATTTTTGCTAAATGACTATTTAAAAACAAAAACTGATAAGTACATACATATTTATTAAAGGGTGATTATAAACTTTTATGTCTTAACCTAAAAACTGCATTCTACCGTAACATTTTTTGAATCTGAACAAGGTCACTAGCGTATGTAGTTTATACAGTAGGCTTCTTCTTTCTGAAAAAAGATAACATGGATACTGAAACCCACAAAATCAAGTATTGTGCTGTAGTAGAGTATAAAAAATAAAGTAACATCTATCATATAGGTTGATAAATGTTTTATGTCTTTATTTGTAAAATTAGATTTACATAAATATTTTAC
This sequence comes from Polypterus senegalus, assembly GCF_016835505.1. Lineage (NCBI taxonomy): Eukaryota > Metazoa > Chordata > Cladistia > Polypteriformes > Polypteridae > Polypterus > Polypterus senegalus. The sequence continues at coordinate 144,771,045 of NC_053154.1, read as the reverse complement.
TTTTTAAAGGGCTCCCAGCCCCAGCTAACATTCATGAAGCGGGAACAGGCAGATCAGCTGGCCTGGGGCCTGTTGGACTGGAGGATTTCATAATGGCTATGCATCAGAATAGTTTGGCAAGGGGGCTTTATTGTAACTCTGTTCAGACATTATATGAACCCATTTTCCAGGACAAAAGCCTATACAGGAGGGCAGGTTTGAAAACGAAGTGGGTGCACCCACGGGTCTGAAAAGTGGCTGATCAGGACTGCTCTTGAATCGGAGGGCCATTGTATACCATGACACCCTATTGATTCAGGCCTTCTGACAATAATTGGTATAGGTTTGTCACTCGGCCTTTCTAGCTCTCTCCTCCATTTTTCTATCCTGAAGAGATCTGAACAGATGATGACATGAAGACAGCTGACCAGAAAGAATAGAGTGTAACTACAAGTTTATATGCCGCCTAAAACTACTGTCATGTGTGTACCCTTATGGGACTGTTTAAAGGCTCTGGTGTTGGTGTTTCTACATCGCTTCAGGGGTTGGTTCTGTGTGATAATGCCTTCCGTTTTCCTGCCTCTGCAGACCAGAAGATTGATAGCTTTTACAACCTTAACATCACTTCCAGTGTCTGTTCGCCTGGACATGCCTCTCTTGCTGCTGAACATCAACATAACCAGAAACTCTACCATTTTTGAGTCAGTTCAGTCTTGGACACCCATCTGAAAAGACATTACTTTAACATTTTAAATCGTGTTTTGAATGTTTTTTGAGAAATCAGTTATACTGGGTTTGCCAACAGGTACTCCAAATCATCTTATTGTATCCTCCTGTTCTCACAATACATATCTAGCATTAACAGATTGTATGGTTTGGTTTGTAACCAACACTCACACTGAACTCTGCTTCCTTATGATATGTGCATGTTAATAGTAATACATTAATAAATATGTAACATAACTCCAGCCTATTCTTTTATTCTAGGTGCCTGAGGTTATAGAAGTGCTGAACTACTATAGGATTTAACACATTTTGTTAAAGTCTACATACTAAAGAGTATAAAAGGGGACAATACACAAATGTGCTAACACTTCATTTTTAATGAACCAACATTCTCATCTAGGCAATGTCCAGATGCAATTAAAAAAATGTTATGTTTTACTGTAAAAAGGTTCTGAACATAATTAAGGGAAATGTTTATTTAAACTGTACAACACACTTGTGAAGCTGTCTCAGGAGTACTATATGCAGTCCTGTTCACCATTTCACAAAAAACAAAGCAGTACTTGACACCGTGCAGAGGAGAGCAAACCAAGGTCATCCTGGGACAAATGTTCTACTCTGACACACTAAAGTGAATAAAGCTCTTAAGTCTTGACTGGAAAGGTGAAATGGGGAGTCAGGACCCAACCTTGGTCTCCACTATTGTCAAAGGCATTGATAAACATGATCCAGCAGAGTTCTTTAACTTAAATAGTGCTCAATGTACTCAAAGAAACTGATTGAAATTAAAGGTAGGTATATTTAAGAATGAATTTAGGAATCACCTCTTTGCATGGATCTGGAATCTGGAATGAACTATCAACTAATATAGTTTAAACAGAAACTTTAACAACTTTTATAAAGTATATCAATGAGATATTGGGACAAACGTACCTAATATTTAACAAAATAAGCGTGATGGACTCAACTGAAAAGCCTTCTTTGACATTTTTTTCTGAATGCCTTTTAAAAATATCTTGTTTAAAAATGCCATGGTAAAATGTAGCAGGCATCAATAAAACTCATACTTATATGACTGTAGCTTCTGGATTTCTGTTCTCCATTAAAATGGTTTTTTCAGTTCTTCAGATAACTATGATAAAGTCTTTGCATATTTGGGCTTGGGTGGATTGACATATATCAAGACAATCTTGACTCCTTTCTCTTTTGTTTAACAAATTTAATTTGTATCGGCATTAAAGGGCTTTATCTGTTTTTCTAGGAAAAAATCAATTTAATGGTACAGATATTCAATGGTTTAGAAAAGCTAATGTAGATCTCATTAGACGTATCCTGATTTTCCCTGCCAATAGCAATGATCCTTCATACAGAGACATGTTTACAAAGCCATAACACCAAATAATAACAGTTTAAAAAAAAACAGAAAAAGTACACTAAACTTGAAAACAGGGAAAGTACTGGGTCAAAAGCTGACATTTATTTGTGTCAGGAGGTGGGGAATTTCTATGGTGCAACAACAAATGAGAATGTATTAGTGTTGGATTGATGAGGAATTATATAATCATTAGATTATCCCATTTACTGTATCTTATCATGTGCACATAGTAAAGGTATTCAGTTATATTTTCTGTCTTGCAACTCTAAAAGAAGTACTGCTTGAAACCAATACTAAAACAATAAAGAAAAAACAAACGTTATTATACAAGAGGCACATGAATTACTGAAGACCAAAACCATTCTACACTGTAGATATTTACATTTACACAGACTTTTGAAAAGGTGTTTTTTAACAAAACATTTTTCAAATGAAGCTTTTCAGAAAATTACTTTGTCAATTTTATGACTTTTCTGTTGTGAAAGATCTGTTAATATTTAATGAACAAAGCAAATTCAATGCATTAAATGTCACAAATGTACTTTTTTACATTTGTTTAAATTGTAAGGTTACTGCTGCAAATTCAGACTTGTCAATTGAGAATTAATCCATTCTTTCAAAACTCCAGTAAAACTACCTTCATTTTCTTTTTCTCAAGGTACCACACATAACCTATCTGACTGTTATTCCTCGTGCCTGTTAGCTGTCCAGATTTAGCCACTGTACTTGATTGATCTAAGCTGCAATAATCACTTGTAACTAGGGACAGCATTCCATTCGCTCTCATACCATTTAAGTATGTGCAAGTATGTGTTTTATGTGCTTTTACCTGTTATACAAATGAACTGCATTAGCTTCAAAAACCCAACAATCTACAAAATACAGTGCTTGGTAATTTGTTTTCAGCAATAGTGTGCTGTTTTGGCAGCCACTGCTAGCTGCTCATCTCACAGACATTTCCATTAACACACTGCATATTGTATTATTAGAGTGGCCTGTCCCATGTTTCAAACCATCACAATGAAGTAGTATTGAAAATCTAACTACATTTTATTTTGGAATGAAAATATGGAGCAGCTCAGTACACCACCACTGTACTCTAGTCACTGCTGGTTAGAAAACAGATGGAAAGGTGAACATCCACCCAAGTAACCAAGTCTATCAGAGGATAAAGCTTTTTTCCTATACTAGGGCTATGTATGGTACTGTATTGAAAGTGATTAATTTCACTACCATTTTTAACTTACTCTTCCAAAAATGAGCTGCAAGTTAAAATGATTATATGCATTATACGCATACAGCTGTGTATTGCTCACATCAGCTCACACTCAAAGCATGAACAAATCATATGTGTTTGTTTTTGAGCAAAAAAAAAGAACGGCATTTGTAACATTTAGGGCCTAAATGTCTTAAAAACCCTGATCAATACAATTACGTTTTATTATTTGTTGGACATTTGGTATGCATATGTGTTTTTTTTTGGGGGGAGACACTTCAGAATACACCATTTCACTCAGGGAAATAAGATGCCAGCATAAATTGAAAGGGAAAACTGATTTTGTTCCACTTCACTCTAGACATGAGGTCTGACAGAGTTCAAAGACCTCATTAAGTTTCAGAGCCTTCCTGTCACAACAGTCCATGTTTAAGTAAAAACTTAATATTAATCAGTTGCTTTTTTAGTGTTAAGCCCAGTCTTTAAGAAATATAAATTTGGCTGAGAGATGAAATACACATTGGAGAAACAACATCAACAGCCTGTTTATCCATTTTCTGGCTACATCATATCTAATTCATGGTTTTGTAGGGTCAAAGACCGTACAAGTTCTTGAAGGGATGGTTGTTTATTGCTAGTGTCACTGCAAAACAAACTCACAAAAACATTCACATTCAGAGGTTAGTTACAGATGGCAGGTAAGCTAAGCACATTTCTTTAGATTTAAGTCACCAAAAGGAAATCAAAATGGGTTATGGGAGACAATTCAAAGAAAGACATCCCAAAACAAGATCAACTCAGGGAACTTTGGGCAGTAATGTTAATGTTACACTAACTCTCTCCCCAAACAAAATTACTGTAGTTACCTTCATCATCATAATATGTTTAAACACATTATAAAAATGTGTTTTTTGTTTGTATAAAGGCTATGTTTACACTGAATAATGGATAAATTACGATTGATAAAAGATTTCTGAGAAAAATATTGCACTTTAAATATTAGAAAACATCAGTAAACAGAATTTTACACCTACAAACCTAGTTGCCTAGCACTGTAAATTCTTCTGCCAGTTAAACTGATACGAGACAAGCCTGTGCTGGAAACAGTACTGCTTAAAATGCAACTTTTTTAAACTTCATTTTACTTTTTGAAATGGATTACTTTTACTTTGTGTAATTCTCTCTTTTTGCAGAAAATGAGAGCATAGCTTGTACCAGGCAGAAGAAAAATTATAAACACTGTGCTTTGCTATTTGAACACATTGATCCATGATAAAACATAGTAAAAATGGTGAAAATTAATCAGCTGACAGAAACTGGTGTCCTGTGCAATGTGAAACAGTGATAATAAAATAAATAAAAAACTGAAATAGGAGTATAAAAGCACCATAAATAGCAATTAGCACTGCACAAATTAAGAAACACCTGGGACCAGGCTGTCACGTTATGAACAGCCTTAGGAATATGGAGACAGGTGACAATATTATGCTTAAATTTCTTTTTAATCTCTGTTACCTTTTAAATAATGCAGAAATATATACTATACTATATCATCAGAAGTCATCAGACCACTGATCAACAGCCATATGTAAAATGAAAGCATTTATTTATCTTTTTTATCTTATGTTAGAGTGCTAGACATAGTATAAGCTGTTTCTCAAACTAAATGCTGAGAACACCAGAAGAAAAAGTAAACACAAATACCTCTGCAATTTGAAAAAAAATATTTAAATGTACAAGGGCAGATAGTAGAGTAGAAGATGACGCAAAGTCAAAATATGAAAAAGGTTATGTAACCAAGTGAGAGTCATGGAGAAGAAAAATGTAGCCAAACTTTAGTACACAGGAGATGGGAATAGTCACACATTAAAGGTGGAACAATATATAACATGTTCTCCTTTAAATTTGCCTTCTAAGATTTGTAAATAACTGAGGAAACAAATTATTTTTTATGTCTTTGACTGATACTCATTTCCAATCCAATTTAGTAAAGCTCAGTATATACAGAATAAATTGAAGTCATTAGCATTACAGCTTACAGAAAAAATAGCAAAAAGTAAAATAGAACACAAACAGCTTACTACTACAAGTAGTGCCAAGGCTTTGGGAAAATAAGTAGTACAAGAAAATTACAGCTGGGTAACTGATGAGAGGTTCAGTACAGCTATAGGTAACCAGGTGGCCAGCACAGGCTACATAAGTTCCAGAATAATTTGTGAAGATGTGTTTCTTCAAAAATCACCAAAACAACAGTATGTCAGAAGCAGTTCAGATGGGAATAAAATGTTCTTGACCATTGATTAAGCTTAGTAATGTGTACACAAAAGTGTCAATATCTGCAAAGGATATCATAAAAAAATTATAGATGTTTACATGAGAAAGAATAGTTGAAATATTGTTTGTAAGGAAAACACGAGTGACATTTATTATATTAAAAATAAACAGAAGTAGCCATCACTTAATTTTAGCTTTGGGAAATTTTTATTCTCTGGTTTATATACAGTAGTTGCACAGGACTTGTCCGTTATGAATTTTAATGGACACAAGAATCCATTGAAACAAGGGTAATTAATACAAACTACCTAATCTAAATTCTAGCAGCATTCTTGAATATTCTGTACATAGGAGACTAGGTCACTCGGTTCACTATCTGATACATGAGCTCTGAGTCGTCTATCTAATTACCTGACTAACAACAAAGGACAAGGCTATGGCATGATAAAAACTGTAATTAATTTACACAGAGGAGATTCTTTTTAATTACATATGGAGGAGATGTTAAACATGGATAATAGCTTTTCATTCATAAGAGACCCTGCAAACAGTAATCTTTCATTTCCCAGTTTTTTGTCACATGGAATACAGCAATACAAATATGAAGTTCCATGAGGATACTTTAAAAGATTTCTTAAGCTATAATTTGTTTTATATAAAAAAGCAACACATCTGATATTTAATAAATCACATTTGCTATTTAATTTATTTAGTCAAAATTAAATGGTAATATTTACAGTATATTATGTGGTTAATTTGAAATGTCCAACTTCTAAATAATCAATTTTCTAGTGCATGCACAGTTCGCACTCAAAATGGTCCTGTACATCAATGTGCACTTTAAACGATGTATTAGTACCAAATGTGTTAAGGAACAGAAGTAGCACATTTTTCTGAATTTAATCCACAGGTTATACATTTTTTGCAGTAAACTGGAGGAGCGTGCGGATTATCTAAATATTTGCAAATGTTACCTTGTTCTTTCTGCAATTAATGCTTACCAGATGATACAGTATATACAAAACTACATTCACATTACCAGGATGAGGTGATACATATCCAATTCACGACCATGTGATATGAATGAGAATAGCCAGATCGGAATTAATGAGTTTTCTTCCCTACACCCATGGGCTGAGTGCTGTCATCATCAGCCAGCACCAGAACTGCGGCAAAACAAAAATGGAGGAGAGTAACAGCTGTGATAACTGCCACAGTCCCACCATTGCTGGATCCTTACTCATACCCACATATATCTTGGTATGCAGTGCCGGCGAAAACGGCAAAAGCTAGGCATCTGGCATGTTTTTGCCATTTACAGCTGAAAAACTGCTGTACTCCAGAGCAAAATGCAGTGAATACACTAACTAAAACAGTGTCTATTTTATTGTTTTTATACTGGAATTTGGAATTTTCAACTGGAACTGGTCTGTCAAGTCTGAGTTGAATTCAGATCATGATACTAATACAAGATGGTGATATACACAACAAACTTAAGTGAAAGTTTTAATATTATACTGTTTATTAGTACTTCTGTCTTTTTGTGTCTCATTAAAGCAGTTTTTGGCCATATTTCTACAGTACTTGGATATGCAAAATACCGCATGATGCGTTGCTATCAAGTTGCATTTGTCAACAATTTTCAAATGAATAGACTGGCTGCAGCCTGCTCTAACTTGTTGAGTGTCTTACAATACACAAATAAATAATTATGTTCAAAATCATAATACTGGTAATTCTGATGTAATTTGTAGTTGACTGAAAATGAAACACTTACTGGAATATAAAAGGAAAGCCATCAAAGCATTCAGTGAAATATTTGCTACTACCAGTTTGTAGTGATCCCCCAAAACAGTATGAGAATGAAAAAAGTAGGTTTAAAATATCACAGTTACTTTTTTTCTAGGACTGTGTCTAGTGGGATTATGATGCAGGAAGCAATCACTGTGAAGTGAATATGTGAGAGTAGATAGCCAACAAATATGAACCACTGCCTGTACATTGGGCAGGTTAATGAGTACTTTGTTTTTTTGCACACAGCAAGAACACCAATGTTAAATTAACAATTAAGCTGTTCATGTAAAAACATTGTTCCCTTATACAATCTACCTGTTTCTTATCAGCGTTTTTGCACTTTTGGTCATAGTGCACCTGAAAAGCATGAAGTGCTTATGACTTTTTTAGTGCTCTTTAAAATATACACACGGGGGTAAAAAAACAGCTAATGCAACCATTGAAAATACAGCACTTCACAGAAAAATAAGGTTCACTGTGAGCTCAATCTGACGTAATCCAGTAGTCTACATAAGAAAGGTATATAAATTCACCCATGACTGCTATGTGCAATGGCATACCTGGGAATTACAGTTACAAGAAAGTTTAAATATCTTTTAAAACACAGCTTTGACAGTTGATGGAAAGTACTAAATAAGATGTCAATAGATGGTCAGCTCTTAGCCTTTTTCCTTCAGGCATTGTTCATACAGTAGGAATTAATATCCTCCTAAAATTTGTGTTTTTGTTTCAAGTACTCCTTCGCTATTAATATTTTTAAAAGCTAATTTCCATTATCAGCTTGTTTATATGAAAGGCAAAAACACCACTTATTAAAAAAATCAACTTTACAAAGATTGAAAGCAGAAGATGGCATTGGCTATCTAACCTAAAAATGTAGTGTAGTAAAAGTGAAAGCAGCCCTAAATGAAAATTACTCAAGTAAAGAGCAAATAGCTAGAAAATGCATTTAAGCAAGTACACCTCTGGTTAAAATGTATGATAAACTCTGGTATATGCAAAACAATTTTTTGCTTTCAGCCTATTACGAGCAAGGAAATTTAAACTTGCCAACTGATAGTAAATATTTTGTTGGCTAACTGTAGCTTCTTCCAACATTGCGTTATCAATGACTCAATGGCAGATTCACGTACGGGTGTATTTCTGGGCACAGTGCTGTCACAATGCCTAAAGTGGGACAAAAACATCACATGCATTATCAAGAAAGTCCATCAGAGAATGTTCTTTTTGTGGGATGTGTTTTATTACATTTTAGAGAAAATTCACAGAAAGAATTATTTGATTTAATATTAAGTGTTCAATATAATTGCACTAATTATCAAAACATTTAACCTTTAAAAGTAGAAATAACTGGGAAGTGTGTTGCAATCCCATCACAGATCCATCTTTTTTCTTTCTTTTTTTTCCTTGTAGTGAAAAGTCAAGCAAAATGACACCTTTTATTGGATAACTAAAAAGATTACAATATGCAAGCTTTTGAGGCAACCCAAGCCCCTTCTTCAGGCAAGATGTAATTTCCTTAAAATTGTATTTGTTCCAAATCTATGCTTTTCAGAAAAAAAGTTTATAATATGACAATTTTGGTGAAAGAATTCTTTCATTTTGGTGAAAGAAAATGAAAATATTTTTTAAAAAGTCACAAAGGAAACAGAATGTGCACTTTACCCATGGTCATATCTGAGTACTATGTTCAGATATGGAAAATGCAAAGGTGAAATCATCTATAATGAAGTGTCTTCTGTTTCTGCCAGGAGCTAAAGAACACTTTGTTTTCAAGAATTTGCCTTCAAATTTAGAGAAGCATGTTCAGGTAAGCATTTTTTCCTCTTCTTAAGCTATCTGATATGGCGCCCCTGAAATCTCTAAAAGCAGTGTCTTTTAACTCTTGTGCAAACAAAATTTTATGGGCTCAAGTAATATTTAAGATTACAAGTTATTATCACAATATACTGTCTTAAAAATATCCATGAGAATTTCCCATTTGGGACAAATACAGTATATCTATTTATATTTTGTATGCACAAGATATTGCTGTGGATTCTTACAAGCCTAATTACTGAAAAGTTGGAGTGAGCCTGGCTGTAAATGTTGATGATTAGCTGGAGAATACAGACTCTGGGTTCAATCAAGATATTGTGGCCTGAGAGGTGTCAAAGGATTGTCCCGGTGCCTAGACTGCAGAATGCATAGATTAACAGTCCTTTATAATTTGAGTGCTAATAAGTGTACTGATAACTTATTAAGTTAATATTCCAATTTTGTGTGCAATTTTGTCAATTACAGAGCATTAGACTATGAATACACATTATGAGATGACTGATATGTATCTGGTTATGTTGGATAGTTAATAATATACCTTGAGTTGAATTGTGGTTAATTCTGTAGTTTATGTGAGTGCTCAAGTGGGTGTGGGTAATTTAAAAATTAAATTGGTAAACCAAACTGAGAAAAGAAAACCACAGCTTTCTTAAGAGAATTATTGTTAAAGATAAACAATAATTCTGAAATTGTTGCATTAGTATTACCTTCTTATACAATACGTTATCATGTGGCTGTCCAGAATTTTAAATCACCTGTGGCTCGCAAACCGTTTCACCTATTGAACTGAAATTTGGTACACATATACTACGTGACGTCTACTATCCACTTTTGGGGTGATGATTGACCTCCAAGGTTATTCCTCTTTTTATTTTTATTTTATTTCATTGTAGAATCGACTCTCAGTAGCAGCCAGCGGGTGGTCGTGCGGCGCATAAATATGGGTACCATTCTCATCCCTACCAACTTCGCCGTCACTTCTCCTATCTCTTCATATCTTAAATCATTCTTGAGGCAGATTAGAGACTTAAGTGCCAGCTTAAGTGAAAAATTAAGCTAAGCTAACATACTAAGCAATTGCAACACAAACACTGATATAATCACTTCTAAAGCAAAAAGCTGCCGACGAAAGAAGAGAAGAAGCGGGCCGCTAGGGTGGAGAAAAGAACAGCTGCTCATGAAGCAGCAAGCGCATCAACCTCTGAACGAACAAATGCTAAACGTACAGAGAAAGAGTATGAAAACTATGAAAGCTCAAGTCAAGTGTATTCCCGTTACTGGTACTGTAATAATTGCCCTTCTAAAATACACATTGACTTCAGAGAAGCATAATAATCTGTGTTGATTTTAAATGTTTTTAGATTGTGATCTATTCATATGATAAGGTTGTGAGATGTTCACTTAACTTTTTTATTTGTATTGTTCTTCTGTCTGGAGAAAGGGGTGATTCATCTACTGCTGCAATGCAAGTCAAAACCAACACTTCAGGGGCCTCATGCATAACGGCGTGCATAGAATTCACACTATAAAATGACGTAAGCACAAAAGCCAAAATGTGTTTACGCACAAAAAAATCCAGATGTATAAATCTGTGCACTCACAAACTTACAGGTTCTTCTGCTACATAAATCCCGATCAGCGTGAAAAGTAACGCTCACACACGCACCTGCTGTCTCGCCCCAACTCCTCCCAGAATTACGCCTCTTTGAATATGTAAATCAATATAAATAGCCCTTAAGCTAAGCATTCTGTGAAAAGACAATGAGAAAAGCACGGGGAAAATAGAACAATTTCAGCGAATACCAAGTGGAGGCAAGAAAAAACGTACTATTTGTTGGTTTAAACAATGGTACAAACAACAAAAGGAAGTTGATCGAGTGACATAGGGTGTCGGAGAAACTCGAAGGCTCAAGTTCACAAAGTCACACAGTGCCCGAAATAAAAAAAGAAGTTGTCAGATATCAAAGTCGCCATGAAAAGGCGAGTCGTAGCCCACTGTCTGAGTGTCATATGAAAGTTTATTAGGGTACAGAGAAAAAAAAAAAGGCACACAGTAATATTGCAGCTCTCTGAATAATTAAAATACTGAGATGTATACTTGATATAATTTTCCTGATGACAGGAGTTAAAGCATGTTATTAAACATGGGAACACGGTGGTGCAGTGATTTTGCGTGACCTTCGATGAAATCATTTATTGCAGCAGTACTGTACCTTTCAAACGTACTAACCCCCAATTCCTGTCCTTCCTTTTCTTTCTCCTAATACCCAATCACTGCACAATCAGATCTGTAATAGACATTAAGCCATCTGTAAGCTTATAACGCCGATTCTTCAAAACTTTTAAGGAACACTGAAATATCTTCGTAGTACATGTTTAATTATTCTATCCTTCACGCCAGTCCCAGTGAAGCATACAGTGCAAGGCAGGAACAATCCGTGAACAGAGCACCAGATCCTTGCTAGCGTAGTGACACTGTGTCCTTTAATTATTAACAATATAGATTATTTAAATGAAGTTAAAGTTTTAACTGTATAATACAATAAACATGTTTTGCTGCATTTCATCTTTAAAATGATATTGTTATCATATGTAAATACGCACTTTATAAAGTGGCTCAGATTGTGTAATATTATAACTGAAGTGCAAGTTTACAATGAGGGAATTGTACTTATAAGTACAAAGAGTTCTACAAGGTACGCTTGATGGACTGATGGAGTACGTTTAGAGCTCTTGGGATGAAACTGTTTCTGAACCGCGAGGTCCGTACAGGAAAGGTTTTGAAGCGTTTGCCGTGTGAGACGCAGTTCAAATAGGAAGCATGGCTGAGGCAGCGTGTGCTTGATGCTGTATACCGATAATTCTCTTTCCGATCAGCTGTTCCGAGTGGTGCAGTGAGAGTAAAATGGAAAAAGATGATCTGCTGTAGCAACTCGTAATGGGAGCTGCTAAAAGAACAAAAAGAAGGTGCAGTGACAGTAACAACACTAAAGCAGCTATGGTATTTGGAATAGTTTGGCCATTCCATGGACCCTTATACTGTTACAGGTTAATTACAGTCAGATGCCTTAAACTAATAAACAATATGCAGTTAATTTCAGTGTATTTATAAAGCTGCGTCAGGAAAGTGGATCTGAAAAAGAAAGATAAACCACACAGGAACAGTAGCACTGCTTTGACGCTGGGTGCCACCAGTCTGCAAAACCGACTGGAGAACTTGTGTACAACAGGGTATGAGGTACCATGGAAAAGTGCATGGCTTCACGCCAAGTTTAGGTTTTATACATCGCGATTTGAACGTGGAAAATTTCTTACGCAATATTTCTGTGCGTACACACCATTTATACATGAGGCCCCTGGTCATGACTGTGATTCTGTCTACAGTTATGTACTGATCAAAGGCATGTTTGCATTTGCATGACTCATCCTGTAGTGAATTTCTGTAGCAAAAATATTGTTTAAGTGTTGTTTAAAAATAAATGTATTGTTTCTCTAGACAAAGCCTTGTGCCATTTCATTATTATAAAATGTACTTTTACTTTTGGTACTTGAGTACTTGTTAAAATACTTTTTTACTTACTCAGGTATTTTTAACTGAAATACTTTTATTTCAGTGAAAGTAAAATATTTGAAGAAGATATTTTACTTTTTTGCCAAGTATCATTTCTGAGTACTTTGTACAACTCTGATTTTGAAATTGAAATCTTATTATTTTCACACTCTGTATCATTCAGGTTCAACCTTACAGTGATTTGAGGAATGTGAATTTAGAGGTACTGTACTGCGTCAATTATAATCATCTGAGGTTAAGTAACTTACAGTACATTAAACTGAAAAAAAAATCAGTAAGATTTGGGCAACAGTATCCCGATACGCAGATTCATTATTAAATGACTACATTTTTGGTATTACGGCTTCGTTTACATTTAACACAGCAATTTAAGTTTACCATAAACTGTAAAATTTACATAAATGTTTACATTTCCATATGAAACCGACTAAATACGTTACTCGGAAGTACAAAACCTAACCAAATCTAAGTTTAAAAACATTCTAATCAAACCCACTTCGTAGTCACACTGCCCGTCTCCATCTATTGAGCAGTGTACACAAATATCGTTATGATAGGGATTGTGCGTAACAATCAAACGTTCCAGAGGATGACTAAAAGCCCATAAAGATGAACAATGGAAATATAAATGTTATTTACCCTTGTCGGTTTCATTTCCTCACACACACAATTTAAATGTTTTCCTATTGGAATGACAGCTACACGTGAAAGGGGTACACTTAACGGGGTGTATTTCACTGGTGTGAGAGCCTCACTCTGCACATCTGTTCATATCTATTAAAAAATGCACATAGTTATAGCTGTCAAATTTATTTGGCATATTGAGAGTTTTATCACTGCAGATTTGCATCAGTGGTCTTCATAAATAAATTTAACTAACACATAGCTAAAATGAGTAGCACAAAACTGCTCAACTCTTACCACAACTGATTCCTTCTGAAATACAATATCTACAGGACGATTCCTGCTGTTGTCTCTCTTCCGGGTAGCTTGTTAGCCCTGCCCTATCTCGTTTCCAATTGGTCATTACTTTGTCACGCAGCACGCCGTGCTACAAAACTATACGTAATAATGGCGCCGACACTGAGCTGATGACAAGTTGACAAGAAAAACAGCTAAAACAAATCTGTAATCAAGGTTCTAAAGATGTTGACGTTTATTTGCGGAAACAGTAGAACGCTTTTAACAATATAACACAGCTTGTAACACTTACCTTCGCTGTCGCTTTTATCTTTCCTCCTTCGTTTTATAAATCTATTTGAACAAGTTTGAAGAAATAATAGACAACAAAAGCAGTCAAGAATTTGTATCTATGTTCAAGCGGGTACTCTGGATATCGGCGCTTTAGTTTAAATTAAACGGCAAAAAAGGAATGTAACTTCGCTGGTGGAAAAGTCGACAATTAAGTTAGCACTATGCAGGCAACAATTCCAGTTGACAGTCCGTCAGAAAATAGACACTTAAATCGCAAAAAGTATAAAACTGTGTTGAAGCTAAACCTCTTTCCTCAAGTGCCGTCTGCGTAAGTGTCGATTGCAAGCTGTTGCGTCAGGAAATGTGCAAAGTGAAAGCGGAAGCCATACGAATGTGCAATATTTTCTCCCAATAATTGAATCCATGTGGAATATTTTTAAGGGTAAGACGCTGATTCGCAATTATTATACAGGGAATATACAAACAACAAATACAGTACTCGGATTATACTGAAAGATTCCACGGTTTTGTCCCTGAAATACGTGAAGTTTCCATTCACCTTTTTATTGTGTTTTTGGCCACAATAATAAATGGAAAGACCCAATGAAGTGTTTGGATGTGCCTTCTTTGAATAGTCAGCGATAGCAAAAGAACTTTAAATAATTTTACAAAATTAATTTGGCATACATTCTCGAACAATCTTAAAAAAAAACTTTCTTCCCAAGAATGCTTCTTGCTTCATGCTCCCAACTAACCTTGCATCCTAATCATCCGTTATGTCATGCATTACTGCATTTGTTTCCAATTTCATTTTAAATGACTAACCTTTTTGAATTATAAGTCAAAGTGTAGGTTGCCATAAGCTTGTGGGGAAAATCCAAACATTCCAAAGGCAAGTATAGATTTTGTTTCAGTAATACAGTTGTGCTTTAGTTGTATGGTTTCACACATTATGTAACATGACATATTTAAAGATACTTCTTCCAGTTCAGGTATGGGGCAGGGCGTTGGAAAGAGGCAATCCCAAACAGTATTGGGCATAAGGCTGTCACAGGGCTAACCCATATACAAAAGCCCATAGGGCCTATTTGGCAATACCAGTCAACCTAGCATACCTGCATTTCAGAGGAAAACCCAGAGAGATACATTGAGAACATGCAAATAACACATGGGCAACAGACAGGCTTGGGACTCAAACCCAAAGAGCTGAATCAGTGAAGCAAATGTGCTAAGAAAACTTTACAGACACTCCTGTTTTCCCATTTTAATAGAATAGATTATAAACTGCTCAAAAAATTAAAGGAAAACTTTGAAAACACATCAGATCTCAATGGGACAAAAAGTAATGCTGGATATCTGTACTGATATGGACTGGTAATGTGTTAGGAACGAAAGGATGCCACATCGTTTGATGGAAATGAAAATTATCAACCTACAGAGGACTGAATTCAAATACACCCCGAAAATCAAAGTGAAAAAATTATGCGGCAGGTTAGTTAATTTTGCCGAAATTTCATTGCAGCAAAAATCAAAATCATACTCAGTAGTTTGTATGGCCCCCACATGCTTGTATGCATGCCTGACAATGTTGGGGCATGATCCTAATGAGACGATGGATGATGTCCTGGGGGATCTCCTCCCAGATCTGGTCCAGGGCATCACTGAGCTCCTGGACAGTCTGAGGTGCAACCTGGTGGCATGGGATGGACCAAAACATAATGTCCCAGAGGTGTCCTATTGGATTGTGGTCAGGTGAGTGTGGGGGCCAGTCAATGGTATCAATTCTTTCATCCTCCAGGAACTGCCTGCATACTCTGGCCACATGAGGCTGGGCATTGTCGTACACCAGGAGGAACCCAGGACACACTGCATCAGCACAGCGTCTAACAATGGGTTCAAGGATTTTATCCCAATACCTAATGGCAGTCAAGATGCAGTTGTCTAGCCTGTAGAGGTCTGTGGGTCCCTCCATGGATGTGCCTCCCCAGACCATCACTGACATACCACCAAATAGGTCATGCTGAACGATGTTACAGGCAGTATAATGTTCTCCACGGGCTTCTTCAGACCTTTTCACATCTGTCACAGGGCACCAGAAGTGGATCTGCTAATTCTGGTATTCTATGGCAAATGCCAAACGAGCTCCACGGTGCCGGGCAGTGAGCACAGGGCCCACTAGAGGATGTTGGGCCCTCAGGCCACCCTCATGGTCTGTTTCTGGTTGTTTGGTCAGAGACATTCACATCAGTGGCCTGCGGGAGGTAATTTTTTTTTCCCAAAGGAGCAGATACCGGTCTTGCTGATGGGTTAAGGACCTTCTACAGCCCTGTCCAGCTCTCCTAGAATAACTGCCTGTTTCCTGGAATCTCTCCCATGCCCTTGAGACTGTGCTGCAACTCTCTAGCTGCAACTGTTTTCTCTTCTGCCTCCACTGCTCTTTGTAATGAGATCCTCACATTTTTTCTGGATAAGGTCACGAACATTAGATCCCAGATCCCCATTTCTTCTTCTGGCTCTGTTGAGTTAGCCGCTCCTACACATGGCTCCCTCACCAGCTTTGAACCCATTTCGCTCCCCCATCTGGAAAAAATCGTCGCCTCAATGAAGCCTTCGGGCTCTCCGGACAATGTGGTGCCGTCCAGACTACTGAAAGATGTGTTTCCTGTGATTCGAGACGATGTTCTAAAGATCATAACTAGTAGTCTATCCTCGGCTATGGTTCCTCGTGCTTTCAAACACACAGTTGTACATCCAATCGTGAAAAAACCTGATCTTGACCCTGCCGTTCTCTCTAATCTTCGTCCAATCTCTAAACTACCTTTCTTGTCAAAAGTACTCGAAAAAGTAGTTTATGAGCAATTAACTCATCACCTACAGGACCATCAGGTAATGGACCTTACACAGCACAGAAACTGCGCATTTACGTGTCCTAAATGACGTCCTTTTGGCATTGGACTCGGGACTCCACATGATTGT
Organism: Polypterus senegalus; assembly: GCF_016835505.1. Lineage (NCBI taxonomy): Eukaryota > Metazoa > Chordata > Cladistia > Polypteriformes > Polypteridae > Polypterus > Polypterus senegalus. Next base: position 144,754,122 of record NC_053154.1, on the reverse strand, counting down.
GGTTCTTCTCGACTTATCTGCCGCCTTCGACACAATCGATCACGATATCTTGATCTCCCGACTCGAATCCTGGGCTGGTGTATCTGGCTTAGCCCTTGACTGGTTCAGGTCATATTTCTGTAACAGGACTCTCAGAGTCATGCTAGATGATTTTTCATCTGAATCAGTCCCACTCCCATGTGGGGTCCCCCAGGGTTCCATTTTAGGGCCACTACTTTTTTCAATCTATATCCTGCCTTTAGGTGCAATTTTTAGAAAACATGCAATTTCATATCACCTATATGCTAACGACTGCCAAATTTATTTCTCTCTCAAGCCAACTGACTCCACCAAACCTCTTCTCGACTGCCTATCTGACATTAAGGCCTGGCTGGCTGTAAACTTTCTTCACCTGAACGATTCAAAAACCGAGGTCATTGTTTTTAGCCCCGACTGCAAACGGACACCACCCCTTGGCCTCGACTCTCTTCCCATTCCAGTAACTTCGTCTGTCTCCAATCTTGGAATCAAAATGGATACGGTCCTGAAAATGGATGCTCAAGTCAACAGCACAGTAAAATCCTGCTTTTTCTATCTCAGACGAATCACCAAACTCAAGCCTATTCTGTCTAACCACCTCCTGGAATCAGTAATCCATGCATTCATTACGTCCCGGCTCGACTACTCAAATTCCTGCCTTTATGGTATCAGTAAAGCCACTCTTTCTAGACTCCAACTGGCTCAGAATGCGGCTGCAAGGCTTCTAACTGGAAGTAGCAGAAGCCAACTCATTACACCAATTTTAAAAACCCTACACTGGCTGCCGATTAGATTCAGAATCGATTTTAAGATACTCCTCTTAACCTATAAGGCACTAAACGGTCTAGCCCCTGCCTATTTGAGTGTCTTGCTCCATCGTCACAATCCTCTTCATGTTCTTAGATCCGCAGATCAGCTGCTCCTAACCGTTCCCAAGGCACGTTTTAAAGCTCGTGGTGAAAGGGCTTTTTCCGTCTGTGCACCCAGGCTCTGGAACTCCCTACCCTTAGTGGTTAGGTAAGCCGCCTCAGTCGCCACATTTAAATCATGCCTAAAAACGCACTTCTTCACATTGGCTTTTAATTCTTAACCTGTCTCATTTCCACTTGCTTCTTCCTATTTCTCTATTTTATTGGGTCCTCTGACCTGTTTTTAGTATCTCTGTTTTAATTCTCTCTTAATATTTGTTTTTAATATTTTGTTTTTAGTCCTGCTTCTTTTTAAACTGTACAGCGCTTCGGTCAGTTGTAATGCTGTGCTTTTAAGCGCTCAAAAAATAAAATGGTATGGTATGGTATGGTATGGTACAGCAAACCTTCTGGCAATGGCACATACTGATGTGCCATCCTGGAGAAGTTGGACTACCTGTACAACCTCTGTAGGGTCCAGATATAGCCTCATGCTACCAGTAGTGACACTGACCATAGCTAAATGCAAAACTAGTGAATAAACAGAAAAGATGAAAAGGGAAAAATGTCAGTGGCCTCCACCTGTTAAACCATTTCTGTTTTGGTCATCTCATTGTTGCCCCTCTAGTGCACCTGTTGTTCATTTCATTATCACCAAAGCATCTGAAAGTGATTAACAACCCGCTCTCCTACTTAACTGACCAGATCAATATCCCAGAAATTTAATTGACTTGATGCTATACTCTGATTAAAAAGTCAGTCAGTCAGTCATTATCCAACCCGCTATATTCTAACTACAGGGTCACAAGGATCTGCTGGAGCCAATCCCAGCCAACAAAGGGCGCAAGGCAGGAACAAACCCCGGGCAGGGCGCATGCACACACCACACTAGGGACAATTTAGATCACCAATGCACCTAACCTGCATGTCTTTGGACTGAGGGAGGAAACCGGAGCACCCGGAGGAAACCCACGCAGACACAAGGAGAACATTCAAACTCCACGCAGGGAGGACCCAGATTAAAAAGAACACTGATTAAAAAGTGTTCCTTTAATTTTTTTGAGCAGTATATTATCTATACTAATAAAAGGCAAAGCCCTCACTGACTGACTCACTCACTCACTCACTCACTCACTCACTCACTCACTCATCACTAATTCTCCAACTTCCCGTGTAGGTAGAAGGCTGAAATTTGGCAGGCTTATTCCTTACAGCTTACTTACAAAAGTTAAGCAGGGTTCAATATTCGCCATGTTGAACTTTCTTATTTATGGCCCCATCTTCACGAAATTTGGTAGGTGGCTTCCCTGCGCTAACCGAAACCGATGTACATACTTATTTCGGTGGTATGACGCCACTGTCGGCCACCATATTGAACTTTCCAACGACACTAATTCTCCAACTTCCCGTGTAGGTAGAAGGCTGAAATTTGGCAGGGTCATTCCATACAGCTTACTTACAAAAGTTAATGGCAGGTTTCACTTTGAAATTCTACGCTTAACGGTCATACCGGTCAACATCGTCCGCCATGTTGAACTTTCTTATTTATGTCCTCATCTTCACGAAATTTGGTAAGCGGCTTCCTTGCGCTAACCAAAACCGATGTACGTACTTATTTCGGTGGTACGACGCCACTGTCGTCCACCACATTGAACTTTCCAACGTTCTTCAAGGTCTTCAAGAAATTTGGTAAGCAGGTTCCCAACGCTAACTGAATCCTACTTACGTACATATATAAGTCCGTAGCCTGTAGCTCGGTCACTGTGTTAGGCGGCGTTGGGTTCCCCATCCCAACGCCTCCCACATTGTTGGCTGCCTGCCTATATAAGGCCATCCGTCGCTCCGGTCTCTACATTTACTTTCTTGTTTTGCCACGGGATTCACATCTCCCTGCTGATAACTACAGCCTTTTTATTTAATCCATGGCTTCTCCACTGTTTTATTGTTCGTTTATTATGATTGTAGTTATTGTGTAGGTATTTTAGACTTACTTTACATTGTTCAGGTACCCATTTCCTTTATCGTCCCAACCGTACCCCCATTAACATGTCTATCGAGGTGATCACCATCGATCAAAGAACTGTCACTTACCGAGTGGTTTCCATGCCCGGAGATGGCACCTGCCTTTTCCATTCTCTTTGTTACATATTGGACGGCCATTTCAGGCTCACTCTTGATATCCGGAGGAACATTCTGTCTTATGTATTGAATGACTGAGACAGGTTCAAGGTGTGGACTGATGACGGTACAGGAGATAATTATACTACACAGTAGCACTATAAGAGTGAAATGCTTAAGCCTTTCACCTATGGTTCTGCATATGAGTTGATGGCTGCTGCTGAATTGTTCGGTTATCGCTTTCAAGTGTACCGAAATGGCCAAATATTTTACAGCTTTTGACAACTTGGCAATGCCTCTTAAACATCTTAGATTCACAGGTGACGATTTCAGTAGTGGGCACTTTGATGTTTATGAATGTTTAAACTCTCAAAAGCTGGATGCGAAGTTATCGATGAAACTGGTTGTGTGCTTACAACGCTTGACAGATGACGAATGTCACTTCAACACAAGTCCTGCAAATACTAGCGTAATTGAAACAAACCATGAAACTCAAAGCGATTATGACAGCAGCTATCCAAGCTGTGAGATTTGAGACAAGATTACTTTTCACTTGGCCAACTGTACGTTGCATGCTCAAGAGTAAGCTCAGCACACAGCTTGGTCATATTACAACCGGAGGGCCGAACTGACAATGTGATATACAAAGAGATCCTTTACAAATAATTATTGGTATATTTTCCCTCAGTTTAAAAAGGTTTAATTTTCTTCTTAATAAAAATTTTAAGGCAGTACTTTGCCGCTGCGAAGCGCGGGTATTTTGATAGTAGGATATAAAGGCACAAACTCTTACAATTTGCTTAGTTTAGATGTTATAACATACTGTATCTTTGGGCTGTGCTAAAAAAACAAGCATGAATCAAAGTTGTAAACTACACTAATAAAGTATCTTATAAAGAACTAGGATGCAACCTGTTATGTCACCTAGATGCCCAAAATCTATTCTCTTTTATTGAAAATTATCTGTAAAACCTGAGTGTAGGCATTTATTGGAATCATCTGTTAAACCTTATAGACTGCAACTAAAAGCTTGTTTCCCTCTGGCTATGAGCTAAGTAGTTAAATTGAAAGCTAGCTGCTCAACACACCAAAACAGAAAATGTCGTTCCTGCATCCAGCAGCAACATTATAAGAAACTTACAGAGCAAAGGAAACCACTAAGAATACTAAGCTTTGTCTTCAGTGAAATGAAAGAGAAAGAATTTCTCAGGTAAATTAGAAAGAACTGCATACTCTCTCCATGGAAAATAAGCATTTTTTGTTAGAACAGCAATAGCTGTGTCAATTTTTTAAAAGTAATTTGTTACAAGAAAAATTATTTCCAATACAATATGTTAAAATTAAGTATATGATTGCTGACTTATACTGTAGCTGTATAGGCTTTAAACAAGTGTGATACAGTATTGTCAGCTACCCGGGATTTCTTCATAGACTGCCTAAAATGTTAAAAAATAAATAAATAAAAATCCAGAAGATCTAACCCCCATATAAAAACTTCTTGGAGCAGACAATGAAGATATTACAGTTTCCTACATTATCCTTTTGCACTATAGCCCACTATTTTCACCACCCTTCATCTTAGAGGTGGGCTGCAGCAACACTGTAACATATGTGACTTCAAATGTTAACTTAGATGTTTTATTTTAAAAAGTCTGATGTTAACTTACATTGCAACTAACTAAACATTGCTTGACACACACATGTTGGTTTCCTTATTGTATCATTACAAACCCCTGAGATACTCTGATGACAGCATCCTCCATATTCCAGAGTTATTATGCATCTCTTGTCCAATGCTCATTTAGCTTTGTAATTCATATTTTCTGTAACTCTTTCACTTAGTTTGTTTGCAAAGCTCCATATATATTTGCTTTCAAGTCATGCTTAAAAATTGATCTTTTGTCCCTCTTGAATTTTCCTCCACAATTCCTTTAATTGTTTGTCCACCAGCAATATTGCTCCTGATTTTGTTTAATATCATCTCATACTCTGATTTTGTATCCATATACCATCAGATCATTTTTTACTATATAGATTTTTCCAAGATTGTATCCTTTGTAAAACAATAAGCACATACAGAAAAAAAAGGTTTGGGGCATGTCCATGACCCCATATAATGAAAAATGAAATAAAAAATTAAATAAACTTTTCACAAAGATAAGGTTAACACCTTTACAGCCGGGTGTCCGATACTGAACTGATTCCAAGATAGCTGAAGTGCTGGTCATATGGGTTCAAGGCAGGGAGGGTTGGGTCCAGGAGGGCATAAAACGGAAATGAAATCATAGATGGAATGGTCTTCAATCTTTCGTTCTGCAGAGGGAGGAAGGGAGAAGGCACTAGCACACAGTAACAACCCCTGTTTTGGTAGGGAACTATACTCTTAAAAAAAATTCCAGAGTAGTTCTTCAGAGCAGTGCTATAGGGGAACCATTTTTGGTTTGTAAAACATCCAATCACGTGAAGTTTCCAGAAAAAAACTTTATTTATTTAGATCTGTAATTGGCTCCATACATTAAATAATCATGGATAGATTAGATTTGTTAAATACCACATTGACATTGGTCTCATCCGTTGCGAGAGATGGACGTCTGAAGCGGAGCTCCGTTAGCAGTGGTGTTATTTTTTTATATTATCTTCTTATTATCCTGAGATATCCTGTATTTATCCAACCTGAGGGTACTACTACTACTACAGTATATGCAAGCATATATAAACATGGCCGGCAAGAAAGGGGCTCAGAAAGAAATGAAAACTAAAGCTACATCCAAGCTCAGACCGACAAGTCCAAGTTCAAACTCAAGGTATGGCCTTTCAGAGATTGACTTGGATCAGATGTGCGAAAACCCAGATTCCTCGGGACCACAGTCTGCTACATTGTCTCCGGCTGACAGCGAAATGGGGAGCGAATGTACGAGTGCAAGTGACGCAGGTCACGAAAGCTCGCCGATTGGAGAAGATCATCTGAAACTGGAAAAGGTCTTGCAGTTCACGCTTTCAACTACTCCACACGAGCTGGGAACACCGGCTGTAATAGAGCCCACCGCCTCACCTACGGTGCACGAAAGCAGAAATGATCTGTCTGAACTGAATGTGATGATCGCTGAGCTCAAGCAAGCTCAAGCAAGAGATAAAAAAAGATATAAGGAAAACCGAGAAGGCAAGTGAGAAGGCAAAAGAGAAGCTGCGACAGGAGCTGCAGCAGGATAATAAAGACTTGGAGAAGTGCATATACATTCGCTTTGAGGCAGTCTTTAAAGATATGCTGGGTAAAACTGAAGAGCACATTTAGGAAACCACGTCTAAACTGAGCACACTTGCCAATCAGCTGGAGGATGTCAAGGAGACATTCACGACTCGGATTGAAACAGCTGAAAATCTAGCTTCCACTGTTGAAGGAAAAGCATCAGCTGCCAGCTCCAAATGCAAAAAACTTGGAGACAGACTTGCTGCTCTGGAAGATGGAAGCAGAAGGAATAATATTAGAATTGAAGGTCTACCTGAGAATCGTGAAAGTCCAAACCCAGTGAAATTCGCAGCTGAACTATTCTCAAAAATAATTCGAGAGGACATCTAAATCAGATTCTGAGATAGCGGCGGCTTATCGCATACGCGGATCAAATACCGTTAGACATAGGTCTTTTATTACCCACTTCGAGAGATTATTATTTAAACTAGAGGTGATGGCACTCCTCAGACACAAGCAAGAGATTATATATGAAAATAACCACATTCGTATTTTCCCTGATTTCTCTCCCACAACAGCTGCTAAACGTGCAGCCTTCTACAACATAAAACAGTGGTTACAGAAAGCCAATATCAAATACAGCCTCTTTTATCCTGCCAAACTGAAAGTGGAAGTGCAAGGCCAATTCTATGTCTTCGCCAGGAAGGAAGAAGCAAAAAAGGAATTAAGAAAGCTGATCTCGACACTATTCTGAAATACAATAGTGAGTCCTAGCCTGTCATGACATGGCAAGGATATATAACCTACTGTCTGATCCTTTTGTAATGATACGGGTATTATAACTATACATCCTTTTTATTACTCGGACGCTGTTTATGTTTTAATTACAGTTGTAGACGAGTGTATTTATTTTTTATTTGTTTGTTTATTATTATTTTTTTTTCTAATACCCTATAGGAGACTGTTTAACATCGTACCCTTGGTTTATTGTTATTGTTATTATTGCATTAAGACTTACTATGCTTATTCTGGACCACTTTCTATCACCATTCCCCGGGTTTATTATCTTTATACTTTAAGATTGCTGAAGATTATATTTTAAGTTTATAGTTTGTTAATGATAATATTTTAGGCATATAGTATTTAGACTATATTGGCAATGGATATCTCTATTTTTTAGTCCTAAAACACAGCTGCGTGGGGGCTTGTTTTGCTTTGGATGTGCTCTGTCTCTAGGTATGTCAGAGGACTGGGACTGTGTGAAGTGGGGTCCAGCCTCACATGGGGAGGCAAAATTGGAGGGTGGGGGGATAAGGGGGGAGAGAAAGAGAGCAGGTTATATCTATATCTAATCTGTCTTTTTAATCCTTATAATTATAACTACTAATGTAACAATAGGCTGCATGGCAATAACTCTTGGGGAAATAGGAAATTAAGGTTAAGGCTGTCTCACTTCCAGTTAAAACTATAAAATGATATCAAAAATTCAGAATCAATGTCTCCATGATGGAACATCTAACAGGTTTAAACACTAAAATAGTATTTTTACAGGAGACCCACTTACTAAGCAAGGATCAGTTCCAGCTGCAAAAGGACTGGACTGGCCAAATGTTCCATTCTAGCTTTACAAAGAAAACTAGAGGTGTGGGAATTCTCATACATAGAACAGTCTCATTTGTAGCATCAGATGTAGTATTGGATCCTGAAGGGAGATATGTGATGGTCATGGGCAACTTATTTAACTGTAAAATGATTTTGATAAATGCTTATGCACCTAATGTTGATGATAATGAATTTATACAAAATTTAATTGCATCCATTCCCAATGTGAACACTCATAAAATTATAATGGCTGGGGACTTTAATTGTGTTTTAAATCCACTCTTAGATAGAACTTCAATTATAGGGGGGACGGCATCTAACACTGCAAGGATAATTACAAAGTTTATAACTGACCACAACTTATCAGACCCCTGGAGGTTTCTAAACCCAAACTCAAGAACATATTCTTTCTACTCACCAGTACATCATCGCAACTCAAGAATTGATTATTTCTTTATAGATAATAATTTCATGCCTACAATTAAATCTTGCATGTACGATGCTATTGTTATTTCCGACCATGCACCTTTGATCTTGGAGCTGAAGTCACTATGCCCCACAAACTCACCTCGCAGATGGCGTCTCAACCTGCTTCTATTAGCAGACGAGAATTGTACAGAATTTATATCCAAACAAATCAGTTTCTTCCTAGAGACAAATACATCCTCAGAGATTTCTGCAGGAATAGTCTGGGAAACTCTTAAGGCCTTCTTAAGAGAACAGATTATTTTATATATTTCCCACAGAAATAAATTAGAAACCAAGAAAGTATCAGAGCCATAAAGTGAAATTACTAGAATAAATGAAGAACATGCCAGGCTTCCAAGCGAGGCTCTACATAGGAAAAAGCAGAGAAAGCTAATAAGCTTTTAGCTCAACAAATCCACAAGCAAGAAGTTTGCAATGCAATCCCAGTAATCACCAACATGAACGGAGACAAAATCATCGACCATAAAAATATAATGCACACATTTAGAGACTACTATAAATCCTTATATTCTACTGAGTTTAAAGAAGACAGCACACAATCTAGTACATTTCTGGATACATTACAGATACCACAAATACATAATCTTAATGTGGAGGAACTGGATAAACCTCTGGTGCTATCGGAATTACCAGATGCTACAAAGCATCTAGTAATGCGGGACAGCAGCAGGCCCTGCAGTATTTTATAAGAAATTCAACGCTCAGCTAGCTCCCCTCCTATTAGCAACATTTACAGAAGCTAGAGACAATCAAATTCTTCCTCAAACTTTTTGCCAAGCATTAATCACCATCTTTCCTAAACAAAATAAAGACTTATTACAATGTGCATCATACAGACCAATTTCACTTCTGAATAATGACGTTAAGATACTCTCAAAAATCATAGCTAGAGGGACGGAGAAAGTGCTCCTTTCGGTAATATCACAAGATCAAACTGGATTTATCAAGGGTCGACATTTATCTTCCAATCTTCGACGCCTGTTTAATGTAATATGCTCACCAACAAAGTCAAACATCCCAGAAATATTATTATCATTGAATGCAGAAAAAGCATTTGACATGATTGAATGGAAATACCTTTTCACTACTTTAGAGAAATTTGGGTTTGGCCCGAACATTTGTGCATGTATCAAATTACTGTATACCAATCCAGAAGCTTCAGTTTGTATCAACAACATTTGTTTAGACTACTTTAAACTAGAACGAGGTACCATACAGGGATGCCCCTTGTCACCACTGCTATTTGCAATCGCCATTGAACCACTGGCGGTTCACTGTCGAAATGTTGATCAGATAAAGGGGATTATCAGAGCAGGACTGGAACAGAAAATTTTTCTATATGCAGATTATATTGTACTGTATATATCAGACCCACAAAATTCTGTGCCTGCAATCTTAACAGCACTTACAGAATTTCAAAAGATCTCTGGTCTCAGAATTAATCTGAATAAAAGTGTACTCTTTCCAGCGAATTTTCAAGCATATAATATTAGATTAGACACCCTACCTTTTATCATTACAGAACAGTTTAAATACCTAGGGATAAACATCACAAGTAAACATAAAGCTCTTTATCAACAAAATTTTGCCATCTGCATGGAAAAAATTAAGCAAGACTTGCATAGATGGTCATCCCTTCATCTCACTCTAGCTGGAAGAATTAACGTTGTTAAGATGAATAGATAAGCTTCTTTTTTAATTTCAAAACATTCCAATATACATCAATAAATAATTTTTAAAGCAACTAGATTCAACAATAACCTCATTTATTTGGAACTCAAAACATCCACGTATCCAAAGAGCAACCCTACAAAGACCTAAGGCAGAAGGTGGCATGGCTCTACCTAACTTTCAGTTTTACTACTGGGCAGCAAATATACAAGCTATAAAAACCTGGACACAAATAGATGAACATACACAGACCAGGCACACAATAGAAGTAAAATCCTGCAGTACTTCTTTATATTCCCTGCTCTGTGCCCCAATAAATGCAAGTTATCGGCAATATACCGATAACCCAATTGTGCTTCACTCACTCAGAATATGGAACCAATGTAGAAAGCATTTTAAGATGGAGAAGGTTTTATATGTGCCACCTCTGCAGGAGAACCACCTCTTTCAACCTTCACAAACATATGCAGTTTTTAATATCTGGAAAAAATGTGGGATTAACTTACTTAGAGATCTTTATATAGACAACATCTTTGCATCCTATGAACAAATACATTCCAAATTTAGCATTCCAGCTACACATTTCTTTCACTATCTTCAAATTAGGAACTTTGTTAAACAGAACCTGCCCAATTTTCATTTTGTTCCCTCGTCGATGCTGGAAAAAATACTGCTCAATTTCAAGGACTTAGACACCATCTCTGCAATATATAAAATTATTTTACAGTCCCTCCCTTTCAAAGATCCAAGAGGACACTGGGAAAAAGATCTCTTAATCAATATATCAGAAAAGCAGTGGAAAATAGCAATGCAGAGAATTCACTCGAGCTCCTTATGTGCAAAGCATACAATTATTCAATTCAAAATTATATATCATGCACATCTGTCTGGCCTAAAACTCTCCAAAATGTTTCCAGGGAAAGATCCAACCTGCGGACGCTGCAATAAAGTCCCAGCCTCACCGGGTCACATGTTTTGGTCCTGTACCAAATTAACGTCATTCTGGATCAAATTTTTTAATTACCTTTCAGACAGCCTTGGTGTCACAATCCCTCCTAACCCATTAACAGCTGTGTTTGGTGTTCTTCCAGATGGGTTTAAAGTGAAGAAGGACAAACAAACTGTGATTGCATTCACTACACTTCTGGCACGCAGACTTATTTTGCTAAACTGGAAGAATCCTAACTCTCCTCTTTTAAGTCAGTGGGAAACCGATGTTTTATACTATCTGAAATTGGAAAAAATCAAATATTCAGTTAGAGGATCTGTACAGATTTTTTTCAAAACATGGCAGGATCTAATCAATAATATTTTAGAATAAGCTCTTAAAGCACAGAGGAAGCAATTATTTCCACATTTCTTTTTCTTCTCCATTCATCTATATTGCTTATCAAACTCATCAATTTAGGTATGTTTACAAGCCTTAAGTTTTACCCTGTTGGCCATGCTCTCTCTCTCAGGGGTGGGGGTCGACTTGTTCTCAATCCTACTTTTTGTAAAAATTTATTGATTTGGAATGGAATGATTACAATAAAATTAATTAAAAAAAAAGATTTGTTAACTACCATTAAGTCATTACTGCTACTCACAATCACACAGTCTAAGTCCATGTTTTCTTACTCTGCTAGGCAGCCTACCATACATTAAAGATTTCATGTTTTTTTCCACATATTAGGAAGTTTTTCAAAGCACAAAGAACCAACTTCATATGCAAATAACTATTCTCAAAATTAAATGGTGCTTTGTCAAGCTGTATGAGAAACCAAACAACCTAGTAAAGATCCATAAAGTTCCACTAAAGAACTTTTATTTTTAAGAGTGTACTATCACCAGAGCTCTTTAGCTGCCCCACGCGTGCACACACGTGACACATTATTATTTTTTTCTGCATTGAAAGATTATGTTGGAATGAATTGCACTTATTTGGTTTGTAAAGTGATTGTAGAAAATAAAAGTGATTCATTATTCATTGCCTCTTCTTTCAATAGTATTGGCAGTCAGATGTGGTGGCTTTTGCTGTGCTGTTTGCTTTCTATGTAAACTGCCATTAAGAGATAGAGATCAGTCACTCATCCATCTGTTTTCTGAACACATATTTTTCATTACAAGGTCATACAGTGAAAAGTGGTGCTAGGCTGGAACCAATCCTAAACAAGAATAGAGTCACTCATAGGACACACTCACAAATTAACCCATGTATACTGTGTTATGATGCTGAGCCATATTTAGAGTTGCCAGTTAGCCTAACATATACGACCATGATATCGGGAAAGGAAACACGGATACAGATATAAAATGTAAATTGTGTTTATAGAAAAGATTTAATCTCTATATAATATATGCTTTGATGACCTTTTATGTGAGTAGTGCAGTACGTTTTATATATTTTTGCAGCAGGAAACAAGGTGGACTAAAACATATGCTTGAGATCACCAAGTGGATCAGCTGTTGGATTTGAAATCATTACCTTATGGTATGCAGTACAATTTTTTCCCTATAGGTGCCCATGTAGTCTGAGAGCTTATTTATGTTTTAAATGCTGTAGAATGCATCACATTATTGAGTAGTTATTCCAAGGGCTTCAAGGTCGCCCTTTCTGCTGTGACTACCAAGAATGAATAAGTAAGAAAATGAGCACCATTAACTTGCAGGTAGAGTTGTGCATGTCAGACAGAGGGGCCTCAGATTGGAAGGTGAATTCGATAATGTGATGCTGAGTTGCAGTCTAGCAAAAGCCTCTGATTTTAAGGGTCAGCACTTTTGTTTTCTTGATTTCATTGAGCGGCTACCCCTAGCCAAGTTGCAGTCCCAGGAGGATTTCCTTGGCTGGCATGATAAAGACTACTTCGCAGTGTTTCATCGTAGTCCCTGATAAGCAGGTGACAAGTACAGTATCACTTCAGCAGTGCATAACTTCAAAGGCCCAGTTTAATTCTTCAGTTCTCTACTTCTGTCTGACTGGGATATTTAGGTTTCCATTGTTGCACAGCATAAATAAAATCCATCCATTTTCTAACCCGCTGAATCCGAATACAGGGTCACGGGGGGTCTGCTGGAGCCAATCCCAGCCAACACAGGGCACAAGGCAGGAACCAATCCTGGGCAGGGTGCCAACCCACTGCAGGACACACACAAACACACCCACACACCAAGCACACACTAGGGCCAATTTTAGAATCGCCAATCCACCTAACCTGCATGTCTTTGGATTGTGGGAGGAAACCCACGCAGACACGGGAGAACATGCAAACTCCACGCAGGGAGGACCCGGGAAGCGAACCCGGGTCTCCTAACTGCAAGGCAGCAGCGCTACCACTGCGCCACCGTGCGCCCATAAATAAAATAAAAAAGCTAAAGATAAAAATGTGGGTGTTCCGGTGGTGCAAAGGTTAGTGCCTCTGTGTCATAGCTTCGGGGTCTTGAGTTTGAATTCCAAACTGGAAATTGTCTGTGTGAATGTCCATTCTCCTAATATTTTGCAAGATAGGTAATTTGGTTTCTTACCAGAATCATACGGTAATTATTGAAAGAAGTGTGTTAAGTTATATGACCACTCTAAAACTGGCCTAGTGTGACAGCGATTGGGTGTACGACTATGTCCAGTATTGGATCAGAATTTCATCCAGGGTTTGTTCCTGCCTTGTGCTCAGTATTTCGATAAGTGGGTTCATAAATAGATGGATAAGTAACAATAATGGTGACAGACTAATAGGGCTTTTTCTCAAGTTCTGACACCTTATATCTCTTAAAGCTGATGTAAATAGGCTTTAGTTTTAGACAATCTTGTGTATTAATAGTACAAATACAAAATGACAACACTTCTGGACTGCAACACGCAAGCATCCCTGCGAGTATCCAGACTGGGACAACAAAAGAGGACCACTGCCACCTACCCTATGGGGAATGGAACTGCTCCCGGCTTCTGCAGGTCCAACAATTATATTATTATTGCTGGGTATGAGGTTGTTTCCTTGTCTCATTGGCCAGCTTATCTGTCCTTCCATCCTGGCCTCCCATCTGGGCAAGAAATTATCTTCCATCTTGGCCAGGATGCCCATCCATCCCCTTGGTCACTTACATAGCATATTGTATTGTAATAATTATCTTTCTTTTTATTTGAATAAAGGAAACAAGGATCAATATTTTAAGAACCTGGTAAAGCAGGGATGTCAAACATAAGGCCAACGGGTCTTGCTGCATTACCATTCAAAACATGTTACATCCTGTATGACCTGCGATGATTATTCATATTCTTGGAGATGCCTTTAAGTTGCATTTTATATATAGATTCTATTAATATACAATTTACATTTACATCTGCAAATAAAAATCATCTTCAATGTCCGCTTGTGCTTATCAGCACAGCCTAGCACATGGCAATGACTAACCTGTAGTTAGAATAGAAACTGGCTACCCAATAAGAAAAGGTAAAAAGGAAGGGACATACTCTGCCATAAACTTTAGTGTTTTAGCATGATGCCAAATATAAAGGAGATTTAGCTTGACACATGATGTTGCTGCCACTCTGCTCACTTTTAAAATCTACACAGCTGTCAGGACTAGCTACCCTTCTGCCTCTTACCTGACTGTTGTCAGCAACCTACATGACTCTTTTGTCTTTTCACTAGATCTGACCTGATTGCAATTTATGAATGGAAAATGCATTTTAATTTCTAGTCTTTTTAAATATGATCGCTATCTGTTTCTGACCATCTCCAAATATGTCCATCATCAGAATATTTATGCCTTTCTTTTTTAAAGTTGTCAAGTGCCAGCCAAACTTGAAGCATGTTAATGTAAGTGTAAATGAATTTACTTTGCTTTAGCTAAAAATTCTTACCTGTGCTTCTTTTTCATGGCTTTATGCACTGACAGGGACACCTACCCAAGCCATTTATGTGTGGCCTTCCAAATCCAAGGTGGTAATGTCCTTGACTTCTCAGAGACATCCTTTATGCTGAATGTGCTTCTTTCTTTATTTTATTCAGGTGCAGGTAATAGTTTCCCATTTAGCAAGTTTGTTATTTATGTTATTTTCCATGCTAATTTTGACATTAATGCAGATTTTTGATACATATGTTTTTTTTTGTTTCTTCCTTATTTTCCAACCAAGGTACATTGCCATTAAGGGCACTTTTAGAGGGATTATTTATGTGCCTGACATGAATCCTGTCAATTTTTGAGATGGGGAACAAAAATACCCCAAAGCTGGGTTTGTGTCTAATCACTGAATTTTTCTGCATACACTTTACAACACTGACATTTCTTGAATTGCATATGTTATATTATTTATATTATCCCTGCTTTATATTATTATAATTATTTTTATTATTATTATTATTATTATTATTATAATTATTCTGTATTAGTAATAATGTGAATAATTAGAGAAATTAGCTAAAATTATAGAAAACCATTCATACAATATAGCAGTTGTGTGTCCTGTATAAACATATACACATCCTTATGATTCAGTAAAGTTCGTGGCCAGGAGGCTGACATACTAGAAGGACCAGGGTAGCAGATGTGTACAGGACGCTGCCTCCCCCGGATCACTAGAGGGCAGCCCCCACTGGGTTGCTGTGGCTCCACGGATTCCTGTAGGGGTTCATTAGAGTTGGAGTTTGGGACAGCCCTGTTGGGTTCCATGGGGGCTGCCAAGGGGAGCTCCAGAGCCCTACTTCGGACTTCCACTGCACCTGAGAGTGATTCCAGATAATGCTATAGAGCCATCTTGAGCCATCTTGAGCACTCCCAGGAGCTGAATAAAAGAAGCTGCCTCGCTCCATTCGAAGAGCCAGAGTCAAGAGAAGAAGGATGAAGCTTGCCCATTAAGGAGTGGAAGCAGAACAAGAAGGAGAAAGAGAAGGACAGAAAGTACTGTGTCTTTTGGTGCTTGGGCTGTTTAGAATTGTGCTGCAGTAGGGAGTGAGGGAAAACGTGTGCTGTGTGACAGAACGTATGTCTGCGTCTGTTTGTGTTGGGTTTGGTCAGCTGGAGTGCCCTCTCCAGGCTACATCTTATATATGGAGGTTGAACTAGCCCAGACAATGGATTTAAAAGAATTGTCTCTAAGTTTGTAAAGATAACAGCAAATAAAACAATTCTGAATTTTAGTGATTTGTGTTTTTTGAATTGTAATGACTTTATTTAAACATATTATTATTGCTTTATTATTTTAATATTGGTATAATAATGATTGCTAATTTTTTTTGCCACCATTTACCAAACATTCTGAAATTCATTAAAACACATAACTATAGTCCACCTAAAATGAATATACTTACTTAGACTTCTGAGCCAGGTTGTGCAATGAGTGCCAATCGATCGATCTTGGTCAGCAGCAGCAGCCTTGGTTTCATCCCATGCCAAGTTAACTGCATGAAGGTCTTCAAGAAAGGTGCACTGCCAGGTTTGGCTCAGTCTCCCTTGCTCCCATTTTCCATGCATTAGTGTCTACAGATTGGCCACTTTTATTAGACGTTCTGGGAGCATACGGATAATGTGTCCCATAAACCGAGCCTGGCATTCAAATGACAATATCGGCAAGTGGGTGGGTGCCAGTTAAATTATATATTTCTTCATTTCTGATATGGTCCTGGTATGAGATACGAAGATCCATCTGAGGCACCATTTCAGTAACACATTCGAGTGTTTTGTGATGGTTGCAGTCAACATTCATGTTTCACTGGCATAGACAATGGTAGGAATTACAACCAATTTCAGATGGTGAATTTATGTTGGCAGGACGAAAAGCCCTGACTGACTCACTGACTGACTGACTGACTGACTGACTCACTCACTCACTCACTCACTCACTCACTCACTCACTGATTGACTCATCACTAATTCTCCAACTTCACCTGTAAGTGGAAGGCTGAAGTTTGTCAGGCTTATTCCTTACAGCTTACTTACAAAAGTTAGGCAGGTTTCATTTCGAAATTCTACGTGTAACGGTCATAACTGGAACCTACTTACGCATATATATACGACCATAGCCTGCAGCTCGGTCGCCGTGTGAGGTGGAGTTGCGTCCCTCATCGTCACGCCTCCCATGTAATTGAGTGCCTGCCCATATAAGGCTGTCCGTCAGCAGCAATCCAATAGACACACTGCCGCTAAATATTCGCAGGTGAAGGACTGTGCTTATGCAAATGAAGATGAGATGGTCAGGGATAGACTAGTGTTTGGCACAAACTCAGCAAAAGTGCGAGAGAAACTTTTAAGTGCTGGGTCTGAGCTAACATTAAATAAAGCCGTGGACATCGCAAGATCGCACGAGATAGCACAAGCACAGCTGAGAACAATTTACAGTACAATACAATTTATTTTTGTATAGCCCAAAATCACACAGGAAGTGCCGCAATGGGCTTTAACAGGCCCTGCCTCTTGACAGCCCCCCAGCCTTGACTCTCTGAGAAGACAAGGAAAAACTCCCAATAAAAACCTTGTAGGGAAAAATGGAAGAATCCTCGGGAAAGGCAGTTCAAAGAGAGACCCCTTTCCAGGTAGGTTGGGCGTGCAGTGGGTGTCAAAAGTAGGGGGTCAATACAATACAATACACAGAACAGGACAATTCCTTAATACAGCATAATAATAAAAATTTTAGAATTACGGTTTAACAGTAGATGATATGACATAATTAGGTTTGGATATTTTTAGAGTCCTGGAGACCTCATCCATCTAGCTGCCTCCCCATTTGGCCAGGCCACGGCTGAACGTTGCTCCGATGAAAGGACCCTCTTTCCCATGATTCCTGTGATCCTCCATCAGGGATGACTTTACCATAGGCAGGCAAACAACTTGGCAGGTGGGCGTGGCACCAATGGCCACATTTGGGTACCGAGAAAAGAAACAGAATAGGTGAGGGTTAGTATTCAAATATAATTATCATGTTACTTATGTTATAGTGCTAATGACTAACAACAGAGATGCAGTATGTACAGTTAATCAGCAGCTCTAGTCAGGATATGCTAAACTGAAGTAGTGAGTCTTCAGCCGGGATTTAAAGGCTGAGACTGAAGGGGCATCTCTTATGGAAGCAGGAAGACCATTCCACAGTTTAGGGGCCCTGTAACTAAAAGCTCGACCTCCCACTGTTATTTTATTAATCCTTGGAATCCTAAGCAGACCGGCATCTTGAGATCTTAATGTGCGCTCAGGTTTGTAAGTCATGATAAGTTCAGACAAGTAAGCGGACCTTGGCCATTTAATGCTTTATATGTTAAAAGGAGGATTTTGAAATCTGCCCTAAACTTAACTGGGAGCCAGTGTAAAGATTTAAGAACTGGGGTTATGTGTTCATATTTTCTTGTTCTTGTAATAATTCTTGCAGCGCATTTTGGATTAACTGGAGGCTGTATAGAGAACAGTTTGAACAGCCAGTGAACACCGCATTGCAGTAGTCAATCCTACTAGAGATAAATGCATGAATTAATTTCTCACAATCCTGTTTATTTAGAAAGCGCTTAATTTCCTAACATTTTTAAGATGGAAAAAACATGTTTTGGACGACTTTGTAATATGCGCTTTAAATGACATGCTAGAGTCAAAGATAACTCCTAGATTGCGGGCTGATTCAGTAAAATTAATTGGGATTCCAACTGAGTTAAATGACGACAAAATATTGCTGTGATCAGCGTCATTCCCTCCAACAATTAACATCTCTGTTTTATCTGTATTTAAAGACAAGTAGTTCTCATTCATCCATTCCTTTAATTCACTAACACAACTAATTAAAGACAACATCGGAGAAACTTCATTTGATTTAAATGAAAGGTATAACTGGGTGTCATCTGCATACGAGTGAAAATTAACATTATGTTTCCTAATGAGAGATCCCAGTGGAAGCATGTAAAGTGAAAACAGTAAAGGTCCCAGTACTGAGCCCTGCGGACACCATATTGAACTTCTGTGTATAATGATGGAGTACTGTCAGCACATTTCTGTACATACTGGAATCGATTTGATAAATAAGAACTGAACCAAGCGAGCACGGGCCTGTAAGCCCAACATCGTTTTCTAGCCTGTGCAGTAAAATAGAATGGTCAATGGTGTCAAATGCTGCACTTAAGTCCAACAACATAATTACAGTGGAATTTCCTTCATCAGAGGATATCAGAATGTCATTTACAACCCGTGTTAGTGCCGTTTCTGTACTATGACCAGTGCGAAAGCCAGACTGGAATTTCTCAAATAAATTGTAATGCGTAAGGTGTGACTGAAGCTGACTGGCTACTACTTTCTCTAGTATTTTAGAGAGAAATGGTAAATTTGAAATAGGCCTATAGTTATTTAGTATGTGTGGGTCTAGGTCTGACTTTTTAAGTAAAGGTTTAATGACTGACACTTTTAGTGCATCAGGTACTGTGCCATGCAGTAATGAACTATTGATAATGGTTAGAATAGGTGCTGCAAGAACATCCATTGCACTTTTACTAGTTTTGTTGGCACTGGATCTAGGGAACAAGTAGTGGGCTTCATTTTAGTAATTAAAGTTAAGACTTCCTGGTGAGTTACAGGATTAAAATTATTAAAGTGCTGAATGCAATGTGCGACAGGGTCTGCTAAGCTAGTATTTGGTTTGTACTGTGATGCTGAGATCTGGGATCTTATATTTTTAATTTTCTCATTGAAGAAGTTCATAAAGTCTGTACTGCTAATATCTGTTGGTATTTTGCACTGTTGATCTGAATTCCCATTTGTTAATTTAGCCACTGCTCTAAAAGTACCCTAGGATTTTTATTATTGCTATCTATTAATGTAGAATAGTATTCTGAGCGAGCTTTAAAGAGGGCTTTTTATATTTATTACACTCTCTGTCCATGCAATTTGAAAGACATGTAGCTTTGTTGTTCTCCATCTGCTCCAGTTTTCGACACTCTAATTTAAGAGCTCGAGTATTTTCATTAAACCAGGGAGTGTTTCTATGTGCTTTGATTACTTTTGTTTTATTGGGAGCCACTGTGTCCAGAGCATCTCTCAAGGTCATATTATAATGTGATATTAGCTGATCTAAATTGTTTTCCACGTTTACATTTGATGTTAACTGATCTAAATGGTTTTCCACAATTACACTCGACTTACTCAAGGTATCTATAAATTTTGAAGCAGAATTACAATCTAGATGTCGCACTGTCTTTGTTTTAATCTGCGAGTGCTGGCATGGGCAGAACTAAATCAAACGTAATTAAGAAGTGATCGGAAATAACTACATTTAATGGAGTAATATTTAAATTTTGAATTTCAACTTTGTAAGTTATAATTAAATCTAATGTATGGTTATGATTATGAGTTGGACCTTTGACAATCTGACAAAATCCTACTGAATTTAACAAATAAGTAAAACATTTGCTAAAAGTGTCAGTTTCCACATCAATGTGTACATTAAAATCCCCATCAGAACTACGTGATCATAATTTATAGCCAAATCAGACAGAAGGTTGCTAAATTCAGTCATGAACAATGAATATGGCCCTGGTGGTCTGTAGACTAGCACTATAATTGTGTTGGAATCTGTTTTAATATTTAAAATGAATGCCTCAAAGGATGTAAAGTTGCCTAAATTTTTAGGAGTGATTTGCATTTTGTTACAATGAATTATTCCAAGGCCTCCTCCTCGACCAGAATCTCTAGACTTATGAAGGAACGAGTATCCATCTGGTGACGCCTCAGCTAGGGGAACAGTGTCACATTTACTAAGCCAGGTTTCAGTAAGAAGACACAGATCAGATTTTGTACTTAATATTATATCATTTACCAAAACAGCTTTAGTGCCAAGAGAGCGAATGTTCAATAAACAGCATTTAAAACTGCATGGTTCTTTCTGAACTGCTGATATATTTTTGTTTTAATTTGAATTAAATTTCTATTACAGATGCCCCTGGTGGAGTGTCTGGTTTTATCCCTTGGTCTAATTATACACCTTATTTTTTGGTTATCAATTAATTTATGGTTTGTTTCAAGACTAAATTTACTGGATGCCCCACAACAGGGATTATGGGTAACAGCTTCAGGAAAATAACAGGTGGGATAAACAACAGCCTGTGATTTAAGATCACATGACTGCGGCCTGGATGGTGCTCTAATCAGTCAACCAGGCAGTTTTGCTGCCATATTTTGGGATAATACATAAGATCTCCTCCAGTTAGGATGAAGACCATCTCTTCTGAAAAATCCAGGCCTTTCCCAAAAATCATCCCAATTGTTCACAAATGCTATGCTTTTATTTGCACACCAGGTTTCTAGCCAGCAGTGAAAGGAATGCAATCTGCTATAAATCACATCCCCTCTATACAATCTTGGTAAGGGACCAGATACAATTAAATTCCGACATTTTGTTTTAGCTTTGGTGCATAGAGAGATGAAGTTCCGCTTTAATACCTCAGATTGCTGTAAATAAATATCATTAGTGCCGACATGCAGCAATAAGGTAGATACTTCATCGTCAGCAACACGGTCCAATGCGGCCTTTATGCCAGAAATCTTGGCCCCTGCAAGGCACTTAACATTAACTGCTGGTTTAACATAGTTTGGAATTCTAACATTCCGCACTATAGAATCGCCAATTATGAGAACCTTCGATGCATGTACTCCAAGTGGCTGAACTGACTGTGAACGCAGAATGCAGAGAACAAGCAAGAGCTCCAAAGAGCACTGAACAAAAAACGCATTACACAATTGAGAAGGCAGCAAAAGAATATGAAGCGAGTGATGCATACAAGCATATTCATAAGTGCAGCTACTGCGGAAACAAAGTACGGTGTAAACCTTAAGTTTAAACTAGGTTCATAGACACGCTGCTGCTGGTGTTTGTCATGCCTACGATGAATACGATATTCGCGAGATACAAGTTTAATGAGAGGACGCAGGATATAAACAAGCCTTTTGATCACTTTGTGAAAGTTAAAGTTAAAATTGATATAACAGAGTTAAAATTGCTGGTGAAGGACTGTGCTTATGCAAACGAAGATGAGATGGTCAGGGATAGAATAGTGTTTGGCACAAACTCAGCAAAAGTGCAAGAGAAACTTTTAAGTGCTGGGTCTGAGCTAACATTAAATAAAGCTGTAGACATTGCAAGATTGCACGAGATAGCAAAAGCACAGCTGAGAACCTTCGATGTATGTACTCCGAGCTGCTCACGTGAACTGACTTTGCAGGACTGGGAAAGGTTAAATTAAGTTCATAGACACGCTACCACTAAATATTCGCAGGCAAATCCACAACTTAATACCGGAAATGCCTGTTAAACATCTTAGATTCATGAGTACCGATTTGGGTAGTGAACACTTCGATGAATGAAACCTGTTGACAAACAAGGAATATAACTTGAACACAACACATCCTCCAAATACAAACCTGATTAAAAGAAATAATGATAATCAAATCCTTGATGACAGCAACACTCATAACAGTCACAAAACAATTACATTAACAATCATGTTACGTTATTTTTAAAATGTTTCCTTTTCTTTTTCATAAGTTCTTTAACACACTACTTCTCTGCTGCGAATTATAAAAGTGTCATAAACTGCCTAGGGAGTGGGAGACAATGCCATAACACCATTTACAGCTTCACCTAGGGCAGCAAAAATGCTGGAGTCGGCTTTGGTACTGACGTAATTTTTTTTCCACTTAGTGCTGATTTTGGTCCTTTGGCTGCTGGTGACTTTCCTAACTCACTACAATGTCCAAGAATGTTGAGGGAAATGTGAGGTAGAGTGTGTGATTGTGATGAGCCGAGAGGTACCTTGTTTGTAGAGAAAAGGTAAAAATAGCAGTTTGTTGCTATATTCTAGTCTACATTGGGTACATAAAGTGTTATGTTTGAGCCTCAATAAAATTCATTTTGACACCCCTGCCATAAAGGAGGAAGAAAGAGAAATGCTCCTGAACATTTTAGAAAAGAAAGTTGTAAAAGAGAGGTGATCAGGGAGAGATGAAATGCATATGTGCCTTCAGAGAAAATGCCACTAATTCCTCTGCTTGCAATTTATTCGGAGCTGCTGGAGGAGAGTTTGGAGGTGTCTCACACTCAGAGCAGTTCTGCAGCATCGTAACTGCAAAGTCACCTATCACAAGCACCACAGTCTAGAGATGAATAGCCCCCAGTGTGCTGATAGACCAATAAGTGATACGTGACATATCCTTGCTCTTGTGAAAGCAGCAAGAATATATTTTTCTGCACCATGCAAGAAAGCGGAGAGCAAATGGATTGTTTTGTGCAGTTTTTCTTTTATTCAATAACAAAAGAAAGAAAGTGATAGATGGCAGCAAAGCAAGTTTGACTGTCATTATTCAGTTTCATTCTATTGTTAGATTTATTTTACATTAAAATATACTTGACTGTTGGACACTTTCATTTATATGGCATTTGTCATTCACAGAATGGGAGTATATTTATAATTAATCTATTAAAGTATATAACATTGTACTGTGTTAAAAATTACTGATAATTTATTGCAACTTGTAAGGGAATCCCTACACTTACTTACTTATATACTCTCATGATCTTGGGCTTTATAGAATTCTTTTTGATCTTGTTGGGATCAGGGGTGAAGCCAACTGAAGCCAACTGTGGTAATTTAGGCTTATTTAAGCAGTTTATTTTCATGTGCTGCTAGGTCACAGTATTGAATGAAAGCAAGATTATTACACAGATTGCAAGATGGAATCAAAGTTCACTTTAATTATATAAAGGACATATTCTGTGTTACTTGAAGAACCATCACTCTGAAGCTTTCATGCTGAAGGACCAATGGATCTTGATGGGAACCAGTTCAAAAGTCTAGAAAAGTGGTTCTCGGGTTCAGTCCTGGCCGCCCACTCTGGATGCAGATTTTTGTCCTGACCTGTTTCTTCTCTTAATTGGACTCATGCCTTTATTAGGGCTGGTGTCTGCTGTGCTCATCATTAATTTTCAGCATTCAGATAATTTTAAGAAAGCTAACTCCACTGAAAATGAGAATTAAAAAATAACAAATCAAAGTAAACATTTAAGAATAAAGAAAAATATCTTAATGTCCTATTAATGTAAATGGTACATTAGCCATTTAAACAATGGGATCAATTAAAGGTAACAATGACTGACTGATTGAGAAACTATTTGGAACAAAAACCTGCAGCCACAGGGAGCATTCAGGAATGACCTTGAGGACCACTGGTCTAGAATGACAAAATGTGAAAGAGAGGGAACAGATGAGCAGCTAAGTAGAAATTTGCTGAAAAATCTATGAACAACATGAAAATAACTGCTCTATTGGGGGTACTTTATATACCAAGAATCGAGGGCTGAAATTTTGACAGTGTTTTTCAGATATGGTCTGTTAAGTGATAGAAGTTCAGATTGAAGTGCTGTGAAGTAGCAAGTAAAAGACATAAACTCAAAATAATTTATGTGTGGTAATAATGATTTTAAATATTGTTTTATATCACAGTTTCATTATTAAACTGATGTTAAAATTGCACAGGATTTTAGTTGATCCAAATTTAGGCTGTTAAAAATGGCAACCTCGTTTTTTGCTTTGGCAACCAAAAGCTGGTTCTTGGTAACCTGTTTTAAAAGTTAGTGTTTAGCTCTCTCTAATACAGCTGGGAGGGTGATAGAGTATTAAGCTCAGCTGCTTCACACCTTTAAGAGACTGGGCTGGAATCCCAACACATCACTGTAAGTGTAGAAGGTGCACATGTATTACCATGTGTGCATATATCTTTTTCTTGGTCTTCTAGTTTTCCTTCCACATAACCAATATGTCCATCATACACTTATTGATGACTTGATATTGTCCCAGTGTGAGTGACTACTGTATGTCCCCTTCTGGACTGCCACTTCATAAAATATCAGTTCCTTCCTTGCCCCTTAGGCTGTTTGGATAATCTCTTCCCACCTTTACAGTGTCTAAAAACAGATGGATGATTAGAAAAAAATCTCCTTAAACTAGTATTAATGTGAATACACATCTCATACCCCAAGTTCCATTAAGCATCTTAACAGGGATGTACATTTAGAGTTTTTATTTTAGTATGAATTTATTTTGCTTTGAGCCACTAATTGGAATCCAGATATATTCTTGCTATGACTGATTTCTGTGATCACAGTAATTCCAGCAACTCTTCAGATTTTTCACCCACTTGCCCCACCCAAGCCCTCTCACAAGTCAGTCATGAAAAAAATGCACTGCCAGTTTTATAGATTTAGTAATGTTTCTTTAATTTAGAAGTGTGAGATTTTAAATTCCATACTATTATGTCATTTTGGAGATTTCTTTAGGAAAGCTGGGTTTCTGTATAGGCCCTGAAGGT
Organism: Polypterus senegalus; assembly: GCF_016835505.1. Classification (NCBI taxonomy): domain Eukaryota; kingdom Metazoa; phylum Chordata; class Cladistia; order Polypteriformes; family Polypteridae; genus Polypterus; species Polypterus senegalus. The sequence goes on along the minus strand of NC_053154.1, from coordinate 144,728,826 downwards.
GTTGTACCATGGTTAGTAGACATGTTAGCATTGCCTCTTTTGTGTTTGTGTGAGTGTGTGTCAGGCAGACCATTCTTCAATTATTACAATTTACTAATTTAAACTGGAAACTCTGGTTATGCTTATACATACACTCCTTTTAGAGGAATCACCATACTGCTTCATTCAATTTTTTATAATTTTCTTCACACAGAAATGGTAAAATAATCATCAGTTTCCCTTTAAGCCTCAGCAGAATTTGTCACAGTGTTTGTTGAATAAGTTGTGCACTGATGTGCAGATACATTCACAGTTTTAAGCATTTAACTCACCTATCTGTTTCTACACAAGCTCAATCAAATTCAGGATTGTGGAGGCTGAAGTCTATCTAATTAATAATAAATCTAACCTTCATGTCTTTAGGGTGTGTGAGAAGTAAGTGAGTAACTGCAGGAAATGTCAACATAGGCAGCAAGTGTGTAAGCTCCATGCAGAAAGTGACGCAGAGCCAGAGACTCTATAGGGTGGTCCAGATCTAATTATGCAATTTTCATTACGCTATAACTTATTAAGTTTATTACATACAGAATTCACAAAAAATTATTTTTGCTGCCCTGCATTCCAAAATGGCGGAAAGACGGTTGTCAGTCGAACAGCGGGTGTGATGTGTTTGCCTTTTCATAATTGCATAATTAGATCTGGACCACCCTGTATAGTAGAGCTGTCAGACACTACCCAGACCCTATATTATAATAAAGGTGCTGGTTTATCATATTGTTTTGACTTAACTGATTTTTTAAATGGAAATCTTATTAATGAATTCTCTCTATATATATTGGTAAAAACATATTCACATAAATTATTATGAACTGAAATTAACCTCATCTACTATACATATCGTGTAGCAGCTTCTCCTCTTGATATCAACTTGTCCTTTATGTAGTTCATATTTCCAAATTGACATGATAAGTTTTTGGTTACTTTCAGTAATGCTGTATGTGTCTAACACTCATGTAAGAGGAATCTCTCATGACATTATTGAGTAATGAGAATATTTTACTGTTGAAATCATTAAATGTTATTAAGTTATAGTGCTTCTACCCCAGAAACATTCTTGGAAATTGCATTCTGTAATGTTCATTAGCATATCCCTATTGGCTCTTTGGATGTTTTCATTCCATATCATTAATTTTAGCCAGTCTCATTAATTTAATGATAGATCTTGTATACAGATTTTTAGTCACAGAAAGCCATTCTTGTATGGAAACAGAGGCAAATGACACATTTACACTTAATTTTATTTAGAAAGAGACATGATTTATATTTCTTAAATTCACAGGAACTTATTTGTTGTGACTTCGGAGTCCCAAAGCATGCACGACCCAAAGAGCACTTCCAGAAATGCTCAGTAAAAGGGAAAACAATCCAGTCTGGCTAGTGACAAGGGCAAACACAGAACTTTATAAAAAACTAGAAGAATACCCGCGCTTCGCAGCGGAGAAGTAGTGTGTTAAAGAAGTTATGAAAAAGAAAAGGAAAAATTAAAAAAATAACGTAACTTGATTGTTAATGTAATTGTTTTGTCATTGATATGAGTGTTGTTGTCATATCTATCTATATATATATATATCTATATCTATATATATATATATATATATATATATATATATATAGTAAAATACCCGTTTGGCAGGAGAAGTAAAAGAAAAGGAAACTCAATTTTAATAATAATGTAACATGATTGACAATGTAAGTGTTTTGTCATTGTCATGAGTGTTGCTGTCATATATATATATATATATATATATATATATATATATATATATATATATATATATATATATATATATATATATATATATATATATATATATATATATACACACAGACACACACATATATAAACATATATATACACATCATATATATACTGCTGACAAAAATTAAAGGAACACTTTTTTTTGGGCCTGGCATTAAATCAATTAAACCTGTCTGATAATTTTCTGGTTGGTTAAGCAGCTGAGGTCATTGTTAATCACTTTCGGCTGTATTGGTGTTCATGGACTTAACGACAGGTGCACTAAAGTGGCAACAATTAGAAAACCCTCAAAACAGGACTGGTTTTACATGTGGAGGTCATTTCAAGTTTCTCCCTCTTGATCTTTTTTGGCTGGTTTTCCACTCGTGCTAGTTTTGGCTTGAGTAATCATCTCTACTGGCAGTATGAGGCGATTCCTTAACCCTACAGAAGTTGCACAGGTTGTCCAACTTCTCCAGGATGGCACATCCACACGTGCTTCAGCAAGAAGGTTTAATGTGTCTCCCAGCACAATCTCCAGAACATGGAGGAGATTTCAGGAGACTGGCTGTTATTCTCGGAGAGCTGGACAGGGCCGTAGAAGGTCCTCAACCCATCAGCAGGACCGATACCTGCTCCTTTGTGCAAAGCGGAACAGGCTGAGCACTGCTCGTGCCCTACAGAATGACCTCCAGAGGGCCACTTGTGTGAATGTCTCTACCTAAACAATCAGGAACAGACTTCATGAAGATGGCCTGAGGGCCCAACGTCCTATAGTGGGCCCTGTGCTCACTGCCCAGCACCGTGGAGCTCGACTGGCATTTGCTCAAGAACACCAGAATTGGCAAGTACGCCACTGGCCCTGTACTTTTACAGACGAGAGCAGGTTCACCCTGAGCAGCTGTGATAGGCGTGAAAGAGTCTGGAGAAGACAAGGAGAGCGATATGCTGCCTGCAGCGTCGTTCAACATGACAGGTTTGGTGGTGGGTCAGTGATGGTCTGGGAGGCATATCCATGGAGGGACGCACAGACATCTACTGCGTAGGAAATGGTGCTCTGACTGCCATAAGGTATCGAGATGAAATCCTTGAACGCATTGTCAGACCCTACGCTGGTGCAGTAGGTCCTGGTTTCCTCCTAATGCACGACAATGCCCGGCCTCATGTGGCAAGAGTATGCAGGCAGTACCTGGAGGATGAAGGAATTGAAACAATTGAATGGCCTTTACGATCCCCTGACTTAAACCCAATAAAACATCTGTGGGACATTATGTTTCAGTCCATTAGGCGCCGCCAGGTTGCTCCTCAGACTGTACAACAGCTCAGGGATGCCCTCATACAGATCTGGGAGGAAATGCCACAAGACACCATCCGTCGTCTCATTAGGAGCATGCCCGACGTTGTCAAGCATGCATACAAGCTCGTGGGGCCCACACAAGATACTGAAAAGCATTTTGAGTAGCAGAAATTAAGTTTTTGAAAAAATGGACTAGCCTGCCACATCTTCATTTCACTCTGATTTTTGGGTGTCTACACAATTGAGCCCTCTGTAGGCAGAAAACTTTTATTTCCATTGAAAGACTTGGCATCCTTTTGTTCCTAAGACATTGTCCTGTCGTTATTTGTATAGATATCCAACTTCATATTGAGATCTGATGTATCTAATGTGTTTCTTTAAAGTGTTCCTTTAATTTTTGTGAGCAGTGTATATATATACATATACATACATATATACATATACACATATACAAATATAGACATATATATATACATATATACACATACTGTATATATACACAGTTATATATATATACATATATATATATATATATACACTGTCACACACGCGCATGGGAGGCAGCTAAAGGGCTCGAGTGAAGGCAGTTCTGAGCCATGCCGGGATGTGGCAGAGCGCACTAACTCTCTTTCTCACTTCCCTGTAGACCTAACCGGGAGGTTCCACCTGTCTCTCTGGACGTCACTTCTGGGACCGAGCCAATGGAGACAGACCTTGCCAGCTCCGGCCCCCCTGATGTCACATCCGGGACTAAACCAATGAACATGAACACGTGCCCGACCCTTATGACCTCACTTCCTGTCTCCCCCTTTAAAAGCCTTCCCTTTTCCCTTCTGTGTCAGTCTTGTTTTGGACTCTGTTGTAAGCACTTCAGTGCTGGTATTTAAAGGAAAAACGAAGTTGCAGCCGGGATACCGAATTACATGGGTGGCTGCCCCAAACCTTTTTCTGTCTTTGTCTCGTTTTGTGACAGTGGCGTAGTCGGCAGGATGGAGAAGTCCCAGAAGAGAAGGGGACAGGACCTGCAAAACACCCAGGTGGGAGCGCATGCGGGCCGAGTATTCAGGCGGGAGGGTGCCCGTGGTTCGGCGAGACCGGTCGGGCTCCGCTCCCAGCACGCAGAACTAGGCCATCTAGAGAGGCCAGGGAGTGTGCGGGTGGGGCTCACCGAATTGGGCTGCCCTGGAGGGAGACAAGAGGGACTCAGTATGCTCTCTTGGGGAGAGTGCCTGCCCCCAGTGAAACCACAGCCCCTTTACCACCTTGGGGTGCCCCAGACTGGCAGGTGAGTAAAATAACGAAGTGGAGGTTGGACCCTGAGAGGCCGACCAGTAAACAAGCCTGGTCCTTATGGGCAAAAGTATGGCAGTGGCTACGGCCCTTGGAAAACAAGCCCTACCAGGTCATTGAGCAGGTAGCGTGCTATCTGCTCCTGAAAGCACTTCCCCAGGGCTTCACCCAGCCGGTCTGGGGCGTGCAGTTTAGAACATGTCAGGGCTCATAGAGCTTCTGGAAACACAGAGGGCGGCCTCACACTCTGGGAGAGCAGAACCGTCCTTCTGCCAAACTCAGCCGGGGTATGTCCCAAGACCTAGCCCCTCCCTGTATAACCCGGAGCTTGCATCGGCGTCGCGCTGGCACGCAAAACCGCTTGGAGGCGAGGAGGAATGCAGGTGGAGGGGAGGAGGGCTTGGTGTGCTCTGACAAACCCGTTGGCGGTCCCGCATACAGGCGTGGTGATCGTTAACGGGTTTAAAACTTCCGCTCTGCTCGATTCCGGCAGCAACATTTCCCTTGTTGCCCGCCGCTTTGTGCTACCGCGACAATGGCTAAAATTCAAGACCAGTATAACCTGTGTCCACGGGAAACCCGCTGGTACAGCACCGCCGCTGTGTCATTAGCTACGGAGGATCAGTCCAGAAAGTAACCGTGGCAATCCTTCCTGATCCTCCACACCCGTGATACTAGGGCGGGACTGGTCTGACATTAAAAGCGGTGAGACACATACCACTCCCGGGTTAAGTTGGGCCTCGTTATGGACGGAGATGAACCGTCTCAAGCTGCCTCCACGCCGTGTAATCAGCCGGCAGAGAGGTGAAGCAGCCGTCCTGGCTGACGTGGCAACTCCGGGCCGTCGCAGGCTGACACGTCATCCACCAACGCCGCGGAGCGGAGGAAACCACGCCCATTGAGGTCGGCGCTGACCCTCTCTCCGTGTTGCGGTTTCAATTTAAAAGACGCCGGCTTCTTTCAAAGGGAGCAATGGAATGACGACTCCCTGAAGTTTGTAAAAATGCAGTGGTCCTTGTCAATGGCCAGCGCACTAGTCAGTCGATGCCACAGGGCCCCTACTTTGTGTTAGATAATGACCTCCTTTACCGTGTAGCAATGCATGACGGGCAGGAGACGAGGCTGCTGCTAGTGCGCGTACCTTCCGGCAGGTCTGCGAGCTAGCACACGCCCACCTCCTAGGTGGCCACCTGGGCACCGAAAAAACTCTGGAGCGGATCAAGCTCCGGTTTTACTGGCCAGGAATTAATGAGGAGGTTAAATGCTTTGGCGCTTCCTGCCCGGAGTGTCAACTGCGACAGATTCCTAGGAGGGACCGTGCTCCTCTTGTTCCTATTCCCTTGATTGGCGTTCCCTTCCACAGAATCGGGGTCGACCTGGTGGGACCTCTAGAGCCCTCAGCCCGAGGACACAAGTACATTTTAGTCCTCGTGGATTATGCTACACGATACCCCGAAGCTGTTCCGTTGCGCTCAGCTACCTCTAAAGCCATCGCACGGGAATTACTAGGGGTATTGGCGTGGGGATCCCCAAAGAAGTCTTGACAGACCAGGGGACCCCTTCACCTCGGAGACGTTCAAGGAGACTGCCAGATTACTGAAAATAAAGCATTTAAAACCTCGGTGTATCATCCTCAAACCGGCGGATTAGTAGAGAGGTTTAATCAAACTCTCAAGCAAATGCTACGTAAGGTGGTCAGCGAGGATGGAAGGAACTGGGATCAGCTCCTCCCCTCGTCCTTTTTGCCTATCGCGAAGTCCCACAAGCCTCCACGGGTTCTCCCCTTTGAACTACTGTATGGGCGACAACCTCGGGGCATATTGGATATTTTGAAAGAAGGCTGGGAAGAAGAGGCTCTTCCCACCACTAACATACTGGAGTATATCGCGCAGTTACGCGATAGATTTGGAAAGATTCGTCCTGTCCTTAAAAGTCACATGGAGGAGGCTCAAGCAGCACAGGTTCGCTACTACAACCGCTGCACGCCTCTCTTGGGAGTTCCACCGGGAGATCGGGTCATGGTCCTAGTGCCTACCTCCCACTCTAAGTTGCTTGCCCACTGGCAGGGCCCCTACGAAGTTAAGGAGAGGAAGGGACTGGTCGACTATTTGGTGAGTCAACCCAATCGTCGGCCAAAGGAGCGGTATATCATGTGAACCTGCTGAAACCGTGGAAGGACAGGGACCCCGATCCCTCCTCCGGCCAGCCCGCTCACTCTTCGCTCACACACACGACCTTAACTTTGGCGCAGACTTGAGACCCAGGCAGCGGCAGGAGCTGGAAACAGTTATCCGGACCGTTCGAGAGGTAGTCAGTGAACACCCCGGAAGGACCTCTCTGATTGAGCACAACATTGTGACAGAGCCCGGGGTTGTTGTCCGAGAACGCCTGTACCGTCTTCCCGAGGCAAAAAAGGCTGAAGTGGAGCTTGAGATCAAGCGCATGCTGGAACTAGGTGTAATTGAGGAGAGTTATAGTCCCTGGTCCAGCCCCATTGTGCTCGTCGGTAAGCCTGGCGGAGTTGGAGGTTCTGCAATGACTTCCGTCGGCTTAACCAAGTCTCCCAATTTGATGCCTATCCAATGCCACGTGGGCGACCTCCTCGAGAGGCTTGGACAGGCTCAATACCTGACCACACTTGACATGACAAAGGGTACTGGCAGGTTCCTTTAACGGACTCCGCGAAGGAAAAAACCGCGTTTAGTACCCCTAGCGGACACTGGCAGTATCGTGTCCTTCCATTTGGGTTACACGGGGCTCCAGCAACCTTTCAGCGTCTGGTGGACAAAGTGCTTCGGCCTCATAACTCATACAGTGCTGCCTACCTAGATGGCGTGGTCATCTATTCCAGCACATGGAAGGAACACCTACAGCATGTCCAAGCGGTATTACGGACACTTGGTGAGGCCGGGCTCCGGATTAATCCCAAGAAATGTTTCTTTGGATTAAGCGAGGCCAAATATTTAGGCTACCTGGTGGGTCGGGTACCGTAAGGCCACAGTGCTCCAAAATTGATGCCATTCTGAAATGGCCCGTCCATGAACCAAGCGGCAGGTCCAAGCCTTTCGGGTTAGCGGGTACTACCGCCGGTTTGTACCCGGTTTTGAGAAAGCGCGCCTTGACTGATTTAACAAAGAAGAGGGCCCGAACATTGTGGTATGGACTGCAAAACAGACACTGCATTTGGTGACTTGAAGAAGGCCCTTACGTCCGCACCTATTTTGATGGCACCTAACTTTTCTTTGCCTTTCATCCTCCAGACGGACGCTTCGGACACAGGCCTGGGAGCCGTGCTGAGCCAAAGTGTCGATGGTGTCAACACCCGTCATGTTCCTGAGCGGAAACTGTTGGACCGGAGACCAGGTATGCGGCGGTGGAGAGGGAGGCTCTGGCGATTAAATGGGCGATCACTCAGCTGAGGTACTACCTGTTGGGCCGTGAGTTCACCCTTGTCACGGACCATGCACCTCTACAGTGGATGGCCCTGCACAAGGAGTCGAATCCGCGGGTCACCCGGTGGTTTCTTGACCTGCAGCCGCACAAGTTTTCGCCGCTCATCGCCGGGTGCTCTCCATGCCAACGCCGATGCTCTCTCTCGGTTTACGACCTCTCGGTTAAGGTCGCCCGACCCGACGGGTCTGGGCTGAGGGGGGGGCCTTGTCACACGCCGCATGGGAGGCAGCTAAAGGGCTCGAGTGAAGGCAGTTCTGAGCCATGCCGGGATGTGGCAGAGCGCACTAACTCTCTTTCTCACTTCCCTGTAGACCTAACCCGGGAGGTTCTACCTGTCTCTCTGGACGTCACTTCTGGGACCGAGCCAATGGAGACAGACCTTGCCAGCTCCGGCCCCCCTGATGTCACATCCGGGACTGAACCAATGAACGATGAACACGTGCCCGACCCTTATGACCTCACTTCCTGTCTCCCCCTTTAAAAGCCTTCCCTTTTCCCTTCTGTGTCAGTCTTGTTTTGGACTCTGTTGTAAGCACTTCAGTGCTGATATTTAAAAGAAAAACGAAGTTGCAGCCGGGATACCGAATTACATGGGTGGCTGCCCCAAACCTTTTTCTGTCTTTGTCTCGTTTTGTGACAACACATACATATATATATATATAGCAAAATACCCACGCTTTGCAGCGGAGAAGTAGTGTGTTAAAGAAGCAATGAAAAAGAAAAGGAAACATTTTGAAAATAACGTAACATGATTGTCAATGTAATTATTTTGTCACTGTTATGAGTAAAGAGTGTTGCTGTCATATATATATATACACACACACACATATAAACATATATATATACATATACACATATACACATATATATACACACACACATATATACATACATATATACACATACATCCACATATATATAAATATATATATACATACATATTTACATATATACATACACACACACAGACACACACACACAACTATCATATATGTTCAAGTTCTATTTAAATTTTAAATAGAAGGAATTTTTATTTAGTCGACAGAATATTATTCCGGAATAAATCAACTCAAACTTTAAATAACTTATAATATTTTGCTCTCCATAAAAATATATCCTGTCTAAATTATACAATTTAGAAATAAAGTAAATGTTAAAAGAACAAACATTCAAATTTCTTTACTCTTATGTAATTTTATATAAAAAATAAACTTAAATTTTAAATATCCCAAAAGATTTTGCTCTCCAAAAAAATATATCCTGTCAAAATTATACAAATTTAAATATGATCATGGTGCATAACAAAACCTGGAAATATAAATAAAATTTGTTCTTTTCAGCAATAACAAATCAAATCATTCAGTTGTCTTTGCTCTTATGTCATTTTATCAGAGCTGGAAGCCTGGCATCTTTTTTTGGCAACAAGTTCGTTTATGTTTGATGTGAGGTTCTGTGTTGTGAGATTCTCAGGATGGACTGCAGGTGCTCATCAGTGAGGCGACTCCTGTGTGCTGTTTTGTTAGTCTTCATGACTGAGAAGAGCTTCTCACACAGATATGTGGTACCAAACATGCACAAGGTTCGAGCCGCATGTAGACGGAGCTGGAGCATTTGTGCGGGAATGGAGTGAATAAACTGTGCGGGCCCTGCAGTATCGTACTTTACCTTCAGTGTGCCATTACACTGCAGCTCAATCACCTCCATCTGAATCTGCACAGGTGCAGTTTCCACATCGACGGCAAATGGGTTGCGAAACAACTCAAAATTCTTTTTGTTCTTCAAAGTCACCAAAGCGCCGTGAACTCAGTGCGCCAGTGCGCTCAGTTTATCAGCAAAGTGCGTATTTGGGAACACCATAGTGTCGACTTGGTTCAACATTACTTGGCATCAGGGAAAGTGGGGCAAGTTGCACTGGTGCATTTGTGTCTCCCATAAAAGTAGCTTCACTTGAAATCACTTTGTGATTTTGCACGGGTAAAAACATCTGCTGAAGTGTCAGATTCTTCTTTAACCATTCTGCTTTCTGTATCTTGTGCATTGCATTCAGGTGTTTCAGGTTATCTTGATGTTTTCTCTCATAGTGCCGTCTTAGATTAAATTCTGTAATTGCAGCCACATTAGCTCCACAAATGAGACACACGGGTTTACCGGCAATATCAGTAAACATATACTCAGCCTCCCATCGGTTTTTAAAGGCTCTATGTTCAGAATCACCTTTTCTCTTCGGCATCGTGTGGGCTAGCTTCGCAATAACTTGCAGCATCATAAGCTAGACTTGATTAAGTAAGTAAGTAAGTTAGGTACGTGTTCGGCAAGGCAGCTGAAGCGCTGCATTATGGGATCTGTAGTTAATTGTGTTACCAGCGCTTCATATCCCCGGGCCATTAATAACAATAATACAGTATATAAAATGATCTCGCGGGCCGGATTTAATTACACGCCGGGCCGGATGTGGCCAGTGGGCCTTGAGTTTGACACATATGGACTAAATAGAACTTGAAAAGATATATTTTTCGAATGTGATAGCGCAATTCAGATCGAGTTGACGTGCACTACAGTACACCGAGCCCGCGTGCTATTGTGGTTTTGCCTGCGTGCCTCAATAAGTTACCCTCCCCTCGCTCTTACTTTTTTACCGTTCATCTAATGAATACACTGAGTATGGCTTTACCAAAACAATCATTGATCTCGAATAAAGTATCCATTATTCATAAAGCTTCAATTGGTGATCTGTCTTTCTGCGTTAACCGCATATTTTTCATACGTCTCAAACCAAGGGGATGTGAAGGTAAAATGAATAAAAATTGCTGCGTATATACTCAGTGCATCCCCTCTCGGGAATCGAACCTCGGACATTGTCGCTAATTGCGTGTGGTTAGGATTTATCTATTTGAGTGTAACAGTGTAACTCGGTTTTTGTTCAGCACTCTTTGGAACTGTTGCTTTTTGTCTGTGCACTGCGTCAGATCACGTGAGCTGCTGAATATGGTTTTATATGTCACTCGCTCGCTTCTAATTGTTTCGCTGCCTTCTTAATTATATAATGTATGTTTTCTTAAGCGCTTTTTGGAGCTCTTCGTGGTTTTCTACGTACTGTGTAATTACGTGGGAGGCGTGATGATGTCACACGAAACTCCGCCCTCAACGGCTTTCGAGCTCAACTCCATTACAGTAAATGGAGAAAAATAGCTTCTAGTTATGACCATTATGCGTAGAATTTCGAAATGAAACCTGCCCAACTTTTGTAAGGATGCTGTAAGGAATGAGCCTGCCAAATTTCAGCCTTCTACCTACACGGCAAGTTGAAGAATTAGTGATGAGTCAGTGAGTCGGTGAGTCAGTGAGTCAGTCAGTGAGTCAGTGAGTCAGTCAGTCAGTGAGGGCTTTGCCTTTTATTAGTATAGATAAAAATGCCTTATTTACACAAAAATTCTCTGTCAAACATTGAAGTTTCATAGAAAACAAAATGCAAAAAGGATTTGCCTAGACAATAAGGCAATCCCATAGAAAACACAGTCCCATAAAATCACAAATCCAAAGTGAGGTCAAAACACAGAGTAGAAGGTCAAAATCCAGATATATCAAAAAGCATAGCAGAAACACAGAACTCACAAGCACATTTGAAAGAACCACCAGGAACAGTGGAGGACCTTCCTGATTTATATTCAGAGGGCAGTTCCATGTGGTATAGCGGGTCCACAGCTCATGTCAAAAGAGCCACTTTTAAAATAAATAATTGCCGCATTATGGGGCTGTGGTTGTGTGACTGAAGCGTTTCCTGGGGAATTCGTGATGTGGGGGTTTCTCACCTAAATGCACTGGTGAGAAACTGTCCACATCCGTAATTTTTCCCAGGAGCTGCTGATTGCCACAGCTGCCACGTCCCTGTTATAAATAGAAGCGCGAGGCTGCTAAAGGAAGAAGAGAGAAAAAAAGAGAAAAAGACGGAGGTTGCAGGAGAAGAAAGCAGCAGGAGGAAGCAGGGAGTGGAAAGCCAGTGCAGAGAGACAGACAGAGCGAGCAGCTGAGCAGGAAGCCTGAATGTTTGGCCGGCACCTGAGTAGCATACATAGTGGTCTCTCCCGCTGAGCATTTAGTGAAGAACAGGAGTGACCAGAAGAAGGCTGGCTGGCTGCGTAAGGCCGAGAAGGCAGTGGTAGTCGAGAGGCTTTGGTGGTGGATTCCCCCAGCATGAGAGTCCTGGTCGTTGGGGAACCTAAGTCTCGATCTGGAGAGTGCTAAACCAAAGCCGAAAGGTCAGCTGCTGGTAGGGCGACTCTCCTGTTGCGGGGCCCAAATGGCAAAAGCAGGAGAGCCACCAGGAAAAAGAAGACACCGGGCTTTGTGTATTTAAGGGATTACTTCCAGCCGTTGTTTTAACCTTGTTGCTTTTAAAGAGTTTTTTTTGTTTTAACCTTCACGTTTCAATTTTTATGGATTATTTATTTAATGCAGACATTTTGAAACACTGCACTATTTATATTAACACTGTTTTTTTGTTGTTGGTTTTAAATAAAAGCACTTGGCACTTTTTGCAATATCCCCTTGCTTCATTGTTGTGCCTCACTGCGAAGCTCATCGGTAACATTACCGACGGTGATGGTTTCAAGGGCTGGAGCATGGAGTAGAACCTGCATCATCACATTCCTGGCAGAGATTGGCAGATGTCCCCACTTCTTGATGGAACATATTCAAGGCATTAATACAAAACCAAACAATATAAATAATAAACAGAAACCATATTAAGGTAAACAAAAGAGTAAGATAGGAGATAAAACAAACATCTGAACCCCAGTTAGGGAAAGGATCCCTGCTAAAACATCATAATATTGTTAGCCTATGCAATGAGTCAACTGCACTTGTGTCTGGTTCTCAATGCTTGGGTAATTCTAGATACTTGATCATATGGAATGTTATTTTCTTCAAGTAAAATAAGAAAAAAAAATGTTCTTTTATTGTGAGCATAACCAATGTGAGGTCTACAAAGCAAACAGGAGTGCAATACAAACTAACTATCAAAAAACAAGTTTCATTGTACAACATAAGATAATGATAGGAATATGAATTACTGATACTCTGACTATAGAATGCAAATGACCAGGTATCAGACAAAAAAAGTAAATTGAAGTGGGAGTGATGGAAAAATAGTACATCCCATCAAAGTCTTTGGGATATAGCTTCTATATCTGCTTTGCACTAAACACAGATTTATAAGACTGGTTAAGGCAGTAAGTTTTGAGTGAAGCGCTAGTTAAACACAGACTTCAGTCAAGGGGAAAAAATGATATCTGGATTGAGAACATGTGAAGATAAACTACTGAAACCACATTCTTTGGGATAACCTTGACATTGGTAGCACATGCAGATCACACCCTTGGTTCACTGAGCACTCCCTTTGCCTACACTTAAAATGTACAACTAGTTAAATACTGTGCAGTGAACTTAAACATGTGTTTGCATTGTGTTCAATATTAAAAGTAATTCATAAAATAATTGTTGATTGTCCAGTCCAGTTTCCTCTACCCATATGATTCTTTGTAGCAGAAAGACCAGATGTAATGTTTCCCTGGGAAACAAGGAAACAAGGACAAGGAAAATATAAAAGTAAGAAACTTCTCAGATGTTTTTTCTTTGTTCCATCAAGATGCTGCTCAGCACATCTTTCTTATTAGTAACACCCTGCATTACATTGGGGTGTTTTCAGCATTAAGAATTGCAATTAATTGATTAGCTGCAGTTCACAGCATACTTAACATGCTTACTTCAAGCAGCTAAGGATTATCTAATCAATTACACATTCTTATGCATTCGTTATGTTGATTTAACAATGCATTCTCAGGAATTTTAATGTGACTTCCAGGGAAACCAGGACCCTATTAAAATTGCCTTCAAGCTGCAATTGACGTTAAAGATGTTAGAATTTTATTCAACATGTTTTGTAAACATGCTTGAATATGTCATGTAGTGCTGCTTCAAAATCATGTGACAGTTTTTATGAATCTGCTGAGTGGGTCAGCAGTGCAAAACAAACTACAGCAGATAGCCTAACACCTGTCATGTGGTAGTAAGTCCCAAATGTATGAATAGAGCTTGCAGTCAGTAGAAGAAAGAGGAGGAAGTAAGAAATGTGTGGCTGTGGAAGTGAGATTCCAGTTAAATACCTTGAGAAAATTCTGTCAGAGGGCTTGATGTGTTTCAGAAGAGAGTCCCAGGTATCTGGCCATTGTCTCGTGGAAGCTCTCTGTGAAGTTACCAGCTCATGGAGAGTATCTAGTGAGAGTGTCTTTCCATGTAAAATAATAAATTGTTAGTACAGATGGCAGATATTAGAAAACACTAAACAGAAATAGTAGTGAAATTTGCTATTTATTATTTTAAAGGTAAAGGTTGAAAAAAGGCACAGAGATGGAAATAACATGACCTATAGAGCTTCTATTCGGTTAATAACAAGTACTAGAGTTGCTCCTTTTTATGTCATCTTGGCCAGAAATGGAGGAGTGGGAGTGCTGTCAGTCTTCTCCTTTGAGGACAGAGTTTACTCTTTTGAGGGCAGAAGCAGAAACTACATTAATGACTGTGCAACATTTGTTTCCTCCCTTCCCAGGGTCCTTATAAGTAGCTTATATGTTTGACAGATGCTGCATTGTTGCTAGGCATGTGATACACATTTTCTGTGACCCAAACCATCACTATGGCCATGATATACAGTATAAGATGGCCACAAGTTTAAAGTAGTGTGTGAACTTTGTAAATGAAAAGAAGACTTTGCAAGGGCAAGGCTGGAGTAAGATCCCCCACAGGCACCTGTGTGACTCAGCTCTTTAACAGAGAGGTGATCATATTTTTAACAATGCAGCGCACACACACGTTTAAAGCAATGCCAAGCGTGATTGCATCACAGGGCATTTGGGGGGGGGAGGGGTGCTCTTGGTAATTTCATCTTGCGGATACTTAATCATTTCATCAGGCAGAGGGTCCCTGAGCAACCAGAATTCCCTGATGGTAGATCAATAGATTACTTTAGCTTTAGATTCTGTTTTTGACTTAGTTTTTGTTCTTCGGGTTCAAGTTTGGTGTAACTCTGTGAATTTTGGTGATCAATCTGAATGTTAGTGTACTGACATCTGAAATGATCTGACTACTCTTTTAAAAAGCTGCTAAATAAAAAAGTCTGTTGCTATCTAAATAAAAGCTGCCGAAGAAGGCTTGTATTGAAAGTTCTCATCAGTCATGACAATTTATATGGGAAACTGTGCACTGTGTTCTGGTCACATCAGACTCTAAACATGTTATAGGCTTGCGTCCTATACAGTATATGTCAGTGGTTTGCCTGAAGGAGAATCCATTGAGAATCCCGAGAGACAGAGCTCCGAATTGAGTTAATTAAAATGTTGTGATATAATAACATAATATTTCATTTGGGAAAGTGAAACCTATATGTTATACTGCATTCAAGTGCTATACTTTTTATTTATTAAAGAGTCAAATGTAATGACATTTCATTAAGATGGACTGGATGAGAAAAGAGTCAAGATGATCAAGGTGTGGTCTTAAATGTGCATGATAGGATCAAAAATAGATGGAAGAGGTACCTAGAAAAGCTGTTGAATGCAGAGTAGTATATTGGGAAGGGGTAAAAATGAAGGGTTAGTACCAAGAATAAGGAGGGAAAAAGTAAAGGAAGCACTGAAAAGAATGAAAAATGGAAAGGCAACCAGACCAGATGAAACAACAGCAGAAGTGGAAATGGATGTGTTGTGGGATCTAATGCAGAAGATCTATGACCATGAGAAATTAGGGTTAAGGTTAGGGTTAGAAGAGAAGTAGAAGAACAGTGTGAATGTACCCATTTATGAAGAGATGGGTAATATTCAGGATTCTGGAAACTATAGAGGAATAAAGCTGATATCATATACAGTGAAAATTTGGGAAAGGGTTATAAATAAATGGCTCATGGAAGAAACCACCATAGGGAAGAGACAGTATTAGGCTAAAGTGGAGGTGGATAGATACAGTAACAGAAGATTTGAAGGAAAAGGGTTTGACTGAGGAGGATGTGCAGAACCAAGCTGTATGGAGGAGGTTGATCAAGCACATCAACCCCATATTGAAGTAGGGAAAGATGAAGAGAAAGAAGGATGAGAAAAGAGAGAGAGAGGTTAAGAGCACACGCTGATACAGCGCATTGCTGCACCCACCACATGATGAACCAACTCAGGATTCCAGATTGGGACCCGAGTGTAGCCATGCAACAGGTGACACCTCAGCACCACACAAGTTCAGATGGAATGGAACTAGTGTGAGGTTTGTTATGGTGGCCAATTTTTATGAGTGCCAATTCTGCCACCAACCCGAAGGTTTTTCCCTGCAGGTTGGAGGGCCTACATGCAGGGCTGGATGCAGATTAATGTCTTACCCAGGACGGAGCAATTGCAGGTTAAAGGCCTTACTCAAGGGCCCAACGAAGTAGAGTAACTTTTGGCGTTTACGGGATTCGAACCAGCAACCTTCCGATTACCAGTGCAAATCCCTAGCCTCAGAGCCAACAGAAAAGAGAGAGAGAAATGAGAAAACAGTCACATAAAAATGCATCTGCATGTATCACATATCTCAAACCAGAAAACATGGCAATAGTTCTTTGAAGAAGTTATAATGATTAAACAAGGCAAATATGACTGGTTACCTAAAGAGACAGGAATAATGAAACCATTTTATTGACACTATTGTATTGATATATTATATTGACAATCATTGCAGGACAGTAAATGGTTCAGTATGCATACGTACATTAGGGTGATAAACAAAACAGTTACACTTTCATTAGGTGCACACTATGAATGTGCCTATACAAATAATAAATATTATTGTAGTAATGTATTGTCACAATGTTGCCTCTCATTTGAATGACAATTTACAGCCTTTTAATTACTCATAAAAAAGTGCTTTTTAGCTGTCATTATATGGGAGTTTGACCTGGAAATCTCATACATATTAGTGCTTACAAACTTATTGTGGGTTGTTCAGTTCCATTTTCCTTCCCATTTAATTTCAAATTTCATCTAGGCTTTGGAGAAAACGAGATCAAACTATATATGACTTTTGAAATACAAACCTTTGCCATAATTACTTCAATGGATTTGTTCATGTTCTGGAACTATTTTATAATGCAGTATTACACTGTTGCTCAGCTGTAATTAGGTTCTTTTCCTACTTCTTCTAGCTCATGACCCCAGAAAACGTAACCAAATAAATAAATAAATAAATGCATAGTCATTGCCATAACAGATTTCAAATTAATTGGACATCTGCCTTGCATGCTGTGCCCGTTGATCTTTCCAGTGGAAAGCAATGAGGTTGTTCACCGCATGTTCCATTCTGAACTCCTGATAACTCTTTTTATTAGCCAATTTTATAAATGCACAATCAATTCACCTTCATCACATCAGCAAATCTTATCCACTTGTCAGCACTCTTGCCTTAAAGTCCAATTAAATATCATCACATTGAAGATCTATCAAACTCTTCTTAATCCTGTTCAGTGTTCACATTAATTAATTCACTATACTATTTTAGACTAACCACTTGAGAGGGATAAAAGTGAAGCTCACATACATTCTGCATGCTAAAACATTTACAAAAGAGCGCATACTATATATATATATATACTGTATATACTGTATATATACCTGTATATATGGCACAACAAATGTAATTGCAAGGTTAAACTGTCTTCCTCCTTAATGGAATCACATTTGGCTGCTAGCTGCTAGAATGCTATTAATCAGCATATAAATTATCTGGAAACAAGTTACTGTATTTCTGGACGATCAATGGTCACAAAATTGTAACAGAAAATATCAGTATAAAAATATCAATATGAATAAATTCAATGTAGAAAAAAATAGCCAGCAAATTATGGACTACCTGCTGACAAGACCTGCATGACACAACCATCTGTTGTGATAATCAATGAATTATGTGGCGTTCTTTGATCTCCACTGAGATCTGCAATGCCAGCAGCCATACCACCTGCACTTCAGAAAAGGTAATCCACCTCAAACTAAACATGTTTGGGCCACCATCTAGGAAAGGTTTGTGTTGCTGCTGAAAGAGGTGGTAGTGAGGCCCTAAGATGGCACTTACCTTGTGTGTGGATCCCAATGACCCAGTGCAGAGATGGAGATACTGTCCTAAAAAAAGAGTTTTGTCCTTTGAATGCAATGCAAAACTGAGGTCCTGGCTCCCTGTGATTATTAAAGCTCCCTGGGCATCTTTTGAAAACAGTAGGGTGTTTCCTGTTGTCCTGGCTGAATTCCTCTTCACAGCCCGGTCATTCTGGCCTCCTAAGCATTCTTTGTCCCTTACTGGCTAACTATCTCACCCCTTCACCACTTAATAGCTAGTGTGAGCTGAGCATGTTGGTGTAAAATTGGCTGCCATCACATCATCCAGGTGGATGCTACACATTGGTGGTGGCTGAAGTGGTTCAACACTGTCTCAGTAAAGCACATTAAGCAAGTTAGGAAAGTGCTATATAAATGCAATTGATTATTATTTTATTATTACTGTCAGCGCCCACCTCTGGGTATGAAGAAAAAGGTTTCTTGGCTTTGGTCTGTTTCTCACAGAATAAGCAATCCACCACTTTTTTTATCAGTTGCTGAATTGTGCATTTTGCTGGAGCAGTTACAACAGGATTTTACTCCATTAAACTCTTGTGTGTCAACTTGAAGGAGTCTGTACAAGCATAAATCTCCAGATTTGATATATTTTTTTCTTGAATGTTAAGTATTCAGATTAGTGTGACAGTAACCAAATAATTTGGCATGAATAATTATATTTAATATTCAGAGAACAAACTTAGTAAGAGACCACACATCTGTCTCAGTGCTCTGCCTTATTTTAAGCAAAGCTGCAATAAAATTTAAAATGTTTGTTGATGCAATAAGGAAGACATCCAGGACAGGCTGACCTGTATATGCAACACTCCCATAATATGCTCTGTATATCTAATCTCAGCCTGTATGCACTCATTTTATGTTGTGTATCTTGTAAACTCTTTGGGGCAAATGTGATTTGAAAAAGTGCACATCTAGAAGTTCATATTGCTGAAATTACAGAGAAAACGGCAATGCTTTGTGCTCAAGTATATTCTCTGAATGTCTATATTTTCATAATTTTGCATTCAATTAAGGAGGAAATATCATCTGTAGCCTGCAGGGGATGCACTAGCTGCCCAAACCTGACACAGGTGACCAGGAACAGGTTCAGCACACAACACACCTTTATTAAGTGGGGAAGCGCTTCTCCCTTGTTCCCCACAGCATAGCAGTACAATAAATACAGCATACTGTCTTTGCCTTCTTTCTTCTTCTTTCTCTTTCTGTCTTTCTCTCTCATTCACCTCTACTCCTCCTCTGGCAAGCGCTGTCCTCTCCCTCCCGACCTGGCTCCCGGAATGAAGGCAGGCGGCTCCTTTTAAACTGTACCTGGGAATGCTCCAGGTGACTTGTTATTAAGGTCTCGAATCACTCCCAGGTGTGGTGAAAACCCAACATAGCAGAGCTCTGCTGTCTCTGTAGCTCCACCTAGTGGCCCCAAGAGAACCCAACAGGACTGCGACGAACTCCAACTCCCAGCGTGCCCTGTGGAATCTGTGGTGCCCCAGCAACTCAGGGGGGCTTCCCACTAGCATATGGGGGGAGATAATGCCCTAAACATGCTCTCTTCCCAGGTCCTTCCATCCAGCTTGCATCCCAGCAGGGCAGGACCGCTGGCCTTATGCAACGTATAATATTGTTGAATGCATTTTTATATAAAGAAGGATAATGTATCAGAAGTGTATTGTATAGCACAAGTTATGCATACCTTATGGTTTTCCTCTATGAAGTTAAGGGTTTTAGAATGTACACAATATATAATTTAATTATTTTCTTTTGTACATCCTGTAATCTCCTTAGCTGTACTGTAAAGATTATCCATTATTCCTGTTTTGTAGAGCTGCAGGACCCAGGTCAAAGTTGGTTGCAGATTTTATTTTTAATTCTTACAGTGCGTTACTCAAAAAATGTACATTTTACAACTATACACATATTTAGTGTAAAGTTTTTTTTTTTCACTTTTGCCTCCATGATGATGGGACAGTTTGAGAGCATGTGAATGGAATTACTTATATAAAGACAATACCAGTATCATAACTCTGCATTTGTTGGTATCCATCTGTTAAGCTATAACAGTACAAGTCAAGTCAAGTTGGGGAGCATGCACTGGTACAGTGCGTTACCGCACCCACTACATGGTGAAACAACTTGGGTTCCCGGTTTGCAAGCCCCCAGGCAGCCACGCGCTCCACTCCCACCCTCTGGAAATGACCTTCTATCTGCCGCAGCCAGGTGTTACGTGGCCGACCCC
Source organism: Polypterus senegalus (assembly GCF_016835505.1). Lineage (NCBI taxonomy): Eukaryota > Metazoa > Chordata > Cladistia > Polypteriformes > Polypteridae > Polypterus > Polypterus senegalus. The sequence continues at coordinate 144,708,598 of NC_053154.1, read as the reverse complement.
TTGGAATGGTCCAGCCACTTGGGTCCGCAACAATGAGGATCTGACTAGTAGGATCACTCTCAGGGAAACGAGCCACATGGCCATAGTGTCGTAACTGACGCTCCCTCACAATGCAGGTAATGTGCCTCATTTGGGACTCCACACGCAACCGCTCATTCGATACAAAGTCAAACCAACGGTAGCCAAGGATATTCCGGAGAGACACAGTACCAAAGGAGTCCAGTCTTTGTCTCAAGTCACTGGATAGCATCCATGTCTCGCAACCAGTAGCTCCACACACCCCTTTCCAGCGACCTCATGATCCCTCATACTCTCCCAATCCATCTACTGACTTCATAGGAAGAGTCACTAGAGACATGAATGTCACTGCCAAGGTAAGTAAACCTCTCAACAAGGACAACACTCACTCCACAAATAGACACACTGCTGATGGCTGTGCCCAAGAGGTCATTAAAGGCCTGGAGCTTGGCTTTTATTCAGGGCACTCGCAAGCCCAGATACCCAGACTCCTCTCTCAGACTCTCGAGCACACCGATCAGAGCCTCCATTGACTCCGCGAAGATCATAGCATCGTCAGCAAAGTCAAGATCCGTGAATCTTTCTTCACTAACAGATGCCCCACAGCTGCTGGACCCCACGACCTTGCCCAACACCTAGTCCATACAAGCATTGAACAGAGTAGGAGCAAGAACACACCCCTGACGAACCCCAGAATGAACTGAGTAAAACGCAACGGTCCTGCCTCCACTCTGCACAGCACTCACAGTACCAGTGTACAGGCCAGCCATGATATCCAGCAACCTCGAGGGGATCCCGCGAACCCTCAGGATGTCCCATAGGGCAGCTCAATCAACTGAGTCGAACGTTTTGCGAAAATCGACAAAGGCTGCAAAGAAACTCTGTTAATATTTGAGTTTATGCTCCATGAGAACCCTCAGTACCAGGATGCGGTCGATGGTAGACTTCTTAGGCGTAAAACCAGACTGTTCTGGTCGCTGGTAGGTGAGCAAGTGATCACAGATCCTATTGAGGACGACCCTAGCAAGGACCTTACCTGGCACTAAGAGCAGTGTTACCCCCCTGTAGTTGCTGCAATCCAGGCGATCACCCTTCCCTTTCCAGATAGGGACGACAAGTCCCATTTTCCAGTTAGTTGGGATGATGCCAGTCTCCCAAATGGAAGCAATGCCAGGAGGAGAGTCTTACCACCAGCCTGGAGAAGTTCACCACTTCCTCCCCCCCAGGCTGGTTCACAACCTGTGCAAACTCAGTGAGATTGGGTGGTTCACAGCTAATTGGAGGATGAGCCTCAAGAATTTTGGACCCAGAGATATCCAGCGTCCTAGCCGGAGGATCAGCTTTGAACAACTGCTCAACGTAGCCAGCCCAGAGGGTCACAACTGCAGTGTCATCCGTAAGGATTGTCCCATCAGCTGCCCTGTCTGCCACTCTCTGAGGAACAGATTCAGATGTGTGTAATGCTTTGATTCCTCTGTAAGCAGGACGTGGGTTGCTAGACCACAGATGGTATGTCACAGATTCCTCTAACAAACATCTCTTTATCTGCCCTCAGAACCCTTGCAGCCGTCCTTCTCAGTTCCCGGTACAGACCAGAGTTGCCATTGAGCCGTGCGCTGACTCCTCTCGATGATATCCAGAGTGCCCTGCGAGATGAAACACCTCCTTCTGGAAACACCGGTAACACCAACACAACCCTCAGAAACCTTCAGGGTTTTGCCACGGAAGGTCTCCCACATCACATTAGGATTGGTAGTAGTACCTAAATCTGAAAGTTCCTCAACAAACTGTGTGCAGACTCATTAGAAACAGCCTGGTCTTGGAGTCTGGCCAAGTCCAGGCTCATTTTCCTAGTAGGTGGTAACCTACTGGACCTAAGCTAGATCCTAAGAGTATCAAGAACAAGTCTGTGGACAGAATTCACAAACTGGGCACTTCCGTTGACCCTACAGTTTTGCAAGAGCCTCCAGTGTCTGCCCACGAGGATGTGATCGATCTCTTTCACTGAACCACTAGTATTGGAGTACCAAGTCCAATGATGCGGTTCAGGGTGCTGGAACCAGGATCCAGCGATCCACAGCCCCTGACCTTTTGCAAAGTCAAGGAACATGGAGCCACTTTCACCACGGTCACCAGACCGATGGGGGACCGAGACAATCCTCATAGCCAGCCCTATCAGTGCCAGTGGTTGCATTGAAGTCACCCATGACCAGAGGAGTGTCACCTTGTGGGCACCCATCAACCACAGAGCAAAGCTGCGCATAAAATGTCTCCCTCACCGTGGTTGGAGCAGACACTGAGACAACAGACAAGACACCCAGGGAGTGCTGTAATCTGAGTCCCATAATACGCTCGTTGAAAGGAGTGACATTGGACACCATCGGATGAAGCCAATCTGCTACAGCAACAGCTACTCCCCGAGTATGACAGCCATCAGACCGACCAGACCAATAAAAGGTGTGTACACCTTCAGAGATCTGCCAGTCCCCGGTCTGCGCACCTCAGAGAGTGTCACCACTGAAATGCGGAATTTACGCAGCTCCTCCGACAGCAGAGGAAGATGATCATCTTGCCGGAGAGACAAGACGTTCCATGCGCCCACTCGTATGGGCCGCCACAAATTGGGACCCGGGTGCTGCTGTGCAGCGGGCGACGCCTCAGCACCACACCAGTTCTGATCCCCAACAGACCTGACACTATTGGCTCTCCAATGGTTTCGATCCTTCCGGGGATGGGGCTCCCGAGGGATTTCCACCATCCCCTTCATGATGCAAGCAGTCTTCCTATGGGTGGCTGCAGCAGAGCTACTCCCGCGGAGAGCAAAAAGGAGTCCTTTCTGTCATTTCAGAGCTTTGTGAAGTTTTTTTACGGTGTCTGGAGTGCCAATCCTGCCACCAACCCCCATGATTGTGGAGTTGGAGGACCGCTTGCAGGGCCAGATGCAGTTTAATGTCATACCCAGCACATATAACAGTATGACTTATATGAAAACTGCAGCAATTGGAAAAAAAATCCTTCACTTCTTGCTACAAGGTGTTATATACCTACAGGTCTTTTCTGCTAGATTCCCTAAAAATTTTTTACCTGTTTTCAGAAACCATATGAAAAGTGTACTGAATGTTTGAGAAACCCACAGTGGGATGAAAGAATGCAGTGGTTCAATTTAGAGCACTTAAAGAAATATAAATGTGTAAACATTTAAAGAAAGGCATAGTAAAACTTCAAAATAATTGGAAAACTCATATTCAGAAAAACAATTGTAAAATAACATGAATGAATTATATATCACATATGTAGATTCATCCATACATTTTCTAATCTTCTTTAGTGTTGCGGAAGTCAGAAACTACCCCAGCAACATTTGGCACAAGGCTGGAATGAATCATCAATTAAGGCAGGATGTTCATTGGAAGGCAATCTCTTGCATACATAGATGTTACCTAAACAGTGCCAGTTTAGAGTCACACCTTTGGGCTGTGTGAGGAAAACAAAAAAAAACATACAGGCACAGAGAAAATGTGCAAATTTCATACATGAAATGACTGAGATAGGAAAAATGCCAATTGCAGTCAAATCACAAGGTTTGTACACCTAACCATAAATATTCGCTTCTAGAATACAACTATTGCTGCTTCATGGACACATGTTTAGTGATGGACTTGGAGTCATGGAGTGTTTCAGGTCTTTAATCATTATTCACTCTGTCCTGGGTGCCCCAGCAATGGGTAATCAGCCCCTGACTTGTGTCCAAGATTGCACTACTCCATGAGTTCCACCCCCACCGAGACTTTCCTTTTCCACAGACACCAGAATTGTCTTGGTGGCTCTTCTGCACTGCAGTCTTTTGACTCTAAGTTTTCTGGTTACTTAAGCTGCCTTTCTAGGTTGAGCTGGAGCTGCCAGTTCCATGAAGTGTCAAGTAGCCCAATCAGAGAACTATGGCTGATGCTGTGCCTTCTCCCAAGCTTTGATAAAGGGGATGTTCTGGTTTTGGGGCAAGCTGATTCTTACTACCTTGAATCACTGTTCCGACTGTGTCAACCAAAGACATTAGAACTTGGTTATGACACCAGCAGTATCTCCTTTCCCCGAATGGCTTCAGGCAGCAACTAAGAATGTACTCCAAAGTGACCCTCCTCTGGCACAGATGGCATACTGGAGTGTTTTCCATATTCTAGCTATGGATCTTGGCAAAGCTTAGTAGAACATAATAGACTAATTTGATGAGAGACTTGATAAGCAGTGGTGCCAGTGATCATACTCCTATCTGGTTTAGGCACCATGTTTGTAAATGCTGACCATCTTGCTCCAGCATTCTTCCTCCATTTCTGTTCTTATCTCATCCTGAGCCAGTAGATGCTTCTTATTTCCATGGGCTTTAATCGTAATGTTGTTTGGGATAACTGCCCTGTCCTACTCATCCACTGTCACAGATCCCGCCAGGATGTTGTGCCACAGCCATACCTCCATTCTGTTTTGAAAACTTCCTTTGCCTGCCACTTCCTTTTTGTCTTTACAAGAATTCCTGCTGAAGTGACTTTAGTGAGAAAACAGTTACCACCTGAATACAAATAAAATGACAAAATTAAATAAAAAAATAAATTAAAAAAATGACAAAAATATATACAAACAAGAAATTCCAGATACTGAATGAACAGCACATTATTGGTATATTTGTTAAAACAGTGTAGATAAATGGTTCAAGGAACAATTGAAGGTGTGTTTTAAAATTAACTATTTAATTTATTTATTCTATCATTCCATTCTATGCACTCCCTGTGTCCAGAGTTTCATTTTCCAAGAATAACAAAGCCAATTATGATGGTATTGGCTGCAAAGCAGTATTCAACCATAAAAAGAAGAATAACACTAGCTGAGTTATTGGGTGTTACACAAGAGAAAAGGGACTACTAATTGTAAAATAGGATTAAATTATAATAGGGCATTCATTTCTCTATTAACTTTCTATAGGTTTACTGGTTTTTTTTTACTAGGTGGGCAAGCCCCAGTTGCAGCCAGTCTGCCGCTCGTGTTGTGAAGAGGGGGGTTGAACGCACCCCAAGGAGATGCGGTCGCTCCTCCGAAACCCCCTCTTAAACGGTGATACAATGGGAAACAAATACAGTTTATTTTTTACCTCCTCTTTGCTCGATCAGCTTCTGGATTGCTGCTGCTGCAGTGCTGCATGATCTGCATCTTGTGCGGTGCTTCGAACATTTAAAAGCCTGTACAGTAGCTGTCCTACTCTTTGTCTTTTATTTCCGGCCTGGGAGTGGACAAATCTCTAGGCACTCTTGGTTAAGTCTTGTCTTGTGAGAGGTAAGTTCTTAATAGTTTTTAGTTTAGAATTTAAAAATGGAATAATAATCTGAAATTTATGTTTGATAAATTCTGAAAAGAATGATACAAAACATATATATGTAGGTTTTAAAATAAGATGATTTAAAACATGACATAAAATCGTTGCACAAAATCATTGCACATTTAGGCTTAGGATTATATATATACAAAAGTAGATTTCCTTTATTTTATAAATAAACAAATATACCAATAAAGACTATACAAGCATATCTTCTTATTAAATATACCCATACATATGGCTCAATCTCAAAAGACTGAAATTCAGTTTTATATATGAAAATGTAATGTAACATTCTCAGAGCTGGTTATTCAATTTCAAGGTCACTTAAGGGATTGATGTCTGAAGCCTGTCCAGGTAGCAGAGGACATCCCTGAACAGGTCATCAATCTGCTGGGGGCCTATTCACATATTATCTACAGCAAAGCTCCACAAATAAATGAAGGGAAAATAATACTGGCACTCCTAGGTAAATACCATAATGCTGTCTTGCTTTGCTTTTTATGCGGAGGCAGACTGTGCTTATAAAATTCAAATCCATCCATCCATCAATCCATCCATCTATCCATCCATCCAACCATCCATTTTCCTTAATTAATAATGTACTGTACAGTGGTGCTGATATAAGTTATACTATTATCTATCTATCTATCTATCTATCTATCTATCTATCTATCTATCTATCTATCTATCTAACACAGGTTCTCCTCTACAGGTTGCAGTAAGGTAAATGCCATACTTGATACGTTTTTAGATTTGGGATGAGGATGGCATACTGTATACTTTGCAATAGAAATGGGGAATCCAAACTTTAAACAATATTCATGTTTACGCAGTTTAAAAAAGCATTGCATACTTACTGTGGAGGGCCTTGTTCGAGCATTAAACAATAAAACTAAATACTTTATTCACTGCATATTGCAAGATCTCCTTTAAAATTTAAATTGTTAGCTGTGCTACCTCTGTCACTGCATTTGAGCATAGTGAAAGTGCTTCTCTTCTCTACAGTGGTACGCTCCTGATTAGTACTGTTAGGTGCACTGTTGTCATGATACACACAAAAACAAATTCCTATCTCCAGCTAATATTTTAACAGTTAGGTTTCTCTTTGTAGTGTGTATAAAAGTTAAACTAACTTGCTTCTTAATCTTACAGATAATGAACTAACAGCACCCACCATTACCCCAGGGTTCTCCTGGGATAACTCTAGCAAATTAGAAAGACATGTAGAAGATTAAATTTCACTTTTCTTAATCTAAAGGTTATCTGTCTCCTAACAATACATTTTTATGTTGGCCTGTGGGGATAAAAAGGGGAAATTCAAGGTGTTGTGGTCCCACCTGGAAAGTTCTTTTAATTTATATTAACAAGATGTAAATCCAGAAATAAATATTTAAAGATAGTGGTTACTTTAGTGTACCTCTTGTTGAAGAGAGTCCTCTGGCAAGGTGTGTTGAATAACTGATGGCCCACTTCCTTTTATCTTACTGCAGATATCGAATGCTAGTATTTTGGTGAATGTTACCTCATTGATCACTGGTAATCACCTTGTCACCCACTTTGGAAAAGAAAGAGAAGGTTCTTTTATAGACTGTATCTACATACCCTCCTTCCCAACTACAGAGGCCTCATGCATAATGCCATGCGTAGAATTCACACTAAAACATGGAGTAAGGACAAAAGCGGAAATGTGTGTACTCACAAAAAAATCCAGATGCATAAATCTGTGCGTTCGCCAACTTACACATTCTTCTCCTCCATAAATCCTGCAACCCCCTCCAAATTTCTCCCAGAATTATGTCTCTTTGAATATGCAAATCAATATAAATAGCCCTTAAGCTCAGTGTTCTGTGGAAAGGCAATGGCAATAGCAAGGAGGGAAATAGAAGAATTTCAGTGAACACCGATTGGAGGCAAGGAAAAACATACTATTTGTTGGTTTAATCAGTGGCATAAACAACAAAGTTGATCGAGAGACATAGAGTGTCAGAGAAGCTCGAAAGCCCAAGTTCACAAAGTCACACAGTGCCTGAAATAAAAAAGAAGTTGTCAGATATCAAAGTCACCGTAAAATGGCGAGTTGTAGCTCACCGTCTGAGTGTCATATGAAAGCTTATTAGGGTACAGAGAAAAGAAAAAAAATAGGGACACAGTGGGGAAAAAAACTCATGTCAACTTTAATCTCGAAATTTCCACTTTAATCACGTAGTTTACTTTGTCATTAATGTAGGACATCATAAACTTCATCTTTAAATCGTTTAATTTACTTTTTTCTCAAATCCCATTGTAACTAAAGTAGCACATTAAATGCTTTGTTTTGTATGTGTTCTTCTATGTGCTCTATGTGCGTGAATCACTACGTGCTCCTTAAACCGGCTTTCTCTTCCTCCGACAGGACACAGAATCCATTACATTTGTGATATTCCAGCTCTCTGAATAATTAAAATACTGAGATGTATACTTGATATCATGTAAGCTTAGAACGCCGATTCTTCAAAACTTTTAAGGAACATTGAAATATCTTCGTAGTACATGTTTAATAATTCCATCCATCTGTCCTTCCAGTGTCGCACCAGCACCAGCAAGAATACAGCGCAAGGCAGGAGCTAGCTAGGTAGCACTGTGTCACCCTAGCGTTCTGGCAGAAACTACAACTGAACACATTATTTTCCTTTTTTTTTTAAAGAAAAACTTTGCTTCTGCCTGCTAATGAGATTAACATGACAAAAAAATCCCAGAACTTCCATGTAATCAAGCAATGAAATAATTAAAGTTAAAAGAACATGATGTGTATATTCCACAGCCAGAATAAAGCAAATGCAAGTATATTATTACACAGGTTCAGCAATATTATTTCAAGTAACACAGTCCTTCAACCAGTTTGGTGGGTGAGTACTGCATTTGACTGAGTAAGCGCTGGTGGTTTGACTTCCTTCTGGACAGGTGTAGACGCACAGTCCGGAAAAGCAACCAGATGAGATGCATTCCAGGTTTTTCCATCACTCAATACGTATGTATGAGCACCCAGTTTCTTATTGATAGTGATAGGGTTGCTGAACTTCTGGTGTCCTTTTGGAACATGCAGAGGATTTCTGACCCTCACCTTATCCCCTGTTTTGAAACTAGGCAAATGAGCACCCCGTTTGGCATCAGTGTAGACTTTCATTTTGGTACAGACATCACTGGCACAATGTAAACCTAAAGAAATAGGTGGTAGTATGGTCAATTTTGCGCACTTCCATCAACCATGAAGGAGTTCAAATGGAGAAATGCCAGTAGTTGTGTGTGGAATAGCATGGTAGACATGCTAAAGGTCTGTAATGACAGTTTTCCAGGGACGGTGTTCTTGAATAGCTAGTTGAATCGTATGTTTCAGTACATGATTGAATCACTCTACAGCTCCATTGGCAGCAGGGTAATACAGTGAAGAGCGGTGATGTTTAATCTGTCTTTCTTCCAGAAAAGCAGCAAAAGCAGCAGAGGTAAACTGAACCCCATTATCTGTCACCAGACCTGCGGGGTTACCATGTTGACTGAAAATAGAAGCCAGGAATTTGAGCACATTAGCAGTAGTTATGGAAGGGGTGAAGGCTACTTCCGGCCACTTACTGTGGTAGTCAGTCAGGGTCAAGGCATATCTACATTCTGATGCAGCAGTGTCAAAGGGTCCTACAATGACCAAAGACACTTTTTTCCATGGGCTATTTGGAAAAGGTGTAGGCTGTAAGGGAGCGGGGTGTGGATGAGCTGTTTTGTCATTCATCTGGCATGTCTGACAAGAACTAATGGCAGTACAAACATCAGTGTCCATCTTTGTCCACCAGTATGGTTCTCTGAGTTGTTGTTTGGTGCATACTACACCTTGGTGAGTCTCTTGTGCAGTTGCAATTAATGACAAACGAAGCCTAGCTGGCACAATCAGATGTGAACCACGAAACACAAAGTTGTCACTGAGGATGAGTGCCAGACTGAAGCCAGGGATCGGGAGGTCTCCAGTCACGTGTGTGTGAATGGAAAAGGGCAGCTGCAGAGAGAGCATCTCGCCTGGTTTTTAACCTCCACATTTTTTGTATTGGATTATTTATTTGAACAGTTTTGGAATCACTGCACTTTATTTATTGAACACTTTGATTGTTTTGTTGACTGTTTTAAATAAAAGCACTTGGGCACTTTTTGAACCATCCCCTTGCTCAGTTGTTACCTCCACTGTCTAGCTCAACTTGGTTATATCTATCGACGGTGTTGGGTTCAGGGGCTCCCGAACAGCGATGGGAGCGTGGAGCCGAACCCACATCGTCACACCAGGGTCCTCTTACGAAATGTATGCTGCTCAACGACCATATTAGCTTTAGGCATAAATTATACTTTCAAAGCTTCTACGGTGGTATCGAACGTTGTACCTGTGTTAGGCAGAGTGTAAAAAATTCGCTGACCTTCGGTCCTGAGACAATGTAGTAACACAGCTCTTTTCCTAGCATTAGGCCAAGCATCCCCAGTAGCATTAATTACAAGCAAATACTTTTTGAACATCTGAAACCACATTACGAAAGGCACTGCATGCTCGCCTGGATTGTGGGGGGGTTAATTTGCGGGGTGGGGTGGTGGGTTTAAAGCTTAGAAAAGGCTTATTAGCAACTTCCATTTTCACTGCAAACATGCACAATATAAAGAGGAGAACCTTGTCGCCAATTTTGTTTTGACCAGAGCAGGGTAAAATAATTAGCCAGCTATAGGTAACTCAGAACATTAACTTCTTTATTTTACAACAGGTATGCACTGATCTCCAATCAAGAAGAAGATTCCTTAATTCAAGACTCCTTTCCTATCCTTTCAACAGGTAACACATTTTTTTAAAACTCCCCCTAGTGTTCTGGCAGAAACTACAACTGAACACAACAGTCATCATATGTAAATACTCGCTTTATAAAGTGGCTCAGGTTGTGCAATATTATAACTGTATCGCAAGTTTACAGTGAGACGATTGTACTTATAAGTACAAAGCGTTCTACAAGGAGCACTTGATGGACTGATTGAGTGTGTTTACAGTTCTTGGGATGAAACTGTTTCTGAACCGCAAAGTCCCTATAGGAAAGGCTCTGAAGCTTTTGCCATATGAGAGCAGTTCAATAGCCAGCATGGCTGAGGCAGCGTGTGTTTGATGCTGTATACCGATAATTCTCTTTCCTATCAGCTGCTGTACAGCTGTGATTCACACTCAGACACAGTGATATACAGTAAATACTCCGAGTGGTGCAGTGAGAGTAATATGGAAAAAGATGATCCGCTGTGGCAACCCCTAACGGGAGCAGCTGAAAAAAGAAGAATATGGTGCAGTTAGAGTAACAATGCTAAAGCAGCTATGGTATTTGGAATAGTTTGGCCATTCCGTGGACCATTATCTTGTTACAGGTTAATTACAATCAGATGCCTTAAACTAATTAACAATATGTGGTTAATTTCAGTGTATTTGATAAAGCCGCATCAGGGATGTGGATCTAAAAAAGAAAGGGAAACCACACTGGAACAAAAGCACTGCTTTGACGCTGGGTGCCGCCAGTTTGCAAAAATGAGCGGAGGACTTGTGTATGCCAGGGTTTTAGTTAGTGTGAAAATGTGCGTGACTTTATGCCAAGTTTAGGTTTTATACATCGTGATTTGAGCATGGAAATGGGCTTACGCAACATTTTTATGCGTACACACCGTTTATACATGAGGCCCTGGTGCCTTCATAGTGGACCCCATAAAACACTTGCTATACTAGTGTGTTTGACATCTCTTAATTAATGTATGATTTGGGTTTATATCAATCATGATGTAGTATCAAACTGTGTAACAGTTTATGGTGTATTAAATGGTAGTCAATAAATTTTGTTTAAACTAGGAAAACAAGATTCAAGACAACTGGAATTTATAGTGTCCCTCTTGCTAAAGAGTCCTTTAGAGAGGTGGTCAAATAACTGATGACCTATTTAAGGTCTTTCTATTCTTTGTAATACATGTAAAATATGGAGCAGATAATAGTTCACTATAGAATAAAAGCCAATAAATATTGTTTTATGTACAATTTTACTTAGTACCCTTTATCTCTGGTATAGGGATGGGCTGAAGTTTTTCATTAATATGAAGGAATAATATGTTTCAGAAAATGTAAGATAAATTGATATTAATTTTCACAGATATTTATGAATCTGTGCCCATTTACGAGTCTTTACATATTCTCTCCATGTCTGTGTACATTTCATCCAGGTACTCTCAATTTTCTGAAACATCTCAAAGACAAGTAAATTAGATTAATTAGATGGACCGATGGACTGATTCCCAGTCCCCGGGTGGAAGCAGTCAAAATACACTGCTGCTCTAAAAGACCCAGAATTGCTTTATGAGGGTTTGAAACATTTTATGTTGTATTGTTTTATATACATATTGCATGAGGATGAAGCATATATTTTGGCACATTTGGTTAGCAACTATTCATGCTCAGGCTTTGGTGTATACATAAATTTGTAATTGTGTTAAATTAAACTTAAGGACAATGCTTTCAAAATATACTGTAGTAGAACTATGATGTACAGAACAACTACTGTATGCAAACATTAATGTTATATGGGGCTTACATGTGCCATTGCTTTTTATATATTCCATCCATCGATTATCCAAACCGCTATATCCTAACTACAGGGTCACGGGGGTCTGCTGGAGCCAATCCCAGCCAACACAGGGCATAAGGCAGGAAACAAACTCCGGGCAGGGTGTCAGCCCATCGCAGGTCACACCCACACATACACCCACACACCAAGCACACACTAGGGACAATTTAGGATCGCCAAAGCACCTAACCAGCATGTCTTTGGACTGTGGGAGGAAACCCATGCAGACACGGGGAGAATAAATTAAAAATAAAAAGAAAAAAATAAATGTTGAAAAACAGATTAGCTGAAACCATATTCTTCAGTCCTAGATCATAAATCTACAGGTATATAAATAAAACTAAAAGTCAGTTTTTTACGAAAACGTGCAAAAATGATTCTATAGATTCCTAAACTTGTGTGGAATTTGAAGAATAGCCCAGCTTAAAACAAACAGTAGGCTACTCAGACATTGTTGGATAAAGTTGCAGAATTTTTGTGAATGTGTATTGCAAGATTTTCAACATTGGAAAACACGTAGTGATTAGCTGTGTGAAAGTTGCAGAATAGCACCAACATATAAGCAGGTAATAACAAGAATAGTTTAAGATCAAGAAGTCCATTGTTTACCTACAAACAGCATATGAAACTAAGAGGGAATAATGAACTACCCTGAACACTTTTTAAACTTTTTTTAACTATCTCTTTGAACATAATGTAGTTACTTTAACTACTGAAATGGTAATCCACTGAAACAATGTAAGCTATTCAAAACTGTGTAATGGTGCATAACTTCAAGTTAAAACCCTTCATTACAATGTGATTGAGGTGACAGCTTTAACAGGTTTCTCTAAAGGAGCACGGGCATTCATCCCCTAAGTTATTTCAAACACTTATTGCAATTTAAATGCCAATAGTTCCCTACCCATGTCTATATTGCTTCAACTATTACTAAGGAACAGGGCTAAAATGAGAATGGAAGGCATCAACCTGCTCTTCAGCTGCTTCTCCCATGTCCAGTATTATGAAGCATGTTGCTGGGTGAGCAGAATTGTTTACATTTGCTTCAACATAACATTTCTTTCTTAGCATACACTACATATGTTCCATTACTTAGGTGTTTCATACATGTTACTATATAAGTACAAAGACAAAATATAAAAATGTATTCATATCAGACCCCCTTAGACATTTGCTCAATGCCAGTAGTTCAATGCCAGAATATAACAATTGCACAATATTCCTTTAAAAACTATTATCATATGATAATATGCCTGCGGTGGGCTGGCACCCTGCCCAGGGTTTGTTCCTGCCTTGTGCTCTGTGCTGGCTGGGACTGGCTCCAGCAGACCTCCGTGAACCTGTGTTAGGATATAGCGGGTTGGACAATGACTGACTGACTGATAATATGCATGATTTTATTAGCTTTTACAAAAGTCTTTAACATGTCCAATGAATAGCTACTTCAGGTAGTGGAACTATAATCTTTATAATAAACTTTACCTTTTATCAAAATCCTAATTTACACAGCTATCACTCTTTATTTTTGACATGGCCTTTTATCATTACACATACTGCTAAAGGTACCTTTACACAATATGAGGAGACAAATTAGATTGCAGAAAGACAATAACAGTAAAAATCAGATGGATGAACATCTGAGAAATGGATGATAAATGAACCATAGAATGCACAATATAATATAACATAATATAATATAACATCATCTTGTCTTCCCATCTGCTTTTCCTGGTGAGGGCTGCAGTGGCAGCAGGCCAGGCAGGTCATCTCAGATTTCCCTGTCCCCAGCTGCAGATTCCAGCTCTTCATGGGGAGTTCCCAGGTGTTCCCAAGCCAGCTGAGAAATATAATCCCTCCAGTGTGTTCTGGGTCTGCCATAGTGTCTGCTCCTCTCTAAGGGGAGCAATCTTCACAATGTCCAAACCACCTCATCTAGCTCTTCTTGATCCAGAAGGAGCAGCAACTATACTCTGATGCTCTCATGAATTGGTGAGCTTCTCACCCTATTGTGAAGTGTCAGTCTAGCCATCATGTGAAGAAAACTAATTTCTGCCTTTTAGATTTTTCTGTCATTACCCATGGGTTATGACTATAGGTGAGAAGAGGGATGTGAATTGACTGGTAAACCAAGGGTTTTACCTTTAAACTCAGCTCCCACTTTACCACAATAGACTAGCACAGCACCCACAAAAAATTTGCCAACCACTCAAATCCGTTTGTCAATCTCATGTTCCCCTTTTCTGTTACTCATGAGCAAGATCTCAATATACCTGAATTTCTCCACTAAGAGCAGTTGTTTCCCCCCTTACCTGGAGAAAGCCAATCCACTATTTTCCAAAGAGAACCATGACCTCATATTTAGCAGTGAATAGCTTGAGTATGTGCCAAAGGTCATAGTCAGATGACAATATAATCTGCATAAAGAAATGATACTACCCCTAGCCTCCCCAAATGGACATCCTCTCATCCTTGGCAGTGCCTTCATATTTGTAAAATAGAAAAATACAGATACCGAAGTATGAGATTGGAAAATAGGAATTAATGATCAGAACTGAAGTGCGTGCTAAGCAAAATGTCTATAGTGCAAGTGTAACTTCCTGTTTTTTCTAACAGACAAAAAACCACAAGTGACCAACTGATGAACTTTAAAAATGTTGATCCAAGCAAATTGTTGTAAAGATGTAATGTCTTGAAATTCTTGTGCAACTAAAGTCATAAGACAAAGCTTTGCCCTATAAAAGATTTAGGACACCGACCTCTCGGGGCAGATGAAGGACAGGTGTCCTAGGACTGTGCTTCTCTGTCATCTTACCCTTGCCTGGTGTGTATTAATAAAAGATTTTTTACTAACTTTAATTATATCTCTCTGTCTTCAGTCACAAGAAACGACACTAGAGAAAAAGTGTCGACATATTCTATCCATGAACACCACAAATAAGAGTTCTCACAAAACACAGCCTTGACAAAGTCTGACACCCACAGTGAACAAAGATAACTTAAGGCCAAGTATCTGGGCACGGCCTCACTATGTTTATATAGGAAACGAATAGCACACAGTAGCAGCCCTGTTACCCCATATTCCTGCAAAACATCCCAAAACACATTCTAAAGATACAGTCATATGCTTTTTCCAAATCTACAAAATACATGTAGAGTGGGTTATTATATTCCAGTGCTCCCTCCAGGAACTGTGCAAGGGAGAAGAGCTGGTCTACTGTTCCAAGGCTATGACTGAATCCACATGGTTCGTCCTGTATCTTTGGCTCAATAATCAGATGGATTCTTCCCTCCAGCACTCTTGCATATGCCTTAACCTTGGAAGATGAGGAGTATGATCCCTCTGTACATGTGAGCCACCACACCCATCTGCCATTCCAAGGGTGGTTTACCCACCTCACATTCAATAGAAATGTTAGCAGCACTATCCCAGTTATGTCCAGCCCTTGCAACATCTATGGTCAGATTTGGCAACAGTGATGGGATCCCTCTCACTAGATGTAATAATAATAATAATAATAAATTTTATTTATATTCCGCTATATTTAACAATCTCAAAGTGCTACAAAATAAGAATAAATTAACAAACAGGATAATCTATAGAAATAACACGAATTTAACAAAATGCCTTTCTAAAAAGATATGTTTTTAGGTTTCGTTTGAAAGCATCAGTCGACTGTGGGGCTCTCAGGTAGTCAGGGAGAGAATTCCACAGCCTCAGCGCCACCGAAGAAAAGGCTCTATCACCCATACTGCTAAGCTTAGTTCTAGGAACTTGAAGAGTGTTAGTATGCACAGAGCAGAGGGTGTGTGAGGAAGTATGAGGGATAAGGAGTTCCTGTAGATACAGGGGAGCAGATCCATATATGCACTGATGGTTAAGGAGGGAAACCTTGTACTCAATTCTAAGTGGTACAGGGAGCCAGTGAAGGGTTTTCAAGGTAGGAGTGATGTGGCTATGCTTTCGCACCCTCATCAGGATCCTGGCAGCGCTGTTCTGAATGTACTAGAGTCTCTGGATACTCTTGCCAGGAATCCCAATGAGGAGCGCATTACGGTAATCCAGCCTGGACGAGACAAAGGCATGGACAAGCCTCTCTGCATCTGCCAGGGTAAGTGTTGGACGAAGTTTAGCAATGTTCCTGAGATGGTAAAAAGATGACTTACAAAGATGTTTAATGTGGGTGTCAAAAGTGAGTTGAGAGTCCATTTTAACACCCAAATTGGTAACAGTTGTAGAAAGAGGAATGTTTTGACCAGAAAAAGTGATACTGGTGATGGTAGAAGAACGAAGATGGTGTGGTGTGCCAACTAAAATGGCTTCTGTTTTAGATCTGTTTAGCTGAAGGAAGTTGAGCCTCATCCATGCCTCTACAGTATTTCCTCCAAACAAATAGTCAGTGTAGATGTTGGCAGAGGAGCAGTAGAGGAGGTGGGAGTAGTCCTAAGATAAAGCTGAGTGTCATCAGCATAACAATGGAAAGATAGACCATGTCTGCTAATGACACTTCCAAGGGGGAGCATGTAAATGATGAAAAGGATGGGGCCCAACACAGAGCCCTATGGAACACCACAGGTGACATTATAGGTGTGAGATTTTGCGCTGCCAAGAGTGACATACTCAATTCTACCGGTCAAATAGGATATAAACCAATTTTTAACATTTCCTGAAAGCCCAATGGTGTATTGCAGACGGTGAAGAAGAATATTATGATCAATTGTATCAAAAGCAGCTGTCAGGTCAAGGAGAATGAGTAAAGAGGGAGAACCAGTATGTACTGACATCAGAAGGTCATTTGTGACCCTGACCAGGGCTGTTTCAGTGCTATGGCCAGGGCGAAAAACAGACTTAAACTTTTCAAACATGTTATTCAGTTTGAGATGATCACGAAGTTGTACTGCAACTATTTTTTCCAGAACTTTAGAGAGAAATGGAAGATTAGAGATGGGTCTATAATTAGACAGAACTTCAGGATCCAGGGTGGGTTTTTTCAGTAGAGGTCTGATGACAGCAGTTTTTAGTGCTGAAGGAATATGGCCGGCCAAAAGGGATTGGTTTATAATCCTGGTGATAAGTGGAGAAACAGCAAGGCTGAGGGAAAAGGGTCCAGGGAACTAGTAGACGGTTTCATTTTCCTGATGACGTCCTCCACCTCTTTCCGTGTGGCAGCAGAGAAAGAGCAAAGGGGCTGGACAGTCTCAGGCAGCAGGGAGAACAGAATATCCATGGTAGAGAGGTTTAAGCGTATGTTATAAACATTTTCCATCCATCCATCCATTTTCTAACCCGCTGAATCCGAATACAGGGTCACGGGGGTCTGCTGGAGCCAATCCCAGCCAACACAGGGCACAAGGCAGGAACCAATCCTGGGCAGGGTGCCAACCCACCGCAGGACACACACATACACACCCACACACCAAGCACACACTAGGGCCAATTTAGAATCGCCAATCCACCTAACCTGCATGTCTTTGGATTGTGGGAGGGAACCGGAGTGCCTGGAGGAAACCCACGCAGACACGGGGAGAACATGCAAACTCCACGCAGGGAGGACCCGGGAAGCGAACCCGGGACTCCTAACTGCGAGGCAGCAGCGCTACCACTGCGCCACCGTGCCGCCCTTATAAACATTTTGTTTGAAAAAATCAATATGCAAATTACACATCTCATCAGTGGCTTTGGAATGAGCACATGAAGGAGGTTTAAGAAGATGATTTATAGTAGAAAAAAGTTTTTTTGAATCCCTGGAGCTATTTGTAATGATGGTAGAATAGAACCTGGACTGTGCAACCTTCAAAGATTCTGCATACGCCCTCCTATGTTCCCTATAGGCCTGTTTGTGAACAGTCGACCCAGAAGCCTTGAGCCACCGCTCAAGGACACGCCCAGCCGCCTTCATTTTTCTGCGGCTTGCAGGTGTACCATGGTGCTGAGCACGAAAATGAGACGGACCTAGACATTAAAGGGGCGTGAAAGTCAAGGAGACTGCTCAGAGACTGGTTGTAGAGATCCACGAGGTCAGCAACAGAGCTGGAACTGGTAAGATCAGTAGAAAGAAGTTTAAGGTCCAGGGCCAAGGCATCCACATTGATGTTCTTCAAATTTCTAAAATGAATCTGTCATTTTGGTTTGGTAAAAGTAGAGAAAAAGGGTAGCTCCATTGACACTACTTTGTGGTCTGAAATACCAAGTACATAAACCTGTAAATTACTAATTAAAGCAGAGTTTGAAATAACCAAGTCAAGTGTATGACCCCTAGAGTGTGTGGGTACATCAACATATTGTTGTAAGTTGAGGGAATCTAACAACTCAAGAAAATCAACAGTGAGATAACCTTTAGGATTATCAACATGAATATTCATATCTCCCAGGATTATGATGTTGGCAGAGGTGGCACACAGTGTTATGAGAAGATCAGTCATTTCCGGAATAAAAGCAGAGGCAGAGGTTTTGGAGATCGATAGATAAGAAGAACAGTCATGGGAAAAGGGGGCTTGCATTTAAATGCAAGACACTCGCAGGAAGATATTACAGGTAACAAAATAGGGGACACCCCCATTACCTGACGATAGATGATGGCTAAGCCACCACCACGCCCAGTGCTGTGAGCTGCTTTCAAATAACTGTAGCCAGATGGACATGCTTCATTTAAGGCAGAGTAAGCCTCTGACTGGTGCCAGGTTTCTGTCAGACACATGAAGTCAAGTCCTTTCTCCCTGATGTGTTCTTCAATCAGTGTGGATTTATTGCTGATGGATTGAGAATTAAACAATTCAAATTTGACCAGCGATTGTGGAGTAAATCTCAGTACAGGTCTCAAAACATTAAAGTCCACTTCACGCAGCTGGGAATCCACTCCACAAAATAAATCCAGCCGGGGATGTGAGGATCTTGCAGTATTTCTCACAGTGGCTCGGGTGTTTCCCATGCTAGAGTGCAGAGATTTCGCAATACTTCTAATGTTGATAGTGGTTGAAACAACGGTGCTCTGATGACGTATCCCACGTGCGACAAGTGACCAAAAAGATAGAATGTTGGTAGCAGAGCACTTTTGTTGTTTATTGAAAATGAACTTCCGACCAGAGCCTCTATAAATGTAATGAGGACGGCGAAGAAGTCCAAGTTCTTTAATGATATGGATGTTAATTCCAGGAGTGGTTACAGGATTTAGTTGGCGAAGTTGTAAACTGGAATAGCTGAGCACCATTCCAACCGTAAAGGGAGAAAAGGATGCCATCCAGATAGTGCCGCAAAATCCACAACAAACAGTAAAGCAGTATATCCTGGCGGCAGGTGAGTAGACACAAAATCTTGATAAAACTTGATAAAAATCCGTAGAATCCACAGAAAAACAATAAAACAGTATGTCCAGGTAACAGGTGAATAGACAACAAAAACTTGATAAAAATGCGTAAAATACACGACAAGAGCAGGAAAATTTCAGAAAAGTAGATGTGTCCACCTCTGTCTCCTGGTATAAAGGCATGTCCACTGGTTTAAGGAATTCTTCAAAGTGTTCCTTCCATCACTCAGCAATTTCCCCTGAAGAGGTCAGCACCTCCCAATCCCTGCTTAACACAGCCCGGGCAAGTTCACACCTTCCTCTCTTGATGCGTCTCCAAATTCGTCCCTCCTCGAGCTATTGCTTCAACAGCCACTACTGCAGCAGTCTTCTTAGCCTGTCAGGTTCTCTCAACTGAGCCAGTATATCTCACATAAAGCATTTCCCTTAAGGCTACCTTCTTCAGTCTGACAGCTTCCTTCACCTCTTGTGTCAAACTATCATGTCCTAGGGTTGCTGCTTTCACAACAGAAAACCTGAACAGAGTCCATTTTAACTCAATGTCCCCAACCCCACTCTGGGATATGGGAGAACTTCTTTCAGAAGTAGGAGTTGAATTCATCATGAGGCCTCAGCCAAGCCTTCCCAGGAAAACCTAACTGCCTGTCAAGGCTTCCCAGTTCTATTTGGGCTACACCCCTCATTTTGAATCTAACTCTCTACTAAGCGGTGATCAATTGTCCAAAACATTATTCTCAGATCAAATGACATAACAAGAAATTCTATCATCAGACTTTTCTCCAAGGTGCTCTGGTACCAGATGAAGGGAGATTCACTCAAAAGAGGCTTTGAATATTCTGTAATATCTATCGCTAGGAATAAGCAATCTGAACAAAACAACATACAATGTGCTACTCTGTATATGGAGCTTCAAATAAGCCAGGATGCCTCTGCGTTGGAGCAATGAATTAGGTGCCGGACAGCCATTGCGACATTTAACCTCAGTTTGCAACTTCTGGGTGCATACTGCCTGTACCCCTTCACTCAATCACTTGACTTTTCATCAGGATGGTGGTGTACAGTATTGACCAGCATGTTTTCATGGTGCAAACCTATTGGGTCATCAATTCATTTAAGCAATGTCAGAAATGGCAAACAAAAGGTTATTTCCAGCAAGCTGGAGCAACGTGTTACACATCAGCAAGGAGCATGGCAGAAATTGAGTCCTTCTTCGGCAACAGGGCAATTTCAAAGGGGCTTTGGCTACCACTGTCACTGGATCTGACACCACCAGACTTCTTCCTTTGGGGAATGCTCAAAGGAAAAATCTATCAGAACAAGCCTCGAACTGTGAAAGATTTGAAGGAAAACATCCAATGTGAAATTGCTACTATTCCCCCTGGGACACTTGCTGATACGTTCAGGAACATGGAGCGGCGCATCGAAATGTGTTTGGCAGAAAACGGAAACCACTTCCAGCATCGTTTGTAATGTAATCGATTACACATATGTCAAGGTATATAGCGTATTGTTTTTGGTTCAGTTTGCTTAATCCTAATGGGAGTTACAACAGAATATTTGGGCCTCTTTTGAGTGAATCACCCTGTAGAACTATTAGCCACATTATGTTCAAACATGGTGTTTATTATGTACAATCCATGGCTAGAACAGAAATCCAATAAAAACTCACCATTCTGGTTCAGATCTCTGTTATTCCCATTGTGAGTACTGAGATCACCAGTAAGACTAATGAGTCAGTTGGCAGCACCCATTTGAGCACCTCACCCACCTTCTCTAAGAAAGCTGAAAACTCAAACGAGCTGGTGCATACATTTAAACAACAGCCAAAGAGTTTTCCTCTTTGTGACTTGCAGCTGCATTAAAACAAATCTCTCATCCACTAGAGAGAGCTCCAATTGCAGAGCCCTCAGCCAACAAAGGTATTTTGCACATGGAAAGTCCAGAGTAGGAGAGAGACCACTCTCATCATGAAGTTTGTTTCCTGAACCCATGCTACATATGGAGGTGACACCAACTATATCCAGCTGGCACTGTTTTACCTTCCACACCAGCTCAGGATCCTTTCCCACTAGGGAGGTAATGTTTCAAGTACCCAAAGACAGTTTGCATCACCAGGGTTATGTCAATTAGGACCCTGCTGAGTTCATGGATGCAGTGCCTTCCCTTTCTGTTCTCTTTCTCATGGTGCTTGTGTGGCTCATCCTTCTTAAAAAAGTAAAAACTAATGGCAATGGGTTAGCTGATAACTTTGAACTCTCACAACGTGAGTAAAAATGTGTGTGTCCACTGCTGGTCTAGCGTTCTATGCTGACGTTGGCTCATCGTCCCTGTAAAAAAACAAGAAGTAACATAAAAGGCACAAAAAGTGCAGATGGTTTAATGTGGAATATAATACTACCTGTTGTTCTTTTTTAACAGCATGCATTTGATAACTTTTTTATCTTATGTGTATTGCATTCATAAGAATTACTTAAAAGCACCTTGAAATCACTTCGGATGCCTCCTCACTTACCAGTACAAAAAACTCCCCACATATAATATACCGTTCAATTCATCTTGATGTCTACTTATGCCAGACATAAAGCTTTTTGCCCCACCCAATTTTTTGCCCTTTAGACCTGAAATTAGACCATTTTAAGGCCACTTTTGGACTATATTTTGTGCAGGAAATGACACTCTTATAATAAAGAGCAAAGCAATAGGTGTCTACAGCAAAAATGATCAGAAAGAATTGATGTTGCGCATGCCATGTTAACTGACCACAGGGGTACACCCCCTAATGGTATACAGGGAGTCAAATGTCCTCCTTTTCACAAAACTTTGAAAAAATGGGGATTGATAATATAGGCATGTGAAGTGTAATTTTATGCTATTTCAAGTTTTCTGATCACAATTATGACAATATTTTTGATATCCAATTCTTTACTGGTTATAAATAACAAATTTCAAGTATAAGCATGTGGGGTATCATTTTGGATATGGATGCCTTGTCTGTTGTCTCAGTGATGTCTTGGTGAAGGAGACATTTTATTCACAACTTTGCTTGGTGGTTGATGGGTATCTGCGAGGTGACACTCCTCTGGTCATGGGTGACTTCAATGCAACCACTGGCACTGACAGGGCTGGCTATGACGATTGTCTCAGTCCCTATGGATCTGGTGGTCGTGGTGAAAGTGGCTCCATGTTCCTTGACTTTGAAAAAGGTCAGGGGCTGCAGATTGCTGGATCCTAGTTCCAGTGTCCTGAGCCACATTATGGACTTGGTATTTCAATACTGGTGGTGCGGTGAAGGAGATCGATCCCATCCTCGTTCGCAGACACTGGAGGCTCTTATAAAACTACATGGTCTACAGAAGTGCCCTGTTTTTGACTTCTGATCACAGACTTGCTGTTACTACTCTGAAGATCCAGTTTAGATCCAGTAGGCTACCAGCTACTAGGAAAATGAGTCTGGACAGTTTCTGATGAGTTTGCCTGCAGTTCATGTGAGGAACTTACGGACTTGGGTGTGACTGCCAACCCTAATGTGATGTGGGAGAACTTCTGTGAAAAGACCCTGAAGGTTGCTGAGGACTGTGTTGGTGTTACCAGTGC
Organism: Polypterus senegalus; assembly: GCF_016835505.1. Classification (NCBI taxonomy): domain Eukaryota; kingdom Metazoa; phylum Chordata; class Cladistia; order Polypteriformes; family Polypteridae; genus Polypterus; species Polypterus senegalus. The sequence goes on along the minus strand of NC_053154.1, from coordinate 144,685,679 downwards.
TCCCAGAAGGAGGTGTTTCATCTCACAGGGTACTCAGTATATCATTGAGAGGAGTCACAGTGCATGGCATGATGGCAACTCCGATCTGTACTGAGAACCAAGAAGGATGGCTGCGAGGGCTCAGAGGGAAGATTAGGTGGTGTTTGTTAGAGGAATTTATGAGCAAGTGACACACCATCTATGGTCTAGTGACCCACGTCCTGATTACAATCAATCAATCAATCAAGATTTATTTATATAGCACATATTCATACAAAAAAAATGTAGCTCAAAGTGCTTTACAAGATGAATAGAGAAATAGAAGACACAATAAAAGATAAACATAAGTCAACATTAATTAACATAGAATAAGAGTAAGGTCCGATGGCCAGGGTGGACAGAAAAACAAAAAAACTCCAAAGGCTGGAGAAAAAATAAAATCTGTAGGGGTTCCAGACCAAGAGACCGCCCAGTCCCCTCTGGGCAATCTACCTAACATAAGTCAAACAGTCCTCTTTGTATTTAGGGTTTTCATGGAAGGACCTGATGATGATGGTCACGTAGACTTCTGGCTTTCAGTCCATCAATGTTGGTGCATCATGATGCTTTGAGTAGGTGGTGGTGGCGCTGGCCGCCACCACAAAGAAACCGGAGAAAGAAACAGAAGAGAGAGTAGGGGTCAGTATGGATTTTGGAGCCACTGTGAATAATTATTATGAAGAATTGAACATACAGAGTATCAGTATGAAGTTATAAAAAGGCCATGTTAAAGTAATGTGTTTTCAGCAGTGTTTTAAAGTGCTCTACTGTATTTGCCTGGCGAATTCCTATTGGCAGGCTATTCCAGATTTTAGGTGCATAACAGCAGAAGGCCGCCTCACCACTTCTTTTAAGTTTAGCTTTTGGAATTATAAGGAGACACTCATTTGAAGATCTAAGGTTACGATTTGGAATATAACGCGTCAGGCATTCCGATATATAAGATGGAGCGAGATTATTTAAGGCTTTATAAACCATAAGCAGTATTTTAAAGTCAATCCTGAATGACACAGGCAACCAGTGTAGTGACATCAAAACTGGAGAAATGTGTTCGGATTTTCTTTTCCCAGTTAGGATTCTAGCAGCTGCATTCTGCACTCGTTGCAAATGATTTATGTCTTTTTTGGGTAGTCCTGAGAGGAGTGCGTTACAGTAATCTAGTCTACTGAAAACAAAAGCGTGAATTAATTTCTCAGCATCTTTCAATGATATAAGAGGTCTAACTTTAGCTATGTTTCTTAAGTGAAAAATGCTGTCCTAGTGGTCTGATGAATATGTGATTTAAAATTCAGATTACAGTCAACGGTTACCCCTAAATTTTTTACTTCCGTCTTAACTTTTAATCCTAGTGCATCAAGTTTATTTCTGATAACCTCACTGAATCCATTATTGCCAATTACTAAAATTTCAGTTTTCTCTTTATTTAGTTTGAGAAAATTACTATTCATCCATTCAGAAATACCAGTAAGACATTGTGTTAGTGTATCGAAAGAGTCGGAGTCATCAGGTGCTATAGATAAGTACAGCTGTGTGTCATCAGCATAGCTGTGGTAGCTCACGTTGTAACCTGAGATAATCTGACCTAACGGAAGCATGTAGATTGAGAATAACAGCGGACCCAGGATAGAGCCTTGTGGAACACCATATCGGATATCATGTGTCTTTGAGATTTGATTACCACAAGAATTTTCTCCCTGCCAGGTAGGATTCAAACCAATTTAAGACACTGCCAGAGAGGCCCACCCATTGACTAAGGTGATTTCTAAGAATATTATGATCAATGGTGTCAAATGCAGCACTCAGATCTAAGAGGATGAGAACAGATAAATGGCCTCTGTCTGCATTTACCCGCAAGTCATTTACTACTTTAACGAGTGCAGTTTCTGTGCTGTGATTTGTTCTGAAGCCTGACTGAAATGTATCAAGAATAGCATGTTTATTGAGGTGGTCATTTAACTGCATAATGACTGCCTTCTCTAGAATTTTACTTAAGAAGGGCAGGTTAGAAATGGGTCTAAAATTTTCAAAGGCAGAGGGGTCAAGATTATTTTTCTTGAGCAGGGGTTTAACTACAGCAGTCTTAAGACAGTCTGGAAAGACCCCCGTATCTAATGACGAATTAACTATGTCCAGAATATTGTCAATTAGCACGCCTGATATTTCTTTGAAAAACCTTGTTGGTATTGGATCAAGGACGCAGGTGGAGGGTTTCAGTTGAGAGATTATACTATGTAATTCAGGTAAATCTATCCTGGTGAAAGCATTTAATTTGTTTATAACGGAGTACCGGGGCTTTGGAGGTTCTGCAGTGTTGGGGAGATATACTATGTTATCTCTAATATCATTAATTTTTTGAGTGAAAAATACAGCAATGTTCTCACAGGTTTCACTGGAAGTATTCTGGGGGCATTCCTTTGTGTTACCTGGGTTTAACAGACGATCAATTGTTGAAAATAAGACTCTGGGATTACTAGCATTATTATTTATAATATTAGAGAAATAGCAGCGCCTCTCAAGCGGACTGTGTTATTGTATTCTGTTATTTTAGCCTTCAATATCTCATAATGGATAGTTAGTTTAGTTTTCCTCCATTTACGCTCAGCTCTACGACATGTTCTTTTTAAATCAGACACTCTTTGGGTCTTCCATGGAATAACAGTACTAGAGGATTTTTTAACTGTCTTTTCAGGTGCAACTATGTCAACAGCAGTTCTTACTTTAGAATTAAAGTTCTCCACTTTACTATTTACTACAGAGGAATCAAAATGTTTAGAACATCTGAATCTGTTCCTCAAATAGTTGCACTTAGCAGAGCAGTCTGGTTTTACACCTAAGAAATCTACCATTAATCGAATCCTGGTACTGAGGGTTATCATGGAGCACAAACACGAATATCGGCAGAGTTTCTTTGTAGCATTTCTTGTATTTTTGCAAAGTGTTCAACTCAGTTGATCGAGCTGCCCTATCCTCAGACTTCATGGGATTCCCTCAAGGTTGCTGGATATCATTGCCAGCCTGTAAACTGATACTGTGAGTGCTGTGCAGAGTGGAGGCAGAACCACTGTGTTTTCCCAGTTGATTCTGGGGTTCGTCAGGGGTGTGCTTTTGCTTGTACTCTGTTCAATGATGGCAGAGACTGAGTGTTGGGCAAGGTCTTGGGGTCCAGTAGTTGTGGGGCATCTGTTGGTGAAGAATGATTCACTGATCTTGACTTTGCTGATGCTACTGTGATCTTCACGGAGTCAATTGTGGCTTAGATTGGGGCTCTTGACAGACTGAGTGAGGAGTCTGAGCATCTGGGCGTGCGAGTGTCCTGGATATAAACCAAGATCCAGGCCTTTAATGACTTCTTAGGCACAGTCATCAGCAGTGTTTCTTTCTGTGAGAGACAGTGTCGATGTTGTCAAAACGACATTCGTGTCTCTGGTGCCTCTTCCTATAAAGTCAGTAGACGGATTGGGAGACCATGGGGGGTCATGAGGTCGCTGGACAGGGGTGTGTGGTGCTCCCAATATCTATAAGAACAAAGGTCCAAGTCTTTAGAGTACCGGTGCTTCCTGTCTTGCTATATGGTTGCGAGACATGGACTCTATCCAGTGACTTGAGACAAAGACTGGACTCCTTTGGTACTGCGTGTCTTTGGAGAATCCTTGGGTACCACTGGTTTGACTTTTGTGTCAAATGAGCGGTTGCTCACTGAGCCTCGAATGAGGCACATTACATGCATTGTGAGGGAGCGTCTTTTACAGCACTATAGTCATGTGGCGCGATTCTCCAGGGGTGATCCAGCTCACAGGATCCTCGTTCTTAAGGACCCGAGTGGATGGACCACGCCAAGGGGACACCCACGTAACACCTAGCTGCGACAGATAGACGGTCATTTCCAGAGGGTGGGACTGGGCAACGTGTCTGCCTGGAAGGTTGCCAACCAGGATCCCGAGCTGTTTCGTCATTTGGTGGGTGTAGCCACATACTGTACCAGTGTATGCTCCCCAACCTGACCTGACCTGGTGTCCAACATTAATCCTGGAGGGCTACAGTAACTGTGGGTTTTCCTTTCTACAGTGAACAATTTCTCCTACTTATTAACTTTTGCCTTAATTTTAACTGACTTTCTATTTACAATGTTGACTCTTTAAATGTTCTTTTTGTCTCTAATTAGCAGTCAAACAGTAATGAGATACAAAGTGAGCCAACATATGACCTGCTAACCTTGGTCCATCACACAGTATTTGAAAAATAAAAATGAAGGTCTCAGTAATATTAATCTGCTCAGGTCACTAAAACATGGTAATGGTGCTCTTAGAAACTAAAAGTAACATTTTTGGAAATGTTTAGTGTGGCACAATGAGAGCATCAATTAGCCATATAATTAAATAATGTGTTTAATTAACAAGAAGAATCTTATAATCTTCTAATTAATAAACTGGTTGGAGTGAAATTTGTTAAAGTTTGATAGCTCAACTTAGCTGGTCTTCTGTTGGCTTATTTCACGTCTCATTTTTGTTTGGTTGGCATTTAAGGAAAATGAAACAATTCAGATGACTGAGAGTTAAAAAAGAGGATAATTAAAACGATGGTAAAATTAGTCAGTTAAAAGAAGAAATTGGCCACTGATGAAGAAAGTGTCAGGAATGAGAAACTGCAGTCATTGAAGCCCTCTAGGATCAGAGTTGGACATCCCTGTTTTATACTATTTCAAGGTCAGTGATTATGAATATGATGCTAATTTAGATCTTAGGACTTATCCCTCTACAAACTTCAGTCAAAGGGTTAAAAATTACAAATTTATATTACAATGGAGAATTAGACTTTAAACACTAAAAGTGAGGCACACATTTTAATATTTCAAATATTTGACACAACTGTTTTTATTGATTATGATCTTCTACCTCATGAATTAAATCATTACATTCTTATGAGCACCCCGAATAAGGGCGATTTATGCTAATTGCGACATTATTTCTAAAATCCCGAATATATCAGGCAAATATCCCCTAAATTAAAAAGACGTTACCAATTACAGTATAACTACTGAAAGCATAAAATGGAATTTAAATACACTAGATGGCAGTATTGAGCAGTTAGGTTTGTATGTGTCACAACTGCCCTACTTTTTACGCATGCAAAAAAACACATAAAATGCTTTAAGATTTTAAGTGATTAAAACATTTTTAAAATATAAAACAATACAATAGATAATAATAGTATATTTATCTATAAGTACCAAATCCTGACCTTGACAAAGCAGCATCAAAATGGGGCCTAGACTCGGGGAATCCGTGTTCATAATAAGATAATTAGTATACTGGGATGTGGTGTGGCTAATCTCTATGAACACTTACGGGGGGGGTTGGGGGTGTGTGCGCTCACATGGATGAACCTGACCAAATGCCACCCAATTCGCAACCACCTAATGAAATTAGACACCTTTAGCCATACTTGCGGGTGCCGTCGGATTATACCCCCACATGGGAGAGAAAGGGGTTGGGGAAGAGTATTTTTTGCTACATTTGAGTACAAAGATCTGTTACATATGAATAGAATAAAATAGGCGACTAGAAAAGAAAAGACGCCAGAGGTACAGTCATTTATATGACTACAGGCTGTTAAGAAGAGTTAACACAACCAGTTACTGAGGGATTGCACAACAGAAACTCTGTAAACCGGGAAGCAGACGAATCAATAACAATAAAATCAGAACATCTTTGCTGCTTGATACTGTACAGAACTGAAATGCTTTGTAACGAGAATTTTAATTTACCTAATTATATAGTATTTCCTTTTTTATCTTAAAAAAAACCTTCACCAAATATTAAATGTAAAAAAATCCTGCAGAGATTCACTAACGGCTGTTTATAAATAACACCCTCCCGCGTAGGTGAAAGCCGTCGACGCCTTTTACTATATTTCCGCACCACCGAACATTCACATAGGAATCCTTTTTTGGGGTGTTCCACGTGATGGACAGGATATTCTCCAATCGGCTGACACCAAAGACATAAACAGGCCTTAGCCCCGCCACACCGCTTTCAATGGCCGATCTCGTGGGAGGCGGGATATAGAATTTCTACCCAATCATATTACTCTAGGCGGGCAACCCTGGAATGTTATGATAAGGTAGGTTGTTCCACCTCCCTCCTTCTTGTCGCCTCCCGCCCCCCTCCCGTTTGAACCGTCCACGCATTGAGATTCGTCACGTGTTTTTCTCCTTTAGAGTGTGATTGAATCGGAGGGGTTGTACGCACACAAACACAGCGTCTTGTTTTGGTACTGTATGAAACGGATCGTGTGGACGAAATATACATAAAAATAATAATAAAACGTTCAACAAGGAGAAGAGGAAACCAATATCTCAAACTGGATTTTACCTTTGTGCAGTGGCGTCCTTTTTTTCTGAGTAGCCGAAGACTGTTTTGTTTTCTTTTTTTGTGGCTGGAATTGCCACTCTCCTTTCCAGCGCTAAATGGGGTCGCAAACGGACTGGGCTTGTTTTGATGAACGTGCGTTTGTAAACTCCGGAGCTGAGACGAAGAGGTGCGTTTGTTTGAATCTATAATTACTCCTTTACCTCGATCGCTTATTTCTTTCTTATTTTTTGAAGAGGGCCGTTACTTTCTGAGAGAAGCATTTCGAGAGCGTGTTGATTGTGGGGTGTAACGAATTGCTGTCGAAAGAAGAAAAAAGCGCCTGGACTGAAGCAGCAGATAAAAAGAGAGAGAAGCAAGTCTCCCGATCGCGCTTGTTTTGGCGACTTCCCATGTAGCGACTTTCGGCACATGCACTTTTGCATCTTTTATTATATTTACTCTTGCTTATTCTGATCGTTTTCTTGCTTATGAAGAGTACTTAATACTTTGCATCTGCCCTCTTCCTCCTGCCACCATGGCGAGTCCGACAGCAGAGACGGATAATTTTTCGGACGTCAGAAAGGTGGGCTATTTGAGAAAGCCTAAAAGCATGCACAAGAGATTTTTTGTCCTGCGAGCGGCCAGCGTCTCGGGACCCGCCAGGCTTGAGTACTATGAGAATGAGAAGAAATGGAGGCACAAGTCGGCCGCCCCCAAAAGGTCCATCCCCTTGGAGAACTGCTTCAACATCAACAAGAGGGCGGACTCCAAAAATCGGTACCTGGTGGCCCTCTACACGAAAGACGAATACTTTGCCATTGCAGCCGACAGTGAGCAAGAGCAGGACGTATGGTTCCAGTCCCTGGTGGACTTGCACAACCGTGGTAAAGTGCACGATTCGGGCGCTGGGCTCGGGGACGGCGATGACAGCTACGGGGATGCCACGCCAGGACCGGCGTTCAAAGAAGTCTGGCAAGTCATCCTAAAACCCAAGGGCCTTGGGCACACCAAAAATCTGATTGGCATTTACAGGCTGTGCCTCACCAATAAGACCATCAGCTTTGTCAAACTGAACTCTGATGCTGCTGCTGTGGTACTGCAACTCATGAACATTCGCAGATGTGGACATTCAGAAAATTTTTTCTTCATCGAGGTGGGTCGCTCTGCTGTCACCGGGCCCGGGGAGTTCTGGATGCAAGTGGATGACTCTGTAGTGGCCCAGAACATGCATGAGACAATCCTTGAGGCCATGAAAGCCATGAGTGAAGAGTTCCGTCCCCGTAGTAAAAGCCAGTCGTCTTCCAACTGCTCCAACCCGATTTCTGTGCCTCTTCGAAGACACCATATTAACAATCCTCCTCCCAGCCAAGTAGGACTCATTAGGCGGCCTCGGACTGAAAGCATTACAGCAACTTCACCTGCAGGTCCAGGTAAGCATGGCAGCTCATTTAGGATGAGGGCCTCCAGTGATGGAGAAGGAACTATGTCTAGACCAACATCAGTTGACGGGAGCCCAGTGAGCCCTAGCACAAGCCGGACACACTTGCATAAGCATAGAGGGAGTTCCCGGCTTCATCCACCTTTGAACCACAGTCGTTCGATTCCTATGCCATCATCACGTTGTTCTCCATCTGCAACAAGCCCTGTTAGCTTATCATCTAGCAGTACTAGTGGTCATGGGTCCACCTCGGATTGCCTTTACCCACGGCGGTCTAGTGCTTCAGTGTCTGGCTCGCCCAGTGATGGAGGGTTCATTTCATCTGATGAGTATGGTTCTAGCCCTTGTGATTTTAGAAATTCATTTAGGAGTGTGACCCCAGACTCTCTGGGTCACACCCCTCCTGCCCAGGAAGAAGAGCTAAATAATTACATTTGCATGGCCAAACCCAGTATTTTGCCAAATGGACAGTACAGCAAGAGTCAACAACGTTTTACACCCTCTCGAGCAGAAGAAGCGGACTTGGACAAGAGTTTCAGGAAAAGGACACACTCATCAGGTGCCTCTCCACCAACCGTTTCCCACCAAAAGGCAGATCCCTCCCAAGCAGCTACTACATCTTTGGATGAATATACTGAAATGATGCCAAGTTATCCATGTGGTCGCTTATCAACTTATCGACATTCTGCTTTTGTGCCTACCCACTCATATCCAGAGGAGTGCATTGACCTTCATATTGATGGAAGTCGAGTAAATCATGCAGATGATGGCTATATGCCTATGTCTCCAGGTGTGGCACCTGTGCCTAATAAAAGTGATGATTACATGCCAATGAGCCCCAAAAGCATATCTGCACCTCAGCAAATTATTAATCCAAGGCAGCATTCGAGAGTGGACTCAAATGGGTATATGATGATGTCACCTAGTGGTAGCTGCTCTCCTGACAATGCAAACTATGGAAAGTTATGGACCAATGGTGCTAACCCCAAACTTTCAGTGGAAAGCAATGATGGAAAGGTGTCTTGCAGTGATTATATCAACATGTCTCCTGCCAGTGGATCAACAACCAGTACTCCTCCAGACTGCTATTTCAACACTGTTGATGAGCCAGTAAAGTCAGTTTGCTCCTATTTTTCTTTACCTCGCTCTTTTAAGCACAGTCAGAGGAAAAATGATGACAGGCAGTTGCATGTCTCAGTGAGCTCTGGTCTTCTTGCTTATGGAGAGGATTCCTCTTCATCTACTAGCAGTGATAGTATAGGAGGCCAGGTTAATGGCAAACATACTGGCAAGCCAAAGAAAGTTGATGCCTATACACACATTAAAGGGAAGCTTTTACGTCCAACAAGACTATCTCTTGATAACAACAAAGCTAGCACTCTTCCACGGACTCGAGAACACCCCCTTCCACCTGAGCCCAAAAGTCCTGGTGAATATGTCAATATAGAATTTAATGAAAAATCTTACTCATTAAGTTCTGCCTCACTCTTCTCTCCAGTGTATACAGAAGAGCCTTCAGAGAGGCAAATGGAAAACTCTTCAGAGTACATGAATATGGATTTGGGGACGCACATTAGCAAAACAAACTATACTGCAGCATCTTCATCCAATTCATCGCACTATGCAAGCTCAGCCAACACGGCCACTACCACTACTGCTGGTACTGCTACAATCAGGCCGAGCAGAGGAGGCCAGCAGAACTGTGATTATGTGAGTATGCAGTTAAATTCTTCCTGTATAGACTATAAAGAATCACCAGCAGTGCTTAATTACTCGGATGTGGGCTGTGTAGCTGCTAAAACGCCTGTCCGCTCCATTTCTCCAACCTTCACTTCTGCTTCATTAAATGGTGTTGCAAATGGAGCCTGTGGAAGTTTACTTGTCCCATTGTCCGGGAATAGTGCTTTTACCAGAATAAATTCAAGTCCAAATCGGAACCAGGGTGCCAAGGTGATCCGTGCCGATCCCCAGGGTCGGAGGCGGCACAGTTCAGAGACCTTTTCCTCAACGCAAGCTGCTAGTAGTAGCCTGAATCTTTCCCATGCGGAGGATGTGAAAAGGCATAGCTATGCATCTTTTGAAAATGTTTGGCTCAAACAAGGGGAGACTGGAAGAAAAGAGCAGCTGTTAAACACTGCCGCTGCTTTTGAAAATGGTCTAAATTACATTGATCTGGACTTGGTCAAGGATTTTAACAATCAAGAATGGACCTCCCTCCAGTCTAAATCCCCTAATCAGCCTTGTGGAAGTAACTCGGGTGATGATTTAAGCGCGTATGCAAGCATCAGCTTTCAAAAGCCAGATGATGCAAGGAACAGTCCAGTAAAAAGAGAAGGTAAGGGTTTGGTGGTTACTTTATTTTTGCTTTACAGGGCATTCCTGCTTACTGATCTTTTGACATTTGACAAGATCCTGTTCTTTTCAAAAATGATAATTTTTATTTTCACTTGAGGGGTTTCTGAAGTATAAATAAATAAAAAGGAAAGTCTGGTTACTGGCATGCACTACAGAATCTTAATTATAGTGTTTGGTTTTTCAGTATTCTGGTCATCCAAAAATAGCTGGGGAAGCCTTCTTTTTCAGCAAGAGTGATTATGCTATGATCTGTTTTGGGTAAAATGCACTCCGTCTCTTCTTATGCTTTGAAAATTTAAGTGTGATATAGATCTTGTGTTTTGGTGAACGTTGTTTGTTTCTTTCTTCATTCACAAGTAACAATAACAACATTTGTAGCTAATGTACACATGACTAGTTATATCTGAATTTTGCCTTGCAGCTGTGTTCAAGTACTAAAGAAATAGGGAAGCCAAAAATAAACTTAACTCTTGTGTGGTATTCATATTTTTGTTACTCCGTATTCTACTACTACTACTACTACTACTACTTTTACTGCTGCTGCTGCTACTGGTATTCATGGGTCTGGTACACCTACAGTGTTTTGGGGTTTTTAAAATAATAAAAACAATATTTTATGTCAAACTGCTTAACAGATGTTGACTTTTTCTCAGTTACAAACAATATAGTCAGTAAATATGTTTTATATTCACTTTTAAGCTTTGCTAGATCACATTTCTCAATGAAAGTGCTGTTCAATTTTTGATGTAAAATTTGATTTTTGTGTAGAAATCAATAATAATCAAGATATAACGGAATATATTATTAATATACATTAGAACAAATATAAATCATACTAGAGCTATTGATGTTTATTGTTTTGAATTGAATAAATTGAAAGGGCATACAGGGTTATATTTAAATGATACAATTAGCCTGGTTGAACACAAATTTATAGCACCTGTACTGTACACTACATGAAAGACAGACTTTCAAATTGTGTTCCATGCAAATGTATTTTTTTGCACTTGAAGCTGGTTAATGGGGTCTTTCTGTCCTTCTTGGGTCCACAAACATCACACCATTTCCACTTGCAGCAAGTGGTAGCAACCTAGCATGATGAAAATGCTAATTAGTTCTAAAGTCTACTAATATCTCTGAGTGTCTCTATTCCTCAAACAAATATACTGTATATGTTCTGGGTCACTGATATATACAGTATATGTATAAATTCAGGCTCACTCACAGTTACTTCTGGTTCTGGAGTTGGTGGTCTTGTGGCTCCAGCATCCTGCTCCTGAATCCTCCTCACATTGGCTGCAGAGCCAGTGGTCTCTGGTATGTGTTGTCTCCTCTGGGTTTGAGGCTCCTCCTGTGGACAAAAATACCATTCAGTCTCATCCTTTTTTGACATCCATATTTTACCACTTGTCTGAGAGTCAGTTCTGTCATCTTCTTCAGACTCGCTCTCAGACACTGAATTAACAGAAACATGATCCTCTATTCTGAAAAATTCTTCATCTTCCAAAGTGAGCACTCCCTCCATGTTGTCTTCTCTCTTTTTAAAAATGATTTCTAATGCCATCTTAGAAGAAATTTTCTTTGTCATATTGGATTGTTTTTGGAAAGAAGTCACATATGCCCCTCCCCAGTTCCATTTTAAAATGAAATAAGAATGATCGGTCTGATGAGATTAAGGATTGTACATGAATGGGAAAGTTATTGGAGGTTGGAATGGCATAGAGGAGTTTATGGAGGTATACATGGTTGATGGTGATGTAAGTGATTAGTGTGATGGGATTAGGTTTACGGCATTTGGAAGCAATGCTTCTAAAGTGGTGTTATTGTTGTCTTACAGACCGTATCCAGACATGCATTGGTCCAAGGTATTCTTGTAGGTTGGATGGGCATGGAGGAGTTGATAGGGGGTGTTCATGGTTGATGGTGATGTAAATCATTTCTCTGTTTGTTATGATGGGGTTAGGTTTGTGTTATGTGGAAGCAATGCTTCTAAAGTAATGTTATTGTTGTTTTTCAGACAGTTTCCACCACTGCATTGTTCCCAGGTCTGGCAGACCCAATACACCAGTGAAATTTAAATGTGTTGGGGGGAGGCACACTATGTACTCGACAGAAAGTTGTCTTATAACATGCTTTTTAAAGAAAATGAGTCAAGGATGTCGAATCGAAGGAAATGGTGGTGTGCGCACAAGCTTATTATATGTTTGAAATTATGTTTTGACGTGTTTTTTATACACCTAATTGATGGTATTGTAAAACAGTGGTTATAAATGTTTTGGTTGGCCTACACTGTATCTAGACAAATCAATCAGTGACCTGAATATTCTAATAGTATTTGGGCAGTTTATTGTTTAGGCTAGCTAAGTTTTAAGTTTGTGTTGCAGAAGACATTTAAATCCACAAAGTTAAGTTGTGAGTTGTGGTCCGCTCACCTGTGAGTTTCAATCTAAAAAAAAAAAAACAAAAAAAACAAACTGAATTTAAATGTGTTGGCTCTGAATTGAATTCACAGTATATTGTAGGCAGAGTACCTTTCTAAAGTTTAAGGTGAAAACAAATTACTCTTAAATTTTGAACCTGTTAGGAGCATTTAGCATCGCACGTGTCTGTACAAAAAGCACTGTGTAGACTACAGAATGGTATATGTTAAATATTAGGAAAAATGATTCTTGGCTGCTGATAACGATAAATCCTGGATTCTTTGAAACAAGGAATACATCTTCAAAAATGCAGTCCAGATGCCTTCCATTTCAGCAGCTGCTGCAAAGTGTGTATTTTTTTAAATCCATTATGCAGTGCCAGCAAAGTCATGAAAACTGGACAGCAGTGTTGCATAACTGTCGTCTTAACCCACTGCTGAAATCCTGAATGATTTCAACATGTGGACTAAACAGCTTGAAAGTGGATTGTAATTGTTCTGTGTAGTGTTTTTGTTTTGGCATTCACTATTTGTTTTATTGCTTGCACAATATGTAGATTGGAGAGAGGGTATAACTATAGCAACATGCAAAAAGATTGATATAACTTATTGTGTTGCCTACTGGTGGTAATGGTTTCATAAATTAGGGATTGTATTGGATATGGCATTCTATTACTATCATAAAACCACATGCAAAAGAGTCATATTAAGTTATGCAGTAGAATACAGTATTTTTTTTAATCTTACTGAATTTAAATTATTCTTCAGTTTTATATTTCCAGCAATTGTTTTGGAATATTCAAAGTTTGTTTTGCTATGAATCTCATGCTTGAGTAATTTGTCAGTTTTGTTTGAGCTTCTGAATAATGTTTGCAAGTTTTTGTATATCACATTTTCATGCTCTTTTCTTTTTGTCTGTTTTGAATAACAAGTTAAAGCATTTCCAGGTCATGGTTTGGTTTGACTTGGCTGATCATCATTGAAAATTAAGTTTTCTGACACACTCCAAAATATTTTTGTAGTCATTTATTTTGCTTACAGTTTAGTGAACTTGAACCTCCATAGCCTTTTGTTTAGCTGTATTCCACATTTATAGTGGTTTCTTACAGTAGCCTTTTGAAAATTATTTTCTTATCAGTTAATAGTTGTTACATTCAGTGTGTTGCCCATTAATAGGAAAACCTCCAGGTAATTAGTCATTCTTTTATTATGGCTTTTGTTCAATTTTGTTCACCCATTTTTTTTTCAAGAGTCTCCTTTTTAAAATAGTGTTCGGGTTTGTTATCTTTGTCTTTGCCATGACTGTTGCTTTTAACAATTTACTAAGTAGAGACAGGGATTTTATGATGTCTAACCAAATTATGAACTCTAATCATGAATATACAATTTAAGATGAAAATGCTTTGGTTTATGGGGCATTGTCTATATGCTGTAATCAGAAGAAGGTGAAAGCTTACAAATATTTAATTTGGTTTAGCAGAAGTGTGTTTCTAGGACATGATCTTATTTGAAGCTCTCTAGTTAGAGAAGCAACATTTGAGGTCTATTCAGATTAATTCCTGCTTTTAAGTATACATTCATGTATATGTTTGTGTTGAAATTGTGGTAAAAATAATTAGACTTTTGAAAATTAGTCTTGTGTATACAGATATAGGTTTGCATCTCTTAGTGAAAAAAAACTTTGCCCTTCCTATGTTTTAGGATTGTAATCTCAAGTGATTTTCATTTTCTGCTGTAGCAATGAGACATTTTTTATTCAAACTTTTTTTAACATGTTTCTTAACCTTATTGGCTTTTGTATGGAAAGTTTTTGAAAGCCGATGCTGGTAAGCCACTTAAACATTAATGGCCATATCTTCTATAAAGCAAATAAAGATTTTTAAAATGAAATTCTTAATCTGCCTTAAGATTTCTGAGTGATTAAAGGATACGTAACAAGTTTTTTTTGCTTTTTTGACCTCAGGCCCAGGTTGAATTCCAAGTGTATATTGAAACACTTGTACTGTATCATGTGCTACACCACAATAGCATACAAATCCATTGAAAGCTCAATTTGATGTTTTCATTGCTTCTTCAGTGGAATTTGGTTCATTGCCTTGGGGTCTGTTTGGCATCTGATGTAACAGCTGTATGTTTTCACCCCCTTTTGACTTCATTACTCAGTGCCATTTAAATAAAGCAAATTTGTACGTAGTATGCTGAAGTAAATTTTTTTATGTGTTGTTATAATATTAGCTTTTCCATTAAGTATAAACTGCCTGCTGAGACCACTTCCTTCCCAGAGTGCCTCAGTTTGAATTTTGTCTTGTCAGGAGTCTGAAAATGTTCTATTTATTAAATATTATGAATTGCCAGAGTAGATGTGCAGCAGTGTTTGTGCAAGCATTATAATTTATTGACTTGTCTCTCTGCTATTAACCCTTCTCTGTGCTGTTTGCTGTCAGATTATGTAACAACTCTGTGTGGCCCAAAATTGGATAAGCAAATGATAGATGGATGTTTAGTACTGTTACTTTAACATATTTTGTGCTTATGTTAAATGGTAAAGCAACCACTAATGATTACTTGTGCAGTGAAGCAGAAAAGAAGTTGTTTATTCATACAGTCTGCAGAGTTTACAATTAAAGGTATTTACAGCTTCCATTTATGTCTGAAGTTCAAGAATTTTTCCATACATAACCTTCTACTCTACAAAAACAAGCTTTACCATGACAACATACTATTCTGTAGTTGGCTACAAGCAAGCAGCCACCACCACAGGCTTGTCCAGTATTAGCACTGATTAGATGTTTGCCATAACTTCTGAAAGGGGATTGGTTAGTGAGGTGGTTGTTGTTTTTTTTATGTACAAGAAAAATGCTATAGATGCTCATGAATATTGAACTGCCTCCCTTTTACCCCACCTACCCCCAGAACCAATTATAACACTGTCAGGTGGTGGCACAATTTTAAATTGAAACCTGCATTTACGAAATACCCAGTATGTATATTTACATGCCTTATCCTCATACAGAAGTGAACAGGTCCTTGTTAAATTTCCCTTTTATGGTCCATTTCTCTTAAAATAGTTATGCAAAAAATGTACAATGCTGTAGTTGCAGTTAATTTTGTGAAACTTTGGCTTGTAATACACAATGTGAGTAGAAAGCTATTTAATGGCTTTCCCCAAGTTCCTACAGAGAAAGGAATTTTTAAGTTTAAAGGAGCTAGTTTTTTTTTTTTTACCATAGTACTTCAAACTACATAAAACAGAAACATTAAATATTGATGTTATTTTTTATTTAATGTAATCCAAAAATACTGTATTTACAGAAATTGTTTATTACTATGTATTTGAATGTTTATATGTTAAACTTTAATTAAGCTTTATTTTTTCAAAGTGATATGTGAGTTATAGTGGCAAATAACATTGATTTGCTGTTGATATATAATGGTATGATAATATGGAGCTTCACTTTTTGAAATATGTTAGAGTAAAGCAAGTTTGTTCATGAAAGAACTGACTTGGGCAGGTGTGTCCCATTGGGTGGGCTGGTCCATTCGTTGGGCCTGTAAAGAAAGTTAGGAATGTGCCTGTGGCTTGCCAAATGAATGGCTGCTGTCTGCTTTAAGCCCAGAGGCTGAATCATATTTGCTGGAATGTTGTTGTGTCTTTAAGTGATGCTCTCACTCAGGTCTTCAGTGAGATGGACCTTTTGTAATGCTCTATAACAACCAAACCCATAAAAGGAATGTTTTTTGGCTGTTAGCAATTGTGATGTGACGTTATCACCTATAGTTGTAACTGGTCAAAGGTTTTGGGTTTTTTCCTTCCCCCTTATACTTTGCTGTGGATTTGCTACTCCTGGTCACAAATGTTACATGAAGCAACAGTGACTTATTTACTTAAGTAATATGAAAAAAATGTTTTATAAAGTTCATTCATGCTAAATTTAAAGTAAGTAAATTTTAGTGCATACTCAGCACAGAAGTGAAAACCAGTTGCATTGATAGTATATTGAGTATAAACAGTATACTACAGATTTATGCACAAATGGTAGTTCTTAATCAGAAAAATTGTGATTAATGTGTATTAAGATTTAGTTACATTAAACTGGTAGTTAGAGGCCCAAAGCAATGCCATGAAGCTATGTACAGCTATTAAGTGTAAAAGAGCAAAAGTTAACACATGTACCATTTCACTGTTCCAATTCCAGAAATTCTGTTTTATTTATTACCATGTTATAATTCTTGTTTTAATTATATTGATAGGTATGCAGGATCAGTGTTAGGTTAATTGGTGGTTTCAAAATGTACCCACGTGAATGTGGCTTTGCATGTGAGCTGGCCCTGTGACAGACTTGTGCCATATTCAGGGTTTTTTCCTATAATCTGTAATTTGATTAAATAGGCTTAAGAATTTAATATTAAGTGTTTTTTGTTTTTCCTTTGTTTGTCTTGAAAGTAGGTAATTTCAAGTGTTTATGTTATTGTAATTAAGGTGATTTCTTATAGCAAAACTTAAGATGACTTTTTAAATATTTAAATGTCACCAGTATATTTTCTATTAAAAAACTGTATCCAGCTAGCATGAAAAAAAGTAGTTTAGTCTCAGGGATGGGAGGTTCTATGTTTGATCAATTTATGTGCAAAAGAATTGTGCTCACCAACAAAGCAGGCAGTAATTGCTAAAAGAGAGAGTGTGAGTGTGTGTGTGAGTTTTTTCTGAATTATGTGTAGAAAACTATTCCAATGTCTTGAATTATTTAAAATATACCAGCATCCTAAACATACTTCAGAAGCACACATTGGCTTATACTCTGGTGTATCATAACTTTCATAAGGGTCAAATCTATGGCGCTAGAATATTTTCTGTTGTATGAATTGTCTGCTGTAAAACAATGTCATTAATTGATGTAGCTGTTTTGATGAAATCTGAATTAGTTTTTTTGTTTTATGGTGTCAGCCAGTAAAATATATAATTCGAGTATACTTTGTAAATTAACCCTTTGCTTCTAAGTTGTTTTTTAATAACATGCTTGGTCAGCCTTAAATTGTGTTTTAAACAAATCTGACTGCTCTGCCTCCCCTCCTTTCATAATCTACTATATACTGTTATAGATAGTCTATATATATTTGAGTAGTTTTATTTTAACAGTTACATTTAAAGAGACATTGTTTTCTTATATAATAATGTACAGTAGTTATGTCAGATTTATCAGTGTTTCAGTGATTATTATAAGAGACATGTTTCTAAAATGAATAATTTTAAAATGACAATTTCTATACCCCTTGGGTTAATGAACCACTCAGCCTTACCACCAATTATCATTATATGCATATCCATTGAAATACAGTATGAGGGGAGGTTCTAGCATACAGATCTTTTATTAGTGTATTTTAATCAGAAATAGCTGGGTCTGAAATGTCCAACTTTAAAACGTAGACAGCATTTCATCTGCTGTGTGTTTTTTAACAGCTAAGTGTGGTGTCCTTATTTCAACTTGACTCTGAGTCTGCCTTGGCATATGTGCAGATCTGGTAACAGGCCAATTTAGACACACAAGCCCCAGTAAAAGTGGAAAAAATGCTCTAATAAAATTAGAGATCAGACTGAAACACACTTTGCAAGTACAGAGAAGAAAAGATTGTATCTTTTGAAAGTTACTTTTTATGTTTAAAATTTCTTTGATCTGTTTTTATATGGTTTTATATCAATGACATTTTACATTTATTATGTGTATGTTGCTACTGGGCTGGTATTGGCTGATTTAAAATAAATCCTTTTATGATCTTGTGATGTTTTAAGATTTGTCTTGTGTCAACCAGACACAACTTTGAAAGGAAAATGCACTTTTATGCCACTATTGTAAAGTCATATAAAAACAGTACAGTGCAGGCCACCATATAGGAAATGCATAAACCATAAAATTTTTGCTTTTTGCTTTGATATTTGGCTTTCAGGAAAATCATCAGAACATAGCAGGACCTAGAATATCTACCAACAAGAAAATGCACATTTTTTTTTTCTTGTCCTTTTGTTGAATTAATATTTTACGGGTATCATGCATGACCCGCTACTGATTGTGTATAAAGTTTATTTCTTTCTTCCTTCCTTAAATGTTAAGATATTAAGTCACTTGTCTGTATGTTTCATAACCTGCAGTGTCTTTTCAGTATAAAACTGTAGCTGTACAAAAATGTTTTAGAAACATTACAGTATGCACAGAAATGTTACCTTAAGCACATGATAATTACAAAGGACTATAAATTAACAATCCTGCATTGTTTAATAAAGCATTAACATCCTCTTGCTCTTTCAGGGTAGAAAAGAAAGGAAGAAAATGCTTTCGTTCATTTTTTTATTATGGTGTTTGCTTAGAAATTGTGCATAATTTGAGAGCACAATGATGTAACTAATTTGCTATGATTAGCAGCTGTTTTAACTTGTAGTGTCTTGCATTTGGATGAGGGAATTAGAAATTATTCTTCACATGTGTTCATTTCCTAATGGATTGGGTACAGTTGTCCATCCACAGCTTCACTGGATGCAAGGTGTTAGCTATTCATGGATGGAACACCACTACTGCAAACATGTACACTTACTAGTATGTGATCAATATAAACTACATATTTTTGGGTTTCAAACCTGGGGAAATTGTAACTGTGGTCAGTTTACACTGCTGATTAAATGAGCTGCTCTGCATGTTTATTTCAAAATAAAATTTATTTAGTCAGTGTTTCAAAATTACAGTGGCCAGACGTGTATCATATTGCTACTCTGAAGCATAAGGCAGACCCTTTTAATGATCCTGTGATCTCTATTTAGTTAACGGCAGCCCAAAATTACAGAGGTGTGCAGTTAGTGGAGCTGATAAAACAGCATACTACTTTTGTGAAAACTAATCATCGAACTCTAAATTTGTGGCGTTCATGACGTTTTTGAAGTCAAAGTACACTACTAAAATGTGATTGATGCAGTGAATGTATATGTGGCATAAATTTTAAGTGGTATGAGAGCAGTTGGCTTAGAGTCTCCCAATTATGAATGCATTGGTGCTATTATGCCTGGTCCAGCTCAAAGTCTCATTCTGGTTGAGTGGGCAGGCATAAGATATGCCAAAGTTCTGTTCATTTACTGTGTTGTAAAAACATAGTATACCAAGCGTCTGAATTTTGTTGGCGGCAGAGGGTGAAAAAAACAAGAAAGTTTATATTTTAGCTTAAACAAACTCTTTAAAGGTGCTTTTCTGATAACACACTTTTCAAAACAAGTTTGTCAGAAAATGACTTCTGTCATGTTTGTGACATTTACTATTGTGATGTTTGTATCAATACATGCAAGTATTATTCTTTTTCGTGTATGTAATTTCTACTGTCTTGTTAATGTGTGTATTGAATTGTAAAGTGTCCTTGAGTGCATGAAAGGTGCTACATAAGTAAAACTTATTATTATTATTACATGGAGGAGGTATTAACTGGTTAGTAATCTTTAATGACGAGTAATGCGTATTAGTTGTGCAATGGCAGTTGTGCAAGTGGCATTATTTAAACTTCTGTTGTCACAGATTCCTGACACTTTATTACAGTTGTGTCAAATGTAAGCCTATGTTTATGAAATCAAACGTTAAAGATGATGATTATTGTTTCAGTATTCCTGAAAGAATGGTAAACATTTAGTGCCTGCAGATTTGTTTTCAGCAATGAAAAATGTTTTTTAAGCCCCACTAACCATGTGTCTCTGTGATTATGTGCTTTCGTTAACACATTGCATGTCATATCATTAGAGAGATTTGCCTCTTGCTTCAAAACATTATAAGCTGAGCCATGTAAATGACTGGCCAGTGTGGAAGATTTGACACTAAATAAATTTTATTTTGGAATGGACACATGGAGTTTCTCATTTCTCCACTGTTATAAAGTAGCCATAGGCATGGAGATAAGCACATGGTTTGAAACTGACTCCATGTAATTAAGAATTAATGTAGAGTATGCAAGTATGGCACCAAGTCAGTGGTTAGTCTGTCTACCTTGCTCCCAATGTTAAACGATAGGCACCTGCTTCTCACAACCCTGGATAAGATGTTTACTAAAAGAGCATATGTTTGGAAAATGTAGTGTGTCCATTGCAAACGAAGAATGTATTTGTTGCCTATGTTCTTTTACCATGGCTATGGGCTGTGCTCTCAACAATATAGATGCATGATTGTTCAGTTTGTTAGAGAGCACCTAGGTGAAGAATAAGAACATTGAAACCGTGTTCTGAATGTATGGGGGGAAAAAATGTCAAACTAGTCAGACAAAATGCCAGACATCATGTTTGGGGGAAAAATAAAAACTACCTTTGACCAAAAGAAGTTTTTAATGACTGTAAAGCATGGTGGTGTAAGCATTATTGCGTAAGATAGTGATTCTTTTTTGTAGTTCGTTTGCACCTGTTCTAGTCTGAATGTCAATCTCTATGCATGAGTATAGCTACCCTTCTCTGGAACCTTATTTTGGCCATTTATGCTCACTATCTGATTTCTTTTGGTGGTTTTTGTTAATTTCTTAACATCTAGCATCTGTCTTTTTCTTGTGCCTTTTTGTGCTGGTGATTTAAATATGTATGTTGATTGAACTTGTATGCAGCTGATGTTATGCACTTGTTAAACTATTTTAATCTCGATTGCAATATGCACTACGTTTTCTGCACCCAAAAAATACTTGATATTTTACTTTCTTTAATGCACGTTCTGTGATATGAATGGTCACCCACATGTCATAAAAAGTGAATTCTAAAATGTTTATTTGATAATGACTTGTGATATTGGTGATAGTGGTTATTTTTTTTTTCTCAATCCAACCCCAACCACCTGAGGTGGCTAACTAAACAAACGCCATAAGAAAAGAAAAACAAAGTCAGTGGGTAAATTGGCACATACAATGCATGGCAAAGTAAGAAAGGAAAAAATAAGAATGACACGAAGTAGACATGAGAAACTGCCTCATGGAGCAACCCCCAACTAGATATTTACTAAGTGAAGAGCATAAAGCCATTTCTGGATAGTAGAGCTGGAAGAGTTGTTGATCTGAAATGTGGAAAGTTTAAGAATTGTAAGATGTAACATGAAGACATCAAGATTGCAGGAGAGACAAGGGTAGGAAATTTCCATTTGGACGCTAAAAGCAACTTCGCTGCAGTGGTTGCTTTCATCAAAAGCCTCTGCTGTGAGAGGGAAATGGACAGTGAGGAAAGAGAAGAATAGTCTCAAAGGAATTGGGAGAGACAATTGTGGAGTGGGGTTCAGCCACATAGCACCAGAAAAGTACCAGAGCCTCTAGGAGGGCAAAGATGACATAGGGTATCTATTTCTAGACTCATTGTACGACCAATTATTAAAATTTAGAAAAATGATTCGCCAGCACAACATGGATGATGGGGAAAAGTCTATTAGTCAGTTAGGCATAATTGTATTGATGGAGTTTTGACGGAGGGAGCAGAATTATAGTAAATTTATAAACTTCCTGAAGGAAAAGCAATTATTGGAGATTTTAATGAAAATTTCTGAAAAGTCAATGTTAATATAAAAGTTAATGGAACGTAAGCATAATGTACACTGTTTCCCAGCATTAAAAAGAAACGATTATAAACCCTGTACTAATTAAACATCTAAATTGTAGAGATATTGGTGCTATGTAATTGATAAGACTTCACATAAAGCTAAATCATCACTAAACTACAGACTATCATTAAAAATATAATTTTTTTGCCATGGCAACAAGCATGGTGGGAATATCAAAATAATAATTTAATTAGAAAAACTTCTAAGTTAAAAGTAACAAGACAAGATAACCTGGTTATGTGTATTTCATTTTACATGCATAATGGGCATTATTTTCTCTACTTGTTACCTCATTGTCACTAATTAGAGTTTATCTAAGTTTGGTATATTGTCAAAACTTCAAGATTTATTGAATTGCTGAAATGAAATGTAAATATTTTAGAATATAATTTCTCTATGCAAAAAATAAGGTCAACTTTTAATGTGTTTGTTTTGTAATATTTTAAATATATTTTAATTCATACCCTAATTCATACCTTAGAATACTAACTTGAGATTGTGCACAGTTTAAAGTGGCATAGTACTTTAGTATAAAAATGAAATCTGTATGTTTTATAGTGCTAGCACTTTAGAACTCAAATGTAGATTCTTGTATAATTTCACACGGTACAGGAAAAGAGTTAGTGCAGTATTCAAAGAAAATTCCTCTCTTCAATGTAGCACAGTCTGTATTTCAGGAAATTTTAAATGTATTGTAAAGGTCTACATGTTCTATGCAGTTCTTTGCTTTTCTGTGTTCTACTTAACTCATGCTTATGTCTTCTTACTGGCTTCCAATAATAATTCTGACAAACAACAGTTCTGAGGTTTGGTCAGTGCCTAATGTAAGCAGCAGTTTTTTTGTTTTTTTTTTTGCTGGAAACCTAAAAATACAATTTTTAATTTCTGGAATGAGACCAGGAGAAGCCACAATAAAATACAACAAACTTATTAAAACCTTACTGTGTTTGCATTTAAACTGTAAACAACCTTCTGGAGTGCATATGTCTGGCTCCCTGTTGAAGCCACAATGGCATAATGCCAACAGCCATATAACATTATTTCCAGAAGTGCTTATGTCCTTATATTTGAGGTCACAAAATCAGCAATGGAAAGTTTTGCAAATCTTTTTGCCTGTAGCGTAATGTCTGCTATAATACTGAAAATATTCAGGGCCTCTTTGTCTCACTTTATTAGAAGTCTTTTTAAAATCCAAGGTAAAGCAGTCAGTAATGATGCATAAGTCTGGAAGTCATTTAAGTGTGCAAGCATTTTTGTAGCATTCGCTGAGAATGCTGCAACATGTGAATGAATGTAATATTTGCATAAGTACAGCCTTGCAGTGTAATCCTAAATTAATAAATTCTTACTGCTTATTTTTTTTTGTTATTTTTAGTTTCATTGGGAAGTTCAGAGATGCAAAAAACTTGCAAAAAAACTATAGCATGTTGTGTGTGGTGTTTGGGCTTACAATCACGTTAACCTGGGGTTAATCATGGTTTATAAAGCATAGCTTTGGAATCCAAACATATTGTAAGCTTATCTTCTTAAAATTAAATTGCTAAAAGCACACAGAGAAAGCATAGTTATGAATTGCAGAGTCTAAAATACAGTCCGCCGTAGTGTGTTCTTTGACAGAAGAAAAGCAAATTATTTCATCTAAATAAAAAATATCTTGTATTATGTTTAGATAGATAGATACTTTATTAATCCCAAGGGGAAATTCACATACTCCAGCAGCAGCATACTGATAATAAAAAAAAAAATAAGTGTATGATATCAAATGTGTCTGCATAATTGAGCACTCATTACCAAATTAAACTGTTTTTATCTCTTTTTCATGTTACTCACTTTAGATGAACCCATTATTTGTAGGGCAGTGCTCAGCCTCAGTAAGCAGGCTGAGATTACTTGGTTTCACCACGGAAATTAACAAATAGAACAAAAAAGTATAATGAGACAAATATCTATTCTAGGCATTGCTGGATAATTCACCTCTTTCTATTATAACAAAAGAAAATCCTGATTTCTTTAGGTATATAAGCACACATATGTTTATGTCCAATATCTATATGTTCTACTTTGTAAAGTACAGTTGCTCTTTTGACTTACTTTACCTTTTTCACGTGATACAAGTTGAAAGTCATTGCCTGTCAGCTTCTTTCATGGTCACTTTTTATAGAGCCATCTGTTTTTGTAAGTGAGAAGAGCCTCTGCTAAGGAAAATGTTTTCCGAGTATATTATGTATGTAAAATCTACATTATTAAAATAAATTAAGTAATTTTTTATAATAAAGAAATTGGTATTTATTATGAAGTGCAGTATTTGTCAGGATAATGCTGCTGAAATATTTTTCCTTTTCTGAAAATTTTGTATTCATTTCTAAGTTTAAATCCAGATGTTTGTGAATCTTGCCTACAGCAAAGCTTTATGTACAGTATGTGTCGTGAAATATAATGCATACAAGTTTTAGATCACTAACCGAAATTACTGTGTAAAATTTACAAATCTTTTCTTCAAAATTAATTGAATATCTTCAGTTTTTTTAAATAAGATGCAAAACAGGTGCTTTTGAATTAGTTATGTTAAACTGTGCAGTTTATCACTGTTTCTTTTTGTATTATTTGGATGCCTAAATGCTGTTCTGAATTTTCACAGAAGTGCTAAAACTTAAATAATGTTTCCAGTGATGAGTTTCTGAATGTGAGATAAAAGCTATTACCCTGGCCTTTGCTATGGATTTGTTGTAGCATATAAAGGAATACTAGAGAAAGACTTATTTCAAATTGCAATTGTCTTCCATTCTAGTAGATATTGTGACTCTAACAAACAAAAAATAAATAAAAGTTTTTTCCAGTTGTATAGGGGGAGTGTTTATTTTATGTGGTTACAAAGCACCACTCAAACATGAATGTTTCTTGCGATATTTGTATATGTAACTAAACCATCGAAGTTGACAAGTACAAGTGAAAGTGCTATATTCTGTCTAGACAAAGTACACGGATATGCTTTATTTAAAACTAGGAAGGACATTCTAAGTAAAATATACTTTTTTAAATGTTTAGGCATTATGCTTTTACTGTGTATCCTTTTTTTTCTCTCCAGTGAAACCATAAATGGCTTTTGCGCTTATTGATATATTTATGAAGAAAGTGAACACTAATAACAATTGTTTTGTAATACCATGCTTTTCCTTTTTAGTCCCTTTAAATATTTATTTCATTAAATTTTTTTTTAAATCTGACTAGCTTCTCTTGTTTTTTTACTGTAGCATCATGGAGACCTGTATGCAAACTTTTTAGTGTAAACAAACAAATCTAGGCTGTTAGAGCGTTTTTCTCATCATTTGTTTCCTCATTTTATTCCTTCTTAAACATTTATTCATTTGTCTGCTATTCAAACTTGATTGGGTGCCAAAGATTTTTCTTCCGTAATTGATATTGTATAGAGCATCTGACTGTAGTGACGAGAACCTTGTACTGTTGTGTAGTTATTTTCTGCCAACTAGACCAAAAAGAGGAACTTTCTGTGTTCCACTGACAAGGTGTTTGAATTGGACATGTTATAATTACAAATATTACAGACTATCAATACAATTATATGTTTTTTAAATCTAGTGTTCATGCAGTTTACATTAGCCATTTTTGTAACTGTTGTGACAAACTAAAACTTTTTTCTCAAGCTGTTCTCTTTGTTGATGCATTTGGTGTATCTTGTTTCTCTTTGTTTCTCAGAGCTTTGTGAAACTGATAGATCTGATTTGATTGAGAATATTGTCCTTAATCTTTTATACTCTAAAGAAAAATTTGTCAATGTTACATTAGAAATTGATTGTTTTTACATTTTGATGTGGGACAGAATACAATTGGTCACTAACAATGTGTTATTTGTTTATAGTATTTTTTTATCTAAACAGTAGACACCTCATTAGCCCTACTGCCTTCTTAAATTAGTTAATACATTGATTTGTTCATTTTTCTGTATCTTCACTGTCTAATTCAGATTCATGGAGACTGGAGAATTTGATATAATGCAGGAGCCCACCCTGGATAGGATACTTGAGATTTGCAGGGTACATCCCTGCCTTCAGTAACTCCAGCCCAGTTTAGAGTCACCAGTTAAACTAAATTGCTCACATTTTCCATAAAATATTGTAAGCAAATATTTACATTAGTGCATGTCTCTAAAGCACTGCTTTATTCCACACAACAATAGTATGCCTAAGTACTTCATATAGCAATGAAGAATGGCCCCTTGTTATAATGAGATTTGTCTTCTTTATGTTTTGCTGTTGCCCACTTACCTAATTCCTGTCAGGTGTGATCTGAGACTGTCAACAGCACAGCTGTCTGTGTTCCTTAGTGGTGAGCGATACATAGCTGTAGTGCTGTTTGCAACCCAGAAGACCCTTTACTAATGTTCTCATTTTTTCAATTATGTATTGTATGAATGTGAAGCATAACTTTTTAGAATGTAAATACTTTTGTCAGTATAAGGAATAGTTTTACAGTCATTAAAGTAGTAAGGTTTGACAGCTTCTACTTAAATGGTAAAATAATTGCAAGTAGTGGTATGAAACCACCTCTTTTTACATTATTTCTCCAGTGCTGCTCCTTGTAGACTCTCAAAACAAAATGAATTCCTTTTGAGGAGAGACCATTATATATAGGTTTTGAGGTGTGTGCCAGGGCCCCACACAGTCAGCACTACTTTTCTTGGAAGGCACAGTGATCAACCTTAGAGACAAGTACAGCTTAAATACTCTGCTAACTTTCCTTTGTGATATTTTTAAAGAAGTGTATTTAACCTATACCCAATAATAAAAGTGCACATGCACCACTGCTTGCAAATAAACATGGCTAAATTACATAACTAGACCAACCTACTGATTTATGTGCCAATGCAATTCTGATATAGCCTTTGGGCTATTATCCCTTACCCTAAACCTGACCCAGTTTGTACATGTTTTCAATAAATGTGTACAGGTGACTGAGTATCAGAAAAGACATTTTGTGAATTTATAATAAAAATAATTGTGTAACATTTTTATTGAGTCATATATTTAAAGAAGCAGAGTAACTATTACTTAAACCTGTGAATGGTAGTCACAGTATTGAATTATCAGTACCTAAACAAATGGACCTTACCATGCAGCCTCCCCTTTGGAGATTTTTGCCATTTATAACAGGTTGCTTCTCCGCTACCCGTGACCTGGCATCTTAAACTCATTTACTGTTCACTGTGCTTAAGCTATAAATGACTGGTGTTAGGCTTCCTGCATAATACAGACACATTCAAACAGAGTTTTGTTCTAGGCTTTCACCATCATCTTGTTCTGAAAAAATTTTCCAAATCTGATAAGCCTCAATTATTTCCTTACTCTGCACTGTTTTTCTGTGTCTTGCCCTTTTTTGATTTTATAATAGATTCTTTGTTGTTTTTGATGTATGACTTTTGGCATTTTATTGATCAGAAATCCACAGCAAAGAATGATATCTGACTTAATAGTACAGTAAAAGTAATAACAAAGTTAATTATTTACCTATAAAATAACCTTAAAAACAATTTATCACTTTCAAAGTCACATTTTGTAAGCTTTGTGATGTATGCTGCCACTTGTTAACAAACAAGCCTATTTATGCAACATGCATCATTTTCCAATTAAAAATGTCACCAAAGTGTTCTCACACAATTCCAGCTTCATTTTGTGCTTGCCATCAGGTAATATGTTTTTATAGTCATATTGAAAGTGCCTGGCCAAATGTACAAAAGGTTTTTTTTTTTTTTTTATTGAAGAACTGACTGTAGGATGTTTATTTTCTTCTCTGCCCCGTAGATGCTCTTACTGTAGAACACTTGCATTAGATTCACTATCTAATAAGGTTCACTGTAGTATAGTGTAGTAATACTTATTGTATTACATAATTTTTTTACTTTGACTTGACCTGTGTTTATAAAAATTTGGACCATGTAAAAATAAGTTCTTAAATTCATCCATTGGCTCTTTTTTTGTAACAATTATTTTTCTTTTGATTGCTTTTTGTACAATGACTTAAGAGTATAAATGGTTGTACATTGCAAATGTTTCAGTCACTCCTGTGTTATTTAAATTGTACAGTATGTGTATGAACAATACAGCCATTTCTTTTCTGCTGTTTTTTTACCATGTTTCTTGTTTTTATTATATGACCAGATTTTTAGTTTTAATGAGATGGTGGATTGCCTTCGATTTTTTTTTTTGTGAATGATTGCTGATTTTCTTTAATATTTTCATTGTTCTACTAAAAAGTAAGCCTATTCCTTATTCTGGTGCTTCTTGATTGCGAACAGGCAGCCCACATACAATTGTAAAATCTAAAGTCAATATTTATGCTACTCACACCTAAACAACTGGTGAAGCTCCATGTTTGGTAAAGAATATGAAAGCCTTGGTGGTCTAGCAAATGGTTCTCATCATACAATTTTCCCTTTCTATTTCCATTGTCCTTTATGAATAAACAATAAAATAATTGGAGTGTTCACTACTAAATGAAAGAAAACAGATTATGTTGCAGATGTTTGGATTCATAAATATATAAAAGAGGAATAGGTTGTTTAATGGTTTCCTCATCAGCTTTTCTCAAACCCTATTTCTAATGATCAAGCCATTTGACTATATTTTGAAGGCTCAGTCCTCAACCCTGTCTTAATTGTAACCCTGATGTAATCTTTTGGTGCTCAAGTTATTAAAAAAAAAAAGTGAACTAGTATCGTAACACTATACTTTTAAAGGTCTTTAGAATATATACTATATACTAGTGTGTGTTTGTGTGTATATGTGTGTATACTTAGACATCTGCCTCACAGGCCTTTTAAATGATCGAAGTGCAGCGCGACATGCAGGTCACGCAGCACAGCACAAGCAGCAACAGCAGCAAGCCAGCTGATCGAGCATAGAGGAGGTAAAAAAAATATCTGTCTCCTATTGTATCACCATTTAAGAGAGGGTTTTGGAGGAGCGACTGCATCTCCTTAGTGTGCGCTCAGCCCCCTCTTCACAACATGAGAGGCAGAGTTGCGAAGTGGCTGGCGTGTAGTGGGCGAGTGAAGCGAGCAGGGGGCAAAGCCCCCTAGTGTGTGTGTATGTGTATATATAATATTTATGTATTTATTTTGCATTCATCCTCTGTCTTGTTTTTGTTTTTTGTTTTTTTTTTCTCTCTCAGGTGTGAGATTAATTGTTGCGTGCATGTCAATTGTGTAAGTTGTAATTGGAGAGACACCAAAACTGGCGTCAAATTCCTTGTATGCGTGCATGCTTGGCCAATAAACATGATTCTGATTCTGGGAATGAGAGGTCAATGTTCTGTTTCATTTAACTGAAAAATGTTTTACTGCAGCAGAGAAAAAAGATCACTTTTAACAATACTTTTTCTTTGAAAATACTACAATTTGTTGCACAAGTATGTAGTGTGTGAAAAGGTATTATCAAAGATTTCATAGGTAATCGGCCTTAGTTGTAGAAAAGTTATAACAATGTAGTGTTAAACGTTACCTACCAAGCATTAAACATCATTTATATCATGTTCTGAGTGCTGTCTCATTCATGCATTTGTAGATCTTAACCTTCAGATCAGGATTGTTTTAGACAGGTATGCTATTTAAAAACCCTGCATGTCCTGCTTTTTTCCAAGGCAAAAATGACTTTATTATTGCCATTTTAATCCCATCATTTAATTTGATTGGAATTGATATACATGCTTTTCAGTGTTTTGAGAGCACAATGATGTAACCAATCAGCTATGAATTGTGATTTGTTTTGACTTTTAGTATCAAGTATTTGAATAAGGGAGTTGGAAATAATAGCAAGAATGCATTTACGTTCATCTTCCAAATGTGATGACCTTAGCTACAGTTTTCCATTTAGCAATCCATCCCTTTTCCAACATGCTTATTTCAGGGTATTGGGGAGTTAGTGCCTATCCTAGCTGCACTGGATATTAGGCAAGAAACAATCTTGGACTAGGCTTCATGGTCATACTTACTGTACTTGCTCATGTGGGCTTGCCAACCTGCCTGTTCTTGGGATGTGGGAGGAAAACTGTAAGTACATGCTGACAGTGCCAGCTAAAGTTGTAGTAAGTAAAAACTGAGGCAAGTTTCAAAGCATGTGGTTCTTTCTATACCTGTGCCCGTCTACAGACAATGATGAAATGAGCTGCCCTCTATGTTCATTGCAAAATAAAGTAATTTAATGAATACTTAACAATTTTCAGGTTGACCTGAAATGCATGTGGCTCAATTCATAATAGAAGCAAGAGGCAAAATCTCTGTCATTATGCAATATGTAATGCATTAACAAACAAGCATCACTGCATAGATACCTATTTAATGAGGCTGCTAAAAATGTATTCTTCATTGTTGAAAGCAAATTGGCAAATGACAAGTTTGTATTGTTAGTTGGGTTCTTAAAGCTAATATTCATTAGTATGACAAATGTGTTAAATGTAGTAAAAGCACAAACTCTACATACAACACATATTTGAATTGTATGGGAGTGACTAGGATGCAGTCTTCAGTTATGAGTATGTCTGATCAATTATGTGAGACACCTTACAGACAACAGAACAAAGGCTATTTTACAGGAATTCTGAAATAATAAGATTAATTCACAACTTTGATCTTGCAAAAGGTAACTTTAAAGTTGGGACATGTTTTAATGGAGGTGATCTGGAAAATGTAAGCATCAGAAATTGGTGATATATGAATTTGACCATTAAATATTGCCCTTAGGTTTTATTAACAGCTAGTGTCTCTGCCTTATACTAATGTACACCTAAGCCTCAGCATATGTGACATGTTGGCAAACCTGATTTTATGAGTATATTGTTACAAAATCAGATTCACATAATTTGTGTAAATTAAAAAAAAATCCTGAATTGCCCAGGTACTCACTAATTTAAGTAACTGTTATAATCCAGTCATCCATCCATTTTCAAACATGCTTATCCTGAGCAGGGTCGTGGGAAAGCTGAAACATACCCAGCAAGCACTGGGCACAAGGCAGGAACAGCCCTTGTACAGGCACAAGTTCATTAAAGTGAAACTGTTAGAATAATTTAAAATCATGTTTTTGTGTTAATTTTTTTAAGCAGACTTTTTCAGATGCTGAACATACTAAAATATCAGTCAATAAATTAAGTATGTGCATATCATAAGAGAAAGTAGTAGTTCATGATGATCATACCATTCTTTATAAGTCCTACACTCAAATCCTCCCCACAATACCTATAAATCCCCTCTCCCTATATGTTGTTACGACAAGGGAAGGAATCCAGCACTCTGCCACAGATATACAGGAAATTGTCAGGCAAGAATGTTTTGTTTTCTGTTATAGGGTACTTCCAGACAAAGGACTCAGAGGAGTTAAGATAAAAATGAGTTAATACTGTAATTAGACCGGATGAATCACAAATAAAAAATCTACAGTCCAGCTATAATGCTGCTTTCAAATATTTTTTAATAAACCTGTGTTTTTAAAGAGGCAAATGATTTCAGGTCTCTCATCAAAAATAACTATCAAAGACAGTAACAGAGAGACATTCGAGGGCTGGAGTATCTTTCTGAGGCTGTTTCTATGTTATCTGTTGCTCATAGGTGAAATCAGCATTTTCTGTCATGCCCATCTTATCCTTTTTATGTATTCCACAGATATAGTAAAGAATGGTGTTAAAGCATATGATTTTGGAACAAAGGTATGTTTATTGTTAAGACAACATAATCGCGTGTGACATCATTCAGATAAACTTTATGAAACATCTAAAGAAACATACCTCAGGATCTCCTTTTTATCTTGCACAATAATACTATAGATAAGAGACAGATATCATCCATGAGTTTGACTGTGTTGTCCGTTTCTTCTTAATGTTTGGTAAGAGCACAATGACGTTGTTTTGCACAAAATTGAGTGCCTACTTACAGAACAAAAAATTAAATATCCTCATAATGGGTTAGTGCATTAGTACATATTAGTACATATTCTTCACATGCACAAATTAAATACAACTACATCTTGCCTGAGTTGCCTCGAAGTCTTGCATATTGTAATCTTTTTAGTTAACCAATAAAAGGTGTCATTTTGCTTGACTTCTCACTACATTCATAATGGCTAACATGGTACAACACCCTAGTTCTACATACAACTACATTAAAACAGTAAAAAGTAAGCAAGCAAATAGGTAAGGATAGTTAAGTTTACATGTAAATGTAAAAATTACATATTAAATTACATATCATCTTGGATTGCAGAAGTTGCCAAAGAAATTACATGGTCATCAAAGACCCTTTTTTTTTTTTTTTGCATTGCAAAGGCATTTTCAGGTCTGCTACTATTGTCAAAGTTTTCCTCCTGCAGTTGGTTCCCATATATCTTTCTTGTATCTGGTTGGATAGAAAAATCGGGTACTCTGTGATTAGCTAAATAAGTGTTAAAAATTGAAAGGCTGATAATGATGTCAATCAATTTAAGAGTCTAAATATTTGATTGCCACATTTCACAAACAAGGAGTGTGTTCCAATGAACAGAACTTATCAAGCCAAACAACATTAAAAATTGTCATAAAATAATACCCTTTTGTACCACAAAATGCCAAATGAGGTTCAATTTGTCAATTTTTCTTTCTCAACAACATTGAGATGAGGGCACACATGTCAGTTCTCGGGGCCCATTCATACTTGAACGTTGTAAATTTCCTGCCATTGGTAATATTCATGCATTTTCTGGGTGTTTTTTTTTTGTTTATTGTTTTCTACTGTTTTTCAAACATTTTCACATAAGTATTTTACAGGGGAAAATATGATTTACAGCAATTACTGTCACAATTTTCTGCGTCTTGAGGTATAATAGTGTTGTGAGATGATTTGACCAGATATTCATCACATATTGGGTTCAGGCTTACACAAAACTTAGTCCTTATAATCACACTGTATTTTTGTAGAAGCAATATTTGAGTCTTTGAAAAGCAAACAACACACTTTATAAACTTGAAGAGAGATGTGACTCTTTTGTGTTTTCCTGGAATTAATAGAATTCAAATCCATCTTCAGAGCTGTGAAGCTGCAAAGAGGCAGGGCCACAAGGCCTTTGAGTGGTCAGCACTCCGGGAACTGCTTATATTAGACAATCACTTTACAAAAGTTTTTTTTTTTTTTTAACATCTCTGTGAGACTTGTGTATGACCACAGTAAATTCAGTGTTTCCCTGACTTCTGTATGAGTAAAGTGTACAGTATCGCTGTAACTGAACTGGCTCTAGATAACAAGAGTGCACCTTGATGCATCTCCCCTCCCTCTGTTTCGTTCACTTGTTTAATGAAGCGACTTTATAACATTGGCCCTGTGAGTCGGAAAGGGACATCTGCATTACCATGCTGTTTACTGGGATGGGGTTAAACAGTTAAAAGCAGTAATTGACTAGACCATCTGTTGAATCTTGAATTTGTGTCTTTTTGTCAATAAAACCATTGTAATAGTGTGTGATCAGTTACTTATGTAAACTTGCTACCCCAAAGGTAATAACAGAGTGCTCCAACCAACCATTTTATCACCAGACATTTCTTTTCCACAGGGAAATAAATACGTTCCCTGGGCAAGAATTTACGTCTTAAATGTGTGATGAGGTGTTCCTGATCATCTACAACCTGAAGTGATACAGCACCCAAACCAAGTGGACCTGTAGTGTTGTTGCTTAAAAAAAACAAAACAAAAAAAAACAAACCACAGGTTAGGATGCTGCTTCACCAGGTCAATGAAGGCTTCTTTCTCCATACTGTCCAAGGGGCATAACATATTTTTCCTTGCATAGCGTAGAAGCTTTGTGCTTCACTTGTGGCTCATCCCAAGGAAAGAAGAAGTGACTTCCTGTTAAAGTGCTGCATTTTTTGAGCATTAACATTCATTTCAGTGGAAAAACTGTTTAGCTAAAAATGCCTGAAAGCTGCTGCTGGCTAGGGGTTTTCTAAATCTGTCCTTTCTAAAATGTTTAGATCTGAATTATATAATTAAAAATAATGGCAAGTAACTTTACAAATGAATTAGGAGTATTCTGTCATACCGTTAAAGGATATGCTCAGTATTTTTCAAGGCAAAATGATTATTTCACAAATACAGTATACATTTGTCACATGAAATTGTTTTCTAAAGTTCTTATGAATTAAAAAAGAAAAGCATAGCCACCCCTGGCATTTTATAATGGATCTTTATGGGGCAGAAGTTGGCTAGAAAACAAAAGCCTAAAAACTTACAAATGCTTGCATTTGAAACCAGCTTGTCCTTTTCAGAGATGAGTGATATTTGGTTTTGGTGTGAAAATTAATTATGCTGTTTCTTCTTATTTTGCCTCCGCTATCTCTGAACTATTGCTTTTGTGTTTATTCATGGGAATTTGGAGTTCCATGTAAATGGTTATCTCTTAATTGGAAAAATGTGTCTGGTAGTGTCTACACTAATGTTAAAACAAAGATGTACAAATAACTTTATAATCTTCAGAGATTTACTTTATTTCATCACCAGTGTGAAGGCTTTAGATGAATTGCTTATCAAGTTAAAGATCTCTGAAAGTATTTTTGAAATACTACTACTTTTGTGATTCTGTCAGCTTTTCACAGTTGTCAGAAATCTTCCACTCCATGCTTGGTTATATACAAATTAAGCAAAAATAAACTTAAATTTACTTTCATAGTTTCCTTTAATTTTTTTGCAAAATGATTTATGAAAAGCTGTATTGGAGTATTAGTTTCCAATTCTAGACACAGAAGTTATTTTGGTTTCAAATTTAAGAATGAGAATAATGTTTTAAATGTTTTTAATGTTTTCAAAGGTGGTGACCCTCCTTGTAGCCTACACCGCAGTATTACTCAAAGTTAACAGTTGCTTTGTTTGTGACAGGAGTATGTCCTGCTTTCTGGGTGCTAACTGGCTGCTGTATTGTGAAATGCTGTTTTAAACAGCTGGCTGTAGCTTAAAACAGTGATTCAAATCCTTTCAATCCCCGTTTTCTATTTTTGTGGTATTAGAATTTATTCTGAATTGATATAAATAGGCAGATGAAAAACATCCCAAATGCATTGTATCATTTGTGTATTTATTCTACATCTGTTGACATACTGTATTATGATTTTGAAGAGTATTTGCCATTTTGTTTCCAAGTCAGTTCTTGAAAATATAGTCATTTTATTGAAGTAGAAATTATTTTGTATGTTGTAGTTAATAGGACAGTCACTTAAATGTGTTTGGCTCAATTTTGAATTACAGACAGATAGGCAGAGTGCAAGTACACAAGTTGCTCTACATAAGAGATATGGTATCATCCAAATCTCATTGTTTATGCACATGTGGCTTTGTATATTGTAAATGTTGATTATCAAGTAATCTGTTTACATTTTTTCTGCAGCTAAATCCAGTTAGCACTTCTCCACATTCTTAGCAGAGGTGTGGGATTCACACAAGCTACCATATCAGTTACCTTGCACTTGAGGAAATGAATGCTTTTGCTCCCCTTGGCCCTCCTACTTCTTAAAGTTACAGGCTTGGACAGGTGCCAGGAGGCTCTACCCCTTTGCCAGGGCTCCACTCTGTTATTGAGTTGGAGAGAAAGGTGTTTGGAAATAAATTCTTCCACAAGAGACAAGTTGTTTTAACAAGAAACTGGAACAAAGGTTGAAGGGGAAGGTCTCGACAGTTACAGTGAAGACTGCTTGGAATTTAGCCAGTAGCAAAGAGTGAAAGTGTTGCTGCTGGACAGGAAAAGAAGGCCAAGTGAATATGTGTAGATTAATATTTTATTTTTATCAGTGAGGTGAAGTTCAGCCTATTTCCTTAACATAGAAGGAACAGCCAAAATTATCAATATATGGTGATTGTGAATAATCCTTGTTTTCAGATTTCTTCTTAATCTTTTGTCAACAGAAGTACTGCAAACAGTGCAGCACTTATTATTCAGTTGCCATGTGACCTCTTCAGTTATCATCTGGTTTAGAATGTTATTTCATCACTTCCCCACTGGTAAAATGACATTACATAGCTTGTTGTTCTGGCAATGCACAGAAAATTTGGTAATTTACAGTTTTAAGTAACTCAAACCTTTCTGCATGTAAGTATAATCTTAAAACACAAAGTGTTTCTGTGTTAAACCACTAGTTTCTATTACTTTTAGTGAAAGCATTTTTCTCCTTGGCTTGTTCTTATTTAGTATGGTGGAAAATAGCTGTTACATGGGGGTCTTCCTTTTTACATATTCAAGTGCTTATGCTATCTTATGAGCAGCTACTTTTGTTGGTCTCATAAGACTGGTGTTTCAACAGCTGAAAGCTAGATACAGTTATATTAAAGATGTTCTCTTTTATGTCCAATTCAAAATACCAACTGAAATTTCTTACTGATTTCAGACATGATATTCTAGTTTGCGATTAAGATTGAGTCTTATGTGTCTTTAAAGTACATTTTAATATTTTGAACAGTGACATACACTGATTCAGTTAGCTACTTACCAGTAAAGAAACACATCATATAACAATCATGTGTTTATTGGAATCCTGGAAGTTCTTCAGCAGAAAAACAGTAATCATCTAATGCAATTAATTCCATTCCGATGGGGATTTGGCAAAGTAAGTGGGCACAGGGTCCATTGGTCAAAAGACTATATATAAATAAGACCTGATATAAAGTGTGCCTAAGAAGTAAATCTAAGAAGTGAACTCTTTAATCACAGCTGGATTATATTACTGGGCATAGAAGACAGAGTGTTTGTCCAGCCCAGTTTTACCCTCTGGTCAACCAGTCTGTGGAACCATTATTTCCTATCCTGAAGTTACAGAGAGAAATGACAAATTTTGTAATCAAGGATTGTGGCTGTGTTTATGTAGGAATAGGACCTTATAAAATGGGGGATAAAGAAATAGGTGTGGAAAAAGAGAATATCCATCCATTATCCAACCCTCTATATCCTAACTACAGGGTCACTTGGGGGGGAAAGAATATTTAAGAAGGAATTCAGAAGTCAGAGTGATAGTCATTTTAAAGCCTCCATCAAATAGTGAAGATCAGATATAGTGAGCAACAACTGCAACAGGAATTTTTGTTACAATGTATTACGTGCATAGGCCAAGAATAAGGGGATAAAGGAAGAGCTATTTGGAGTATTGTAGTGAAGATTGTTGAAGAGTAATACAAAACCAAGCTGGTACAGTACTTTATGCAACACATAGTACTAATATTTTGCTCTTGACCGTTTTGGCCTCTGCAGAAATGCTCAGAGCAGCATTTGGCCCAGATATGTAAAGAAATTCCACTTCTATTTCACTATCAGTAAAAAGTACTGTGCAGTAGATTCTTAAATTAATAGTTAATTGTTTTGCAGGATTATTATGTGTTTCCTTCAAGTTCTATTTTGCACTCTTCAGACAGCCTAGCTAATCACAGTGAAAAATTGCAAACCTTGTACTCAAAGGTTTTCCCCCTGAATGCCTTCCAGCAAATGATGTCAGCTGTGTTAGTGATCCTTACCTCATCTTACCACAGTTAACAATGCTCCTAAATTAAGGAATATACGTTTATGGGTTGTTAGGGAAACAGTCCCATCTGTTTGTTAGAAACAAATACGGCATGGGGGTTTTGTCTTTAAGGTGTATGTACTGTACTGTATTAGCCCATGACAAAAACAATGTTCTCTCTATTTATTACACCTAGATATTTTTATAACCTACAGTTTTAAATGTTTGGAGAATCACAAGCCTCAAATGGTTATTGAAAGATAATGAATTATTTTCAATACTGAGGAAACATGCATATGTTTCCCTACATACAAGAGTGAGTACTCATAAATAACAAAAAAAGTTTATATCTTGTTTGTATTAATTTTTAAGTAATATATTTTGATGTAGTGATTTCAAGTCAATGTTGTACATACACCGATCAGCCACAACATTAAAAGCACCTGCCTGATATTGTGTAGGTTCCCCCTTGTGCTGCCAAATCAGCACTGACCCTATTAGACATGGATTCAAGAAGACCATAAATGGTGACCATGGTATCTGGCACCAAGACATTAGAAGCAGATCCTTTAAGTCCTGTAAGTTGCAAGATGCGGCCTCCATGGATCAAACTTGTTTATCAACCACATCCCACAGATGCTCAGTTGGATTGAGATCTTGGGTATTTTAGGGCCAAGTCAACACCTTTGTCACATTCCTTACACCATTCCTGAACAGTCTTTGCAGTGTGACAGGACACATTGTCCTGCTAAAAAGAGGCCTTCAGAGAATACCAGTGGCATAAAGGGAAGTACATGGTCTGCAACAATCTTTAGTCATGCGATACATTTCAGAGTAACATCTACATGAATTCCAGAACCCAAGGTTTCCCAGCAGAACATTACCCAGAGCATCACACTGCATGTAACAGTTAGCCACCTTCCCATAATGCATCCTGCTGCCATCTTATCCTCAAGGTAATTGTACTAAGCCATCCAAATGATCTAAAAGATGTGATTCATCAGACCAGGCCACCTTCTACTCTTTCATTTTTTTTCCAGGTACCATGGGTGAATCCTATTTCCCAAAGAAGTGCATTTTAATTTATCAACACTGAATTGTCCCAGGTATAAGCAAATGGTTTGTGTGTGGTGGTATGTATGACAGTTTATTGAGATTGACAAGCTTTTCACCCAAAGTTGTCATTGGCCTCATATGACGGGCATTCAGTTTATCTACCTCAACAGGAAAGAAAACAGATTTCAAAAAAAGTATGATATTTTTCAGTATAGTTCCCTGATAGCTCTATACACTTCATTCATTTTTTCTGACTTTAAACCCTTTTTAAAAAAAATAAAATAAATAAATTAAATCTTCCTTTTCACGTTCAAACCAGGATGTCACAGCTCCCTTGATATCTTCATCATTTCAAAACTGGTGTCCATGGAGAGATTTCTTCAAAACCCGAAACAGGAAATAATCTTATTTTGACTGAAATTTAAATGTATACCTATTGGCAACATTGTTTTAATTGGGTACATTTAATAAGAAAAATCCTTTACTCAATTTATCCCATAAAATTGTGGGAATCTGCTTCAACTATCTCTCTGCAGCATGTACAGTAAAGGTGTTGTTTTATTGCTAATTAACTTTCACACTTAAGAAAAATCTGTTGAACATTATTTAGTTCTCAAATGTTGATAAAAGTTTGATGTTGCTTAACTATGAGGAATATTTCAAATCTGCTTTGTAGTTCATATTTTTTCAATTATTTAAGAGGGTTAGGCTTCTTTTCTTTTGAATTTCGAACTAAGTTCCAGCACCAATAGAGGTGAGCTCTGGACAGTAATGACAGGGGCAAACTAATTGAATACAATCGTGAGCACTGCAACTTAGTTGGACAAGTGCTTTTTGTGAATTTCAATACCATATTAAGAACTTTCTGTGCTATACTTTGTGAAAAACAAAATTAACCCAGAGATTAGACTTGAACAGAATGAGAGCATGTAATTTCAGAATCTGTGCAACGGTGCTAATGTTTGCATGTTCCATCTTTAGCATCTGTTTCGTTTTGTATATACCAACAAACTGTTTTGCGTTTACATTCAATGGATTATGTGCAACACATGTTATCATGACTGCAAAGATCCCTATACCAATACATGGCTGAAAAATGTTTAATTTAAAAAAAAAAAAACTTGATTCAGCTGTTCTTCGTATATTGATGATATATGCTGACAAAAAAATAATGCAATTCTCTAATGACCTGTTATTACTCAATCATTCATGCATTCATGTAGTACAATTGCAATAGACCTGAAATGATAATACTAAAAAATCATTGAAAATGTATTTCTATTACTGTTTTTTTTTCTATCTGTAGTAGAAATAATTATAATAGCATTCATGATTTTAAACATTTCCTGGAATTGAACAATAAATAGAGTTGTACAGAATACTGCAAATTTTATAGCATCTCTCAAATATTTAAAAAATGTTTAATTTAAAAAAAAACTTACTCCCTAGTAATGTTTAATTTAAAAAACAACTTACTCCCTAGTATCCATGAATATCAACTGTTTTGCCCCAGTTCTTTAGCTTCCTGTAACAATGTCATTAGTTCTATAATTTAAAATCTTTTAAAATTAATTTTCATATGTAAGTTTTCAGGATGGACAGAAAGAAAATATGCACTCTTGGTAGAAGATTATGCTTTGATTTTTTTCCAGCTCTGTCTTTCTCTTAGTATATAATGTTAAGCATATTTTATTTAATCTCCTTAGTTCTGCAGTCATACCTCATCTTTTATAACCCAAAAATAAAGCAAGCTGAGAGCAGCCCCTAGTAAATAATTTATATTCTGATTCTGATTTGAAATGTAATTGTATATTGTTTTTTAATACTCCAGTTTATCTATTTTTAGTACGGAAACATATAACTTTAAATAGATTATAGTGCTGGAATAGATTTAAAGAATTTATTCTTTTGTCCTTGCCAAGAAAGCGATATTTCCAGTATTGTCATTTTTATAATACTTATTGTGGTTCCTTTGTGTAGATAAATGTAAAACAAAAAAAGTAATGTAGAAGATTATATTAACGTAACATACTTAAACATATTATACATCAATATTGTTGATATTCGATACCCTAATGTTCCAGTTATATTTAAAGGTTGGAACTATTTTATCTGTGATGTATAATTTTTTTAAGTGTATTGATCAAACATTTTGCATGCCTATATATTGAAATTACATAAAATTAACAAAAAGTACAATGAATGTGACTACTACTGTGTTGTATCCATGTATGATATGAAAAAGCAAATCATTCACCCATTTTCAAGTCCGCAATTACTGTATGGTTTCGGTGGTTTGTGGGTTATTTTTGCAGCCTGACCATCAGAGGGCACACTCATTCACATTAAATTAGGGTAATTTTACAATTAGTTGTACAGGATTAAAATACAGCAAGCCAAGGGAAAAGCCACTCCACCCTGGACTAAGATTTGTAGCAACTTTTTTGTTGCTGTTTGATAGTGGTACTAACCCTCCCTGTGTACTCCAAAAACTGAGCATTAGTGTTTCAAATTAACAAAATTAAAATGTTATTGTCAAAGAAGGAATCAAAAAGCTTCTCAGCAGAAGGATGCCTAATGTAAAATATATAAAATGCAAAGCTGACTGATGGACTAACTCATTTACAAATTCATCAACAAAAACACTATTTTTCAAAAAGCAATTTTGAACATCTAGGCCAGTAGACATCCAGTAAGAAAGCACATTCCAATATATCAGT
The DNA here is from genome assembly GCF_016835505.1 of Polypterus senegalus. NCBI lineage: Eukaryota > Metazoa > Chordata > Cladistia > Polypteriformes > Polypteridae > Polypterus > Polypterus senegalus. The sequence continues at coordinate 144,644,232 of NC_053154.1, read as the reverse complement.
CATTAGTCAGTCAGTCATTATCCAATCCGCTATATTCTAACACAGGGACATGGGGATCTGCTGGATCCAATCCCAGCCAACACAGGGCGCAAGGCAGGAACAAATCCTGGGCAGGGCACACACACAAATCACACATTAGGGACAATTTAGAATTGCCAATGCACCTAACCTGCATGTCTTTGGACTGTGGGAGGAAACCCACGCAGATACAGGGAGAATATGCAAACTCCACACACTCCACACAAGGAGAACTCAGGAAGTGAACCCAGGTCTCCTTACTGCGAGGCAGGAGCGCTACCACTCCGCCACCATGCCGCCCAGGGGTACATAATTATTGATTGAAATTTGGTGTTGTGGTAGTTTTGTGAAGCTCAAAGATGATGTGCTTATCATGTTGTGTACTTGAGTACACACAGCACTCAACTTTTTCTTATTCCTCGTGATGTGATATGAAATACATACAAATTTTAAGGGTTTTGCTTGGAATGGTAGTCCTCTGTGGATTGCCAATCTTGCTTATATACATAACATATACTTCAAAGAATGGAGTGGGTGACAATGGCCCTTTGTGGTGAAATACAGGCAATATTCTGGTAAACTGATGTGTCCCCTTAGAGGCCAGACTGCAATGTGTGGCTACACTTTGATTCGCAAAGCAGATACAGTGAAGTGTCAGTACAGCCTATTGGCTTGTGTAAAACATAAGGTGGGAGCTATGCCATGCCTTGGTAAGTTTAAATGCTTGCGTCCCCAAGAGGACAGAACATAGAGAAGGAGTAGGACATTGTACATCGTTCACCATACTACTTATTTTCATTTGTTCTTTTCTGTACAATACTTAAAACATTCAATTCATTGTGCAGCCTGTAAGTATCCGTGCTCTACAGGTTAAAGTAAAACATAATTCGCTGTATATTGTTTTTGATTTAAACCTCGCAAAACTTTGTAAAGGTACAAAGTTACAGACCAAAGCATTATATTCAAAACTAATTAAAGCTACAATTTTTACAGGATGTAATTATATACCTGTAGTCGGCCCTGTGCTCACTGCCCGGCACCGTGGAGCTCAATTGGCATTTGCCAAAGAATACCAGAATTGGCAGGTCCACCACTGGTGCCCTGTGCTTTTCACAGATGAGAGCAGGTTCACCCTGAGCACATGTGACAGATGTGAAAGGGTTTGGAGAAGTTGTGGAGAATGTTATGCTGCCTGTAACATTTTTTCAGCATGACCGGTTTGGTGGTGTGCCAGTGATGGTCTGGGGAGGCATATCCATGGCGGGACGCACAGACCTCTACAGGCTGGACAATGGCCTCTAGACTACCATTAGGTATCAGGATGATATCCTTGGACCCATTGTCAGACCCTATGTTGGTGCAGTGGATCCTGGGTTCCTCCTGGTGCATGACAATGCCCAGCCTCATGTGCTGAGAGTATGCAGGCAGTTCCTGGAGGATGAAGGAATTGATACCATTCACTGGCCCCCACGCAAACCCTGACGTAAATCCAATAGAACACCTCTGGGGCATTATGTTTCGGCCTATCCGACGCCATCAGGTTGCACCTCAGACTGTCCAGTAGCTCAGTGATGCCCTGGTCCAGATCTGGGATGGGATACCCCCAGGACACCATCTGTCGTCTGATTAGGAGCATGCCCCAACATTGTCAGGCATGCATACAAGCATGTGGGAGCAATACAAACTAGTGAGTACGATTTTTGAGTTGCTGCAATGAAATTTCAGCAAAAGCCATGGTTAGGCACTAAAAAACAAAAGAATTGATCCTACAGCACAAATGCTATGTATATGGCCAGTTATATCTGGCATATTCAATCAATCAATCCACATTTATTTATATAGCACATATACAAAAAAATGTAGCTCAAAGTGCTTTACAAAATGAATAGAAAAATAGAAGACACAATAAAAAATAAACATAGGTCAACATTAATTAACATAGAATAAGTAAGGTCCGATGGCCAGGGTGGACAGAAAAACAAAAAAAAAACTCCAAAGGCTGGAGAAAAAAAATAAAATCTGTAGGGATTCCAGACCACGAGACTGCCCAGTACCCTCTGGGCAATCTACCTAACATAAGTCAAACAGTCCTCTTTGTATTTAGGGTTTTCATGGAAGGACCTGATGATGATGGTCACGTAGACTTCTGGCTTTCAGTCCATCCAAGTGTAAGAAGATCCAGTGAAATTATATTTTTTTAGTCCCTGGTTTAAAAAAAAAAGAACAAATACCATATTCAAAACAGTAATAAGTTGCATTGTACTTCTAAAACATCCGATTAACCAACAGCAGTATAAATGAAGCCCATGGTTTTCATGCATTAAGCTAGGTAGCACAGGTGTTCTTAAATAAAACCAGATACTATGTATCTTAGAGGTTGAACATCATCTTAAGCGGTTCTTTCTTTTTGTCAAAGTCAAACTGCCAAATTGTGAAACAGTATTTTTAAACATTTATTGTTAACTTAAAAAGTTTGGCTGCAAATTAAACAAAATGTACACTTTTATTATAATTTTCAGTTTAAAATTTAGCCAACTATTTCAAGTTTTAGTATCTTTAAAAAGACAAACAGCTACTGCACATAAAAATAACCATAGTTGTCTACATTACAATAAATATGGCCCAGTTAAAATTAGGTTTGTTGTGAGATGGGGGAGACTTACTGAACTTGTAAAACTTAAAATGTATTTTAAGTGATCAAGGTTGTTTGATTTTTAAAGCCCACACTTCTGTTCCCAGAAATTAATTTGTCAATGAAATGCCCAATGTTAAGCACCTGAATCAATGTGACCACATGCAATGATAAAGATAGCTTTGATTTTACTCTTCTTTTTGCCCTTTTACCTACAGTTATTCTTATACAGTACATTTTTACTTTCTCCATATTGTTGTCTTTAAAAATAAAATGGACTTAGATTTTTCAGAGTAAAACATTTTTTGATATCCTTGGGATGTGTTTTGCATTTTTGGTAAGATGTCTGTTTGTGGGAAAGTTTTGTGGAGAAAAACAAATGGATCCTATTTTTTTTTTATAATTTTGTAGATAATTTGGACTTGTTAGTCTAATTATATTTGAGTAAATTTTAACTATTCAGCTTTGACCTTTTAAAATTTTATACATTGATGCCCAAAACATAAAAATTACTGCTCAGAAGTTTACAGACTATGGCATCAACATTTAGGACTTTGAAAGTAAAACATTTCTTAATTTTGAGTTCAGCCCAAAGCTCAAACATTGAGCTTGTAAGTTCAACATTTCCAAATGCTGTAGTCACTACAGCTAAACTGTAATTACGAATAAGCATTGATTAGATTTTATGCCATTATTAAATGAAATTGGTGACAGATGCTTACTTTTTTGTTTTAAAAAAATCCTACTTTGAGTTTTAAACTTGGGATCTTCAGATTATGGGTTGGAAGTGTTAGCTCTTAGACCATCCCAGCTATTTGATGAAAGTATGGATTACCAGAACTTCTATAATATTTAACCTCTTAAATGAAAGAAACCATGAATAAAGGAATAAATATAAAATTCAGATAGTTGCAGATTGATTAATTAATTGTTAATATTTATGCCAAAAAAGTCTAAATATTTATTTATCAACCACATCTACGTTTTCATAAAATGTTTTAGCTTTCAATCTTTTGTCTTTATGCACTTTTTTTCCTTTTTCTGTGTGAATACAATTCATACACAAAATGGTGGCACTTAATTCATTTTTGTTTTGGATGCATGCACATCCTCCCACCTACTACTGCCCTTTATGCCTCATCAGTGGACACCACTTTGACCAACCTTCATGTTGGCTTTCGTAGCTGGGTGGCAGTTCCCATCTTATTTTGTTTAAAGCAGGTTACAAAGCTAGTTTCTCTTTTTTGAGAAGTAGTTTTGGAGTTCATGGAAAGTAATGTGAAAATATTGTCAGCAGTGATGCTTCTCTCATTGCCTGTGAAAAGCTTGATTTGGATCTCCACAGTCGTAGACTGTCTTTCCTGGCAAACAAGTGGAAACTTTCTCCAAACAGAGAATAAATCTTAATATATATTTCTCATTTACATAACCAGCTATGTAAAAACTGATGCCAAGCGTGTTGAGTTTGTTTTACTTGTACTGAGTGAAAGTGCATCAACATATCATCTGAAATAGCTGTGGTCTGTTCCATTAAGAGATTTTACCTAATCTTGGATTTCAGAACAAATACATATATAGACCTGTCAGAATGTCTTATTGGAGTCTAATTATGTTTCTCTGGGCAGAATTTTGCAAAGCAGTTATGCTTCTGTTTCGATTGTTTGTTCGGAAAGGAGCATGACATTTTCAACATTTAGCTGTTATTTTCTGCTTCTTAAATAGCGTAACTGGGAACTGTGATCTTTGACCATTATTGTTGCCTGAAAAAGTTAACCCTTTACGTTAAAATTGCTCTTTTGCAGGTTAGTTTCAGAGAACTGGTTGCCCCATCTGAATTTCGTCAAGTATTTTCTGGAACAGATAATGCGTGAGCCTGTTCCAGAAAGCAGTATTAGCAAATTACCCACATATTTGGCCTCACAGAACAAGTAATTCTGATTTAATCTGTTTCAGAAATGCATGTTTGGCTAAATCCAGGTTTTCTAGAATGCACTTAGCCTGATTTTTATGAATCTCAGCTTACTATAACCAGATTTCACACTAATCCTGCTTTCTGTGGTAGACCCTAGTCATTAATAGTTATGTTTTACCTGAGCTTATAACACATTGTACACTTCTGAAAAAAGTGTTTGATATTGGCAAACTGCTCCCCCTTTTAGCAAAAAAAAAAATCTTATGATTTGAGCACAAATTTCACATTTGTTATTAAACTATTGTGTATGTGATTTTATATATGCCACAGAATTTAAAAATAGCTTTACCTTCAATTACTTCTTATTTACAGCCAAATACAACATTCCATCGGCACTTCCAGCTTCAGCCACAGCACAATCTCAAATGTGTGTCATAATCTTCATGTCGCACAGGCAAAGAAAGCTGACTCTTTATTCTTGGAGTTGCTTGCGTGTCTCTGAAAACATGAGCAAGCCACGTTCCAGTGCTGCCATTTTGAGTTATGTGAAAAGCATTGTGGTCTCATTTTGAAATATGTTTACATTCATTCATTCCTAATTGGTCATCACTAGATCTCTGACTGTTTTTATGAATTTTTTTTCCTCTTTTCTTGATTTCACATAGTGAGTAAATATGAGTCATTAAAAGTGTGGTTCACTTTCATTAATTATTTTCTTGTTGTCTGCAGAAGAGACAGCAATTCACACTTACGCAGCAATGTTCAGTGTCAATAGCAAGTGATAGGAGAAAAAAGTGTTGCGGTGAAAGAAGATGCAAATACTACCATGTGTCAGCCACAGGACATAGGGGCAGCAATTCACACCTGGGTACCAGTGTACAATAGCATTGCTTATGGCAGTAATGGAGGATTATTTCATGTAAAAGAACTAACAATAATGTCATGTCTTTTGACAGTCTTGGAATTTTCGAATTTTAAAAGCATTGACATTTGCAGTGCACGCATTTAGGACAAGTCAAGGAAGGACAGAAGCATGATATGCACATTGACGTAATTTAAAAAAATTTAAAACATAACATCCATTTGTGTCAGAAATTGCACTTCTACTGCTAACCACTACACTTATCTTAGTACAGCAGCTAAATAGCACATCTTATGTTGCAAACACAGTATTTCAACATAATTGTTGGATTCATAGAGCATTCCAAAATAATAATTGCTTTATGCAATACATTATAACATCAACCTCCATATGTGGTAAAAGAAGATGAGACTAAAACCTAGAATAGAGTTATGTATATTACATTAATATCAGAAGGTTGTAAAATTATTCATAGACCCCTTCTAAAGTCATTCTTTTATACCATTTAAAGACAGATTCAGTATCAGTAATTGTATACATCATTTCAACTGAGAATGAAAAAGTTAAGAAGGGAATTTTCATTGTATTGATTAGTTATGTATACCAGAGTGTTAAAGTTAAAATTAATTCTCTGCTTCAGCCTATAATAAACTTTGCCTTGTCAGTAATTCATTTCACATATATTTGGACGGAACAAAAAATCAGTTAAATATATGCATTTTTCCAAGGTTTGCACCAAAACAGGTTTTTGGTTAATTTGCAAAGTATATCTATGTATTATTGACTTGCTTCCATATAGCCATTCCTATACATCTCCATTACTAGCTGGCAAAAATATAAATCTAATGGTAATGTTGCCCATGATGTATTATTTTGCACATGTTGATTGTATGGTTTTTTTAATTGCTTAAATTTCCAAAATATATTATGTTAAAAATGAAAAATAATGAATGTATTAGGGATTATTTTTTGTTTTAAGGTATGGTATAATCTATATATCCATACCATAACCTACACGTATATCCATCCATCCATTTTCCAACTCGCTGAATCTGAACACAGGGTCACGAGGGTCTGCTGGAGCCAATCCCAGCCAACACAGGGCACAAGGCAGGAACCAATCCTGGGCAGGGTGCCAACCCACCGCAGGACACACACAAACACACCCACTCACCAAGCACACACTAGGGCCAATTTAGAATCGCCAATATAATCTATATAATTGCTCTGCAGTACATGCTTTCTAGCACACAATGATATCTGCTGACTCTGTAATGTGGCAGAATCACTTGACATACTATTAATTATATTTAAGCATTCTAAGCTGCTCAAGTAGTCAGGCAGTACAAAGTTAGATTATAAAGTAAAACCTTTACTCATTTTCCTCAGCTTTTGCTGTAACATGTCTGCTTTGTTTGATATTTCTGATTGTAAAATGTTCAAGAATAAAATATTAGTTTTTACTGTTGACCAGGTTGTAAATAGTGTAGGTAAACAATAAATGTAACAGAGTCCATAAAATTACTACCTGTAGTAACTAAATTTGGATGTGAATGGAAAATAAAGAAAATGTTCTCTAAGAAAACTAGATTATACAACACATGATCTTCAGTGCTTTAATTTTTATTTTTTCAGGAAGAGCTGTGATTACCATTTGTTCATTGTTAAGTCTTTTTTTATTGCAATCAAAGTGTCCGTTATCCTGCAAAGATTAGAGTAGATGGTTTTCTTTTACATTCTGTTACCTAAAGATTGATTTTTTTTTGTTTGTTATCCTTAGTAGTGTATATTTTTATTCTGATGCGGTTTTGTGCAGTTTTAAAAAAAAATTTAAAACCTGTTTTCATTTTTTATTTCAGAATGACAACCTTACAAAACCCAGCATACTCCAGTGATGGAACTCCATACTGCATATCCTTTCTATGCCATAACCAGGACCTCCTTTAAGTTAATGGTACAACATGTTTGGGTTACATTGTTTACTTAGTATAACCTCAGGACTTAGCTGAATGAACTGCACATTTTTTTGCCAAACAAATAGCACTGTGACAACCTGTTTACCATCTGCCACGTATCCTCAGTATTTCTTATGGGATTTCAACAGAAATCTCCTGCTGTATACCTAACACCAGGTCACTATGTGATCAGGTATACTGTAACACATAAATGGACACTCTGTTTTGTTTGTTTTAATTCATTTGCTGCTGAATACTCTTAAGAATCATTCTTGTAAATTATTGAATATAGAACTGTCTAATGTTTGTCTGAGAAGTATTAAATATTTAACATTTCATACTTTATATCAATATCTTTTTTGCAATGAAATAACTTTGAACACATCATTTGTTGGTGTGTTTCAGATTTTATGTTCTGTTCTGAACAGAGGGGGAAAATACTTAAATTTTAGTATATTAAAATAGAGAGTAGTAAAACTCATGATTTAAAGATGTAGCTATGAAATGGTATATCTCAACTGATAAACACACAGGGGTATGTATACACCTGTTTGCTTGTTCAGTCACTTTTACCATGTTGTTAATGTTGAACTGAATTCTTGCAATTTGAATTTTGTACTGTTGTATTCTTGTATAATAATAGGCTACATTAACCTGAATGAATCTGAATTTCCATGGTACCTTGCATCCATCCATTGCACAAAAGTGAAACAAAAGAATGACTAACAGGCTTTAACCATGTCTTCCATTGTATATAATGTACAGAAAATGCAAATAAATAATACTGTTTGAACTCTGCAAGACAGAACTCACCTTGGGATAAACAATGTGGTGTTTGTAAATTGTAGAAATCTCTTTCTGTAAGTAATAAAGTAGAAAATGTTTATCTTTTTCTTGTACAGCTGTGTCAGTGTGTTCTTTCTGTGCATTACACAAATGTTCATTAAAAAGATTCAGTGGTGAAGGATTTATGCAAAAAAAAGAACAAGTGCTTATATTTTTATAACTGAAGAGATAGTAAGAATGATTAACAAAATTCTACTGGCCATGATATTTTTATGATTACAAAAACTGTTTTATTACCAATTTAGCTCATTTTTTAACGTTTCCTTGTTTGTGTAAATTTTAATCAAGTAAAAATGGAGGTTTTTGACCTGACATTTACATCATGTTTAGCTCACAGTAGAAAGGAGGTTTAAATATTGTTAAAAGCAGTCATATAAAACCCAAAACAGTTACTGACATGTCATTTAGAAAAGCAGCCAAACGTAATACATTTAAGTACATAAATGAACAAATTCAACACACACTTTTTTATTTTTTTAATTCATGAGCTTTTTATTTTTGTGTTAAACATATGAATTGATTTTCTCCTGTCCATAATGCTTGGTTGAGGTTTTTCTTGCAAGTATTTCCGGAGATGTGTTGGTTTATCCGAAAATATCAATTAGTAAAGACATCCACTATGGTTAATGAGTTTATATGCCACTGTTGAACTGTAGCTACTTGCAGTGCCTATGAAAATTATTCAACCCCTTGGATTTTATTTTTCTTTTATGGCACTGAGTTTAAATCCTGCTTACACTGTGTGACTATAAGCGAGTAACTTGACCTGCCTGTGCTTCAAATGGAAAACCACAATAAACGCATGTTGTGAATTTCCCTTTGGGATTAATAAAGTATCTATCTATCTATCTACAGTGCATCCGGAAAGTATTCACAGCGCATCACTTTTTCCACATTTTGTTATGTTACAGCCTTATTCCAAAATGGATTAAATTCATTTTTTTCCTCAGAATTCTACACACAACACCCCATAATGACAACGTCAAAAAGGTTTACTTGAGGTTTTTGCAAAATATTAAAAAAAAACTGAGAAATCACATGTACATAAGTATTCACAGCCTTTGCTCAATACTTTGTTGATGCACCTTTGGCAGCAATTACAGCCTCAAGTCTTTTTGAATATGATGCCACAAGCTTGGCACACCTATCCTTGGCCAGTTTCACCCATTTCTCTTTGCAGCACCTCTCAAACTCCATCAGGTTGGATGGGAAGCGTCGGTTTACAGCCATTTTAAGATCTCTCCAGAGATGTTCAATCGGATTCGAGTCTAGGCTCTGGCTGGGCCACTCAAGGACATTCACAGAGTTGTCCAGAAGCCACTCCTTTGATATCTTTGCTGTGTCCTTAGGGTCGTTGTCCTGCTGAAAGATGAACTGTCGCCCCAGTCTGAGGTCAAGAGCGCTCTGGAGCAGGTTTTCATCCAGGATGTCTCTGTACATTGCTGCAGTCATCTTTCCCTTTATCCCGACTAGTCTCCCAGTTCCTGCCGCTGAAAAACATCCCCACAGCAAGATGCTGCCACCAACATGCTTCACTGTAGGGATGATATTGGCCTGGTGATGAGCAGTGCCTTGTTTCCACTAAACGTGACGTCTGGCATTCACACCAAAGAGTTCAATCTTCGTTTCATCAGATAAGAGAATTTTGTTTCTCATGGTCTGAGAGTCCTTCAGGTGCCTTTTGGCAAACTCCAGGCGGGCTGCCAGGTGCCTTTTACTAAGGAGTGGCTTCCATCTGGCCACTCTACCATACAGCCCTGACTGGTGGATTGCTGCAGAGATGGTTGTTCTTCTGGAAGGTTCTCCTCTCTCCACAGAGGACCTCTGGAGCTCCCCCGATCACTCAGTTTAGATGGCTGGCCAGCTCTAGGAAGAGTCCTGGGGCCTCATGTATAACGCCGTGCGTAGAACTCGCACTATAACATGGCATAAGCACAAAAGCCGAAATGTGTTTACGCACAGAAAAATCCAGATGCAGGAATCTGTGCGTACTCCAACTTCCACATTCTTCCGTTACATAAATCCCAATCAGCGTGAAAACTAACGCTCGTGCACGCGCATTATGTAACGCCCCAAATCCTCCCAGAATTACGCCTATTTGAATATGCAAATCAATATAAATCGCCCTTAAGCGCAGCCTTCTGTGAAAAGACAATGGGAAAAGCACGGGGAAAATATAAGAATTTCAGCGAATACCAAGTGGAGGCAAAGGAAAAACATACTATTTGTTCAAATAAACCGTGGTATAATCAACAAAATGAAGTTGATCGAGTGACATAGCGTGTTGGAGAAACTTGAAAGCTCACATTCACAAAATCGCACAGTGCCGGAAATAAAAAAGAAGTCACATATCAAAGTTGCCGTGAAAAGAAGAGTTGTAAGCCCACTGTCTGAGTGTCATATGAAAGTTATTAGGGTACAGAGAAAAAGGCACACGGTGGGGAAAAAGCACGAAATGTCAACTTTAATCTCGAATTTTCCACTTTAATCACGTAGTTTATTTTGTCATTTAGTAGAACATTATAAACTTCATCTTAAAATCGTTTAATTAACCAGTTTCTCAAAATTACATTGTAATTAAAGTAGCACGTTAAATGCTTTGTTTTGTATTTGATCTTCTACTCGTATGTGATCTATGTGTGTGAATCACTACTTGCTTCTTAAACTGGCTCTCTTCCTCCAACTGGACACAGAGTCCATTACATTTGTGATATTACAGCTCTCTGAATAACTAAAATACTGAGATGTATACGTGATGTCATTTTCATGATGATAGGAGCTAAAGCACATTATTAAACATGTGTTTCATGAGCCTCGTGCTCATGACAAGCATTTATCTTTTGTCGAAATTTGTTGCTGCGTTTTTAGCTGTGTTGTTATTTTCTCTTTCTGTTTTATATTCAATATATATTGGCGTGCGCCCAAGAGTCCTTGCTTTTCTTTCCCCAAGTAACCGATCGCCACACAATCAGCTCTGTAATAGACGTTAAGCCATCTGTAAGCTTAGCGCCGATTCTTCAAAGCGCTTAAAAACATTGAAATATCTTCGTAGTACATGTTTAATTATTCTATCCTTCACGACACTCCCAGTGAAGAATATAGATTATTTAAATGAAGTTAAAGTTTTATGTGTATAATTTAACAAACATATTTTGCTGCATTTCACCTTAAAAATGATATCGTCATCATATGTAAATACGCGCTTTATAAAGTGGCCCAGGTTGTGAGATATTATAACTGTAGTGCAAGTTTACAGTGGGGTGATTGTACTTATAAGTACAAACCGTTCTACAAGGAGCAATTGATTGAGTGCATTTAAAGTTCTTGGGATTAAACTGTTTCTGAACCGCGAGGTCCGTACAGGAAAGGCTTTAAAACATTTTGCAGTGGCTGAGACAGTGTGTCCTTAAAGCTGTATACCGATAATTCTCTTTCCGATCAGCTGCTGCTGTGATTCACACTCAGATACAGTGATATAAATACTCGAGTCGTGCAGTGAGAGTAATATGGAAAAAGATGATCCGCTGTGGCAACTCCTAACGGGAGGAGCTGAAAGAAGAAGAAGAAGAAGAAGGAGAAGTGAGAGTAACAACGCTAAAGCAGTTATGGTATTTGGAATACTATGGCTGTTCCCTGGACCATTATATTGTTACAAGTTAATTACAATCAGATGTATTACACTAATAAACAATATGCGGTTAGTTTCGGTGTATTTATAAAGCCGCGTCATGAAAATAATGAGTAATCACACAAGAACTGTAGCACTGCTTTGACGCTGGGTGCCGCCAGTTTGCAAAACCGAGCGGAGAACTTGCGTACGACAAGGCATGAGGTACCGTGGAAAAGTGCGTGGCTTTACGCCAAGTGTAGGTTTTATACATCGCGATTTGAACATGGAAAAGTTCTTACGCAACATTTCTGTGCATACGCACCGTTTATACATGAGGCCCCTGGTGGTTTCAAACTTCTTCCACTTACGGATGAGGGAGGCCACTGTACTCATTGGGGCCTTCAAAGCAGCAGAAATTTTTCTGTAACCTTCCCCAGATTTGTGCCTCGAGACAATCCTCAGAGGTCTACAGACAATTCCTTTGACTTCATGCTTGGTTTGTGCTCTGACATGAACTGTCAACTGTGGGACCTTATATAGACAGGTGTGTGCCTTTCCAAATCATGTCCAATCAACTGAATTTACCACAGGTGGACACCAATTAAGCTGCAGAAACATCTCAAGGATGATCAGGGGAAACAGGATGCACCTGAGCTCAATTTTGAGCTTCATGGCAAAGGCTGTGAATACTTATGTACATGTGCTTTCTCAATTTTTTTATTTTTAACAATTTTGCAAAAATCTTAAGTAAACTTTTTTCACGTCATTATGGGGTGTTGTGTGTAGAATTCTAAGGAAAAAATGAATTTAATTCATTTTGGAATAAGGCTGTAACATAACAAAATGTGGAAACAGTGAATACTGTGAATACTTCCGGATGCACTCTATCTATATATCTATTTGTCTGTCTGTCTGTAACTTAATTTTATCATAAATGTTGTAAGTTGCCTTGGATAAAGATGTCAGCCAAATAATATGTAAATGTAAGATGTCAGAAAAACTCTTTAATGTCAAAATAAAAACAGATCTCTATGTGGTCTAAATTAATCATAATTTTAAAACACAAAATAATCTATTCAATTTGTTTGATTCAATGTAGTGTAACAGTAAAATGTGAAAGCTTCCAAGTGGGTGAATACTTTTTATTGGCATTGTAAGCTCTAAAATAATAGAAACATGGTTCAAGATGACAAACGCCTCATCCTTCCATTATAAAGTTATGAGAACTCCTGTTAGGAATTAGCACTGAGTTGTTAGTTATACAGTCTTTATCATCCAAATTTGGTGCATATACACTGACTGGTATTTTAGTTTTATGTAGTTTCTCCTCCATGATAATGCATCATTCTATAGGCATTGCTATTATTCAATACACAAATCTGTGGCTCAGAATGCTCATTTCTTAGGTGCTTTTGTTATAGGTAGAATGAACCCCGGACTATTACAAACTATTTTCAAACAAAAGTGATCCCTAGGTCACAGGGATGCCAGAAGAACTCTTGCACCAGTCTGGGGTGTCCAGTGATGGACTGGCACCCAGTCCAAGGCTGATGGCAGAAATACTGCATGACAGGCGCCAGCTCCCTGCATCCGAAAACTACAACAGAAGAAAATGGATGTCCATTTAAAGAAACAGATCTTGGTTCCATTTCATATCATTGATTTGCAGGTTTTCATTTTTTAGTAGATTTATGTCACCAAGTGAATTGCCAATGTTTTGGCATTGCGTTTTTTAAATCAAGCCAGCTTTTCAACTGCCACTGTGACCCCACCCAAAAGAGTTTGAAATTTTAAATTTAGAATTCGTGCATAAATTGAAGTTAGACGAGATTAATACTTAGACAGAAACTAGTCTTTCATTGTGAGCATGATTAGAGTGAAAACCATCATGCCCTGTAGAATTGAAGCTGGGATAGTGACCATTGAGGCTTAACATGTTCAAAGCCAACAGCATACAACTCCGCCATCCGAACAGGTAAGTGATAATAAAGAAAACATAAAAAAAGAAAATAGAATAAAATTGAATGATTTCATGTGCATAACATGGAAGACCATTTTCACTGGATAATACAAAAGGTATCTCAAACTATAAGTTTGCTCTGTAAATAAAATTTATAACATTTTAGTTTTCCTATTTGTTTCCTGAACAATTCCCTGATGTTTACTTGATTATGCTGACCTATTTTGTAAGTTGTTTAGAATAAAATTGCATGCAGTGCAAGTACAGTAAATGTAATATTAAATGTTTTCTCTCTTCTAAAATTACAATGAGTAAAAAGCTTTAGATATGTATGAAAGAACTCTTGGGCTAGGTTGAACTTACAGGTTCTTAAAACTTTTATGAATTTATTACAAGCTATATGTAAACATAGTAAAATCAACTGAGAGCGAGCTGCTGTTGTAGACATGCACTACCAACAGAATTTTAATCTCGTCAAAACTCCAATTCCTTAAAGTAAATGAGTGCACTTGTAATAAGGAGAAAGGAAAGAAAACATGTTTGTTTATTTTCAAAGGTTTATGAGGAAGATAGTATATAAAGCTGATTTATTTTTCATCTGTAAGATTGTGTACCATTTAATTTTTTTAGTACTGTAGGTGATTAATCAATGCTTTTATATTGATGCAAATGTTGGACCACAACCATGGAGAGCTTAGGTTTGTCACTGTATTTACTCCATGACATGAATTCAACCACATGGACCTGGAGGGCTGCAATGGCTACAAGTTTTTCTTTCTTCCCAGTTTCTTAAGTACAGTAGATATTATTTACTGCTTCTGAAACAATTACTACTCAAACAACATTCTTAGGCTTCATTTTACTTAATTTTCTTGTTAAGGTTCACAAGCCCTAATTGCTTATTTTTACATTTACTTATTTGGCTGACACCTCTATCCAAGGAGACATGCAACATTTATGATACACATAAATTTAGGCTGCACATTTATTTCAGTCTTAAATAGCTTTATTAACTGATCAAATTACTTCTTGTTTTTATTAGAAGCTGCCTATTTATAATGAGATGGGAGTCACATAAATTCATCATCTTAAGTCAGTTCCACAGTTACTTGTGAGATTTGAGCAGACCCAAGATCCGATCATCTAACATCTGTTATGGCTCAAAAAGCACAGAAGAGAGTGCAGTATCTGCAGACTGAGGACCTGTGACTTTAAATGTGAAACTGATGGGATGAATGATGTGTATATATAATGAGACGGGGACAGCATGGAAAAATGTAGAGGTTTAATTGCCATAAAAACTGAAGAAGACGTAACAGAGACAGTTGTCTTTTCAGCAGTTCTTGTCAAATAATAGCTAAGTTAAAGAAAAGATGACAAGAAAGTGAGTGAGTCCGTCATGGCAGTCCATTACGGTTCTGAATTTGTGCACTGCATAATTAAATATAATGACATTATTCAATTCAGTTTCCATTGAATTGTCCAGTTCCCTTTATGTATTGGTTTGTGAATATCATACTTTAAACACTTAAAGCAACTAAGTATTCACTAGCCATGTGAAGCGCATTTGGCTGCAATTGCAAATGATATCCAAGATTGTTCTTTAGAATTACTAGGAACAGTACATGTATATGCAAGGTTATATTCCACATTTAGCAACCAAAAAGAGAGCTGCAACTGCCACGATGCCATAATGTAACACCTGCTGAAGGAGCACGCCCTCATTAGAATGGCTGATTGCAAAATATGACCAGCCGTACATGTCAGTGTAATTTAAAAGGACTGAGCTGTGCATTGATGCTACGAATGATTTGTAGTCCAGCACTAATGAGCTTGGCAGTGCCGTTATTCGCTCTTGAGTGCAGTTTGTTGTGCCTGTGATGTTTGGGAAGCCTAAATAACACTATCTAGTGACACTGATGTGACTTTGGATAACTGCTTTTTACAAAGACTCCCATATCACATTTCACATTTTATGCACTGAATGGACTGTAGTACATGAGGACAGGAACACACTATGGTTGATCCTAGAAGGTTGTGAAGTGGTTTTATCCTTGTACATTACTATGAATATCTTTGTTCTACTTTATTGTTAGAAATAGTCATTTTTATAACTGATCATTTAAACATCATGGAACACCGTCTTATTAAACCTGTTTTTAATAAATATACAGTTGTGCTTGAAAGTTTATGAAACCTTTAGAATTTTCTATATTTCTGCATAAATATGACCTAAAACATCATCAGATTTTCACTAAAGTCCTAAAAGTAAATAAAGAGAAACAAGTTAAATAAATGAGACAAAAATATTATACTTGGTCATTTATTTATTAATGAAAATGATCGAATATTACATATTTGTGAGTGGCAAAAGTATGTGAACCTTTGCTTTCAGTATCTGGTGTGACCCCCCTTTGCAGCAATAACTGCAACTAAACATTTCCAGTAACTTTTCATCATTCCTGCACACCGGCTTGGAGGAATTTTAGCCCATTCCTCCGTACAGAACAGTTTCAACTCTGGGATGTTGGTCGGTTTCCTCACATTAACTGCTCGCTTCAGGTCCTTCCACAACATTTCAATTGGATTAAGGTCAGGACTTTGAATTGGCCATTCCAAAACATTAGCTTTATTCATCTTTAACCATTCTTTGGTAGAACGACTTGTGTGCTTAGGGTCGTTGTCTTGCTGCATGACCCACCTTCTCTTGAGATTCAGTTCATGGACAGATGTCCTGACATTTTCCTTTAGAATTCTCTGATATAATCCAGAATTCATTATTCCATCAATGAAAGCAAGCCGTCCTGCCCCAGATGCAGCAAAACAGGCCTAAACCATGATACTACTACCACCACCATGTTTCACAGATGGGATAAGGTTCTTATGCTGGAATGCAGTGTTTTCCTTTCTCCAAACATAACGCTTTTCATTTAAACCAAAAAATTCTATTTTGGTCTCATCTATCCACAAAACATTCTTCCAATAGCCTTCTGGTTTGTCCATGTGATCTTTAGCAAACTGCAGACGAGCAACAATGTTTTTTTTGCAGAGCAGTGGCTTTCTCCTTGCAACCCTGACATGCACACCATTGTTGTTCAGTGTTCTCCTGATGGTGGACTCATGAACATGAACATTAGCCAATGTGAGCGATGCCTTCAATTGCTTAGAAGTTATCCTGGGGTCCTTTGTGACCTCACTGACTATTACACACCTTGCTCTTGGAGTGATCTTTGTTGGTCGACCACTCCTGGGGAGGGTAACAATGGTCTTGAATTTCCTCCATTTGTACAATCTGTCTGACTGTGGATTGGTGGAGTCCAAACTCTTTAGAGATGGTTTTGTAACATTTTCCAGCCTGATGAGCATCAACAACTCTTTTTCTGAGGTCCTCAGAAATCTCTTTTGTTCGTGCCATGATACACTTCCACAAACACGTGTTGTGAAGAGCAGACTTTGATAGATCCCTGTTCTTTAAATAACACAGGGTGCCCACTCACACCTGATTGTCATCCCATTGATTGAAAACACCTGACTGTAATTTGACCTTCTATCTAACTGCTAATCTTAGAGGTTCACATACTTCTGCCACTCACAAATATGTAATACTAGCAAAATACCCGCGCTTCACAGCGGTGAAGTACTGCCTTAAAATTTTTATTAAGAAGAAAATTAAACCTTTTTAAACTGAGGGAAAATATACCAATAATTATTTGTTAAGGATCTCTTTGTATACCACATTGTGAGTTCGGCCCTCAGGTTGTAATATGACCAAGCTGTGCGCTGAGCTTACTCTTGAGCATGCAACGTACAGTTGGCCATGTGAAAAGCAATCTTGTCTCAAATCTCACAGCTTGGATTGATGCTGTCATAATCGGTTTGAGTTTCATGGTTTGTACCAATTACGACAGTATTTGTAGGACTTGTGTTGAAGAGACATTCGGCATCTGTCAAGCGTTGTAAGTATACAACCGGTTTCATCGATAACTTTACATCCAGCTTTTGAGAGTTTAAACATTCATAAACGTCAAAGTGTCCACTACTGAAATCGTCACCTGTGAATCTAAGATGCTTAAGAGGCATTGGCGGTTGTCAAAAGGTGTAAAATATTTGGCCATTTTGGTACACTTAAAAGCGACAACCGAACAATTCACCAGCAGCCATCAGCTCACATGCAGAACCATAGGTGAAGGGCTTAAGCATTTCGTTCTTCTAGTGCTCCTGTGTAGAATAATTATCTCCTCTACCGTCATCAGTCCACACCTTGAACCTGTCCCAGTTATTCAATACATAAGACACAATGTTCCTCTGGATATCAAGAGTGAGCCTGATATGGCCGTGCAATATGTAACAAAGAGAATGGAAAAGGTAGGTGCCATCTCCGGGCATGGAAACCACTCGGTAAGTGACAGTTCTTTGATCGATGGTGATCACCTCGATAGACATGGTAATGTGGGTATGATTGGAATGATAAAGGAAATGGGTACCTGAACAATGTAAAGTAAGTCTAAAATACCTACAAAATAACTATAATCGTAATAAAGGAACAATAAAACAGCAGAGAAGCCGTGGATTAGATAAAAAGGCTGCAGTTATCAGCAGGGAGACGTGAATCCCGTGGCGAAGCAAGGAAGGGAATGTAGAGACTGGAACCACGGATCGCCTTATATAGGCAGGCAGCCAACAACGTGGGAGGCATTGAGATGAGGGACCCAACGCCGCTTCACATGGTGACCGAGCTGCAGGCTATGGACTTATATATGTACGTAAGTAGGATTCAGTTAGCGTTGTGAACCCTCGTACCAAATTTCTTGAAGATGGGCTCATAAGTAACAAAGACCGTTGAAAAGTTCAATATGGCGGCCGACAGTGGCATCATACCACTGAAATAAGTACCAAATTTCAGCCTTCTACCTACACGGGAAGTTGCAGAATTAGTGACGTTGGAAAGTTCAATATGGCAGCTGACAGTGGCGTCATACTACCGAAATAAATACGTACATTTGTTTCGGTTAGCGCAGGAAAGCCGCCTACCAAACTTCGTGAAGATGGGGCCATGAATAAGAAAGTTCAACATGGTGGACATTGTTGACCGTTATGACCGTTACGCATAGAATTTCGAAATGAAACCTGCTTAACTTTTGTAAGTAAGCTGTAAGGAATGAGCCTGCCAAATTTCAGCCTTCTACATACACGGGAAGTTGCAGAATTAGTGACATTGGAAACTTCAATATGGCGGCCGACAGTGGCATCATACCACTGAAATAAGTACGTACACTGGTTTTGGTTAGTGCAGGGAAGCCACCTACCAAATTTCGTGAAGATGGGGCCATAAATAAGAAAGTTCAACATGGCGGACGTTGTCGACCATTATCGACCGTTATGACTGTTACGTGTAGAATTTCGAAATGAAACCTGCTTAACTTTTGTAAGTAAGCTGTAAGGTATAAACCTGCCAAATTCCAGACTTCTACCTACATGGGAAGTTGGAGAATTAGTGATCAGTGAGTGAGTGAGTGAGTGAGTGAGGGCTTTGCCTTTTATTAGTATAGATTTGAGCATTTTCCTCAATAAATAAATGACCAAGTATAATATTTTTGTCTCATTTGTTTAACTGGTTTCTCTTTATCAACTTTTAGGACTTGAGTGAAAATCTACTTGATGTTTTAGGTTATATTTATGCAGAAATATAGAAAATTCTAAAGGGTTCACAAACTTTCAAGCACAACTGTATCTTTTCTGTTTGTGTCTCGCTGACAATAATGAGCAATGGGGACAAATGATGTAATAACTTAAATGTGATATATTAATTACTAGCCACATTACCTGTTAAACACAGGTAATAGAGTAAATTTTAAATTATATTTGAAATCTCATTTCCTATGTGTACCTCCAGTGCATTTTCTTGGTATCCTTGTGTGTCTGAATTTCTCTTGACCAGTGGTCTATCACTCGAGCTTGTTTCCATAAAGCCTGCTTCTTACACTCTCATTTGCTCACCTCCAGTCCACCTTTATACTTTCCATTGACTCTCAGTGTGCCTCCTACCCCTTTAATCCTCCTTGTGGGTCTCACACTTCATCTTTTGATTATATCACCAATGTCGAACAGACCAATTTAGATGGCTTAGAGGAACCGGACACAAACTTTTCAATAGACAATATAGCTTTTAACATTTTACCACTTTGTCACTAGTATCAGATTAATTTTAACCATATTTTAACTAAGAAAGCATTAACATTAGATGTGCTAAAAATCCTGTTCGTGACAAAAGTAAAACATGGCAATGAAAGACTTCATTTATTTTCAATGGATAGTTTAGGTTATAATATTTTATATTTTTGTAACTACCATTAGAGATTAAGCAGAAATTTAGCAACATTAGAAATATCCTCAAAACCTTTCTCCAAGGTTTTGTTTGTCATTTTATGAACTCTCAATCCACAACACTCTGCTAAGCTTCATCTTTACTCTGGTACAGAGCATTAATTGCATTAGTTACCAATTGCAGCTTGTCCTAATGGTTTTATTTGGAACCGAAACCGGTTCAGATAAGCCCAGTGTCTCGGTTTAAGTGGCATGCTCGCTAAGCACTCCTAGTTACCCCCCTGTGCTCATTTACACTTGTATGTGTTCATCATGAATCACCTGTTTGTAATAATATCTCTCTATTATAAAAAAAAAATCGTGGAGAGAAACAGTAGGGCGACAAGACGTGATCTACACGTTAAGATCACAGAAGACACTTAAAAGACCCGCAAGACTAAAGAGATTGGCCACAGAATGTCTCACGGGGACTTAAAACATGAGACTTTGTGCCAAGAGATTGACCCAGAACCGTCTCGCGATGACGTGGAACATGAGATTCTTGCAAGACACGCCCTACTTACAACTAAATAAGAGCAAGGGCAGCCAGCAACACACTCAGTTATGTTTTGGCTTTGAGCACACACAGATTCAAGGCTCTCAGCGCATATAAAGCATATAAGGACAGTATGTTATAAATGAAACGTTGACGACTAAGTGAAGAAGAAAGAAGCGTGGAGAAAAGAGACTCAAAAGTATTGGAGAGACAAAAAAGAAAAAGAATAATCTAGGTGCAAATTCAGAAAATAAGGAAAGTAATTATCAGCTCGGAACAAGTGGAACTGAAAAAAAAAAACACGTCCAATCCATAGAGTATGAAAGTAATGGAATTTGAAAGGCTCAAAAAAAAATGTTGGCGCAATACACATGTGGAGAAAGTTAAAGAATATGAAAGTAAAAAAATTTGAAATTATAAAAAAAGAAAGTAAAGATCGCAGTAGTGCAAACAAACGGAAATTATTACTCTAAAAAGGGAAAATAATCACCATGGACCAGGTGTCATTGGAAAAAAAAGCAGGATAAAGCGAGGTCAGAAATAAAAGAGTAGGAAACAAAGTAAAATGTTATAAAGAGGTTAAAAACAAGGGGGACAAACACATGCAGAGCAGGTTAGAGATAATGAAAACTGGAATTCAAAAGACTCAAAAAAAACATAGGCGCGAAACACATGCAGAGCAAGATACAGAATATGAAAGCAGAAAAAAACGACAGTGTCAAAAAAAAGAAAGTAAACATTGTATTAGCGCAAACCAAGAGAAATTATTACTCGGAGAAATAATGAAGAGGCAAATAGAAATCGAATATATGGAAACAGTTGATATGTCAGAAGTATGTAAATATTGTAAGGCTTTGAAGTTTAAGTCAAGAGAATTTCAAAAAAGGAGTTTACCTCACATGCATTTATTGGTTACTTTGCAAAAAAAAAATTAACTGCTGATGATGTAGATCGTTTTGTCTGTGCTGAAATTCCAAACAGAGAAATCTATCGTGAATTATGGTACAAAGTCATTAAACAGATGTCTCACTGACCTCATTAAAAAAATTCAGCACATTGGGACTCAAAAGATTCCAAATATTGTTTTTACTGAAGTTCTGAAATAAAAGTGAAACTAATGAACAATTCAAAGAAACAAAATTCTTAAAAGTGTGTATCCGGAAAAACAAAAACGGGGGTTGGCGAGCGAAGCCCCCAAGTGTTTGAAAAGAAAAATAGTGAAGGACTGAGAATGTTTGATCTGTTCAAGGGCACAAATCATTTGGTTGATATTCAGAGAAAAGCAACAATCTACAAAATAGGAACAACCTGTAGTGGCAAAATGTTAACACTAACAAACCACATCATTAAACTAGCAGAATACCCGCACTTCGCAGCGGAGAAGTAGTGTGTTAAAGAAGTTATGAAAAGAAAAGGAAACATTTTAAAAATAACGTAAGATGATTGTTAATGTAATTGTTTTGTCATTGATATGAGTGTTGTTGTCATATCTATCTATATATATATATATAGCAAAATACCCGCGCTTGGCAGCGGAGAAGTAAAAAGAAAAGGAAACATTTTAATAATAACGTAACATAATTGACAATGTAATTGTTTTGACATTTTCATGAGTGTTGCTGGCATATATATATATATATATATATATTTTATATATATACAGACACACACACACATATATAAACATATATATACACATCATATATATATATATATATATATATATACATGTACATACATATATACATATACAAATATAGACATATACATTTATACATATATACACATATATATATACAGTTATATATATATACATATATATATATACACACATACATATCTACATATATACTGTATATACACATATATATATACAAATCTACATATATATAAAACTGCTCAAAAAAATTAAAGGAACACTTTGAAAACACATCAGATCTCAATGGGAAAAATAAATCTTCCTGAATATCTATACTGATATAGACTGGGTAATGTGTTAGGAACGAAAGGATGCCACATCGTTTGATGGAAATGAAAATGATCAACTTACAGAGCCCTGAATTCAAAGACGCCCCAAAAATCAGAGTGAAAAAATTATGTGGCAGGCTAGTCCATTTTGCCAAAATTTAATTGCAGCAACTCAAAATTGTACGCAGCACTTTGTATGGCCCCTGTGTTCTTGTATACATGCCTGACAACATCGGTGCATGCTTCTAATGAGATGACAGATGGTGTTGTGGGGGATCTCCTCCCAGATCTGGACCAGGGCATTACTGAGCTCCTGGACAGTCTGAGGTGCAACCTGGTGGCATTGGATGGACCAAAACATAATGTTTCAGAGGTGTTCTATTGGATTTAGGTCAGGAAAGTGTGGTGGCCAGTCAATGGTATCAATTCCTTCATCCTCCAGGAACTGCCTGCATACTCTCACCACATGAGGCCAGGAATTGTCGTGCACCAGGAGCCACTGTACCAGCATAGGGTCTGACAATGGGTCCAAGGATTTCATCCTGATACCTAATGGCAGCCAAGGTGCCTTTGTCAAGCCTGTAGCGGTCTGTGTGACCCTCCATGGATATGCCTCCCCAGACAATCATTAACCCACCACCAAACTGCTCATGCTGAATGATGTTACAGGCAGCATAATGTTCTCCATGGCTTCTCCAGACCCTTTCACTTCTGTCACATGCTCAGGGTGAACCTGTTCTCATCTGTAAAAGCACAGGGCACCAGTGGTGCATCTGCCAATTCTGGTATTCTATGGCGAATGCCAATCGAGCTGCATGCTGCTGGGCAGTGAGCTCAGGGCCCATTAGAGGACATGGGGCCCTTGGGTCACCCTCATGAAGTCTTTCTGGTTGTTTGGTCAGAGACATTCACACCAGTGGCCTGCTGGAGGTCATTTTGTAGGGCTCTGGCAGTGCTCATCCTGTTCCTCCTTGCCCAAAGGAGCAGATACTGGTCCTGCTGATGGGTTATGGACCTTCTATGGCCCTCTCCAGCTCTCCTAGAGTAACTGCTTGTCTCCTAGAATCTCCTCCATGCCCTTGAGACTGTGCAGGGAGACACAGCAAACCTTCTGGCAATGACACGTATTGATGTGCCATCCTGGAGAAGTTGGACTACCTGTGCAACCTCTGT
The DNA here is from genome assembly GCF_016835505.1 of Polypterus senegalus. Taxonomy (NCBI): domain Eukaryota; kingdom Metazoa; phylum Chordata; class Cladistia; order Polypteriformes; family Polypteridae; genus Polypterus; species Polypterus senegalus. The sequence continues at coordinate 144,620,437 of NC_053154.1, read as the reverse complement.
AGGGTCCAGGTATCGCCTCATGCTACCAGTAGTGACACTGACTGTAGCCAAATGCAAAACTAGTGAAGAAACAGTCAGAAAAGATGAGGAGGGAAAAATGTCAGTGGCCTCCACCTGTTAAACCATTCCTGTTTTGGGGGTCATCTCATTGTTGCCCCTCTAGTGCATCTGTTGTTAATTTCATTAACACCACAGCAGCTGAAACTGATTAACAACCCCCTCTGCTACTTAACTGACCAGATTAATATGCCATAAGTTTCATTGACTTTATGCTATACTCTGATTAAAAAGTGTTCCTTTAATTCTTTTGAGCAGTATATATTAGGGGTGGGACTCGATTAAAAACTGAATCCAATTAATTAGAGGCTGTGTAAGAATTAATCTTGATTAATTGTATGTAATCACACACGTAAATTTGCCCCAAATTGCAAATGTTTTTTTTAATTTAAAAGGGTTTTAGTGGGCGACAGAATCAAATAATAGACATGGACATGAATATTGTAAACTCAAGCTGTTTTAATTTCTGAAAAAAAAAAATGCTTTTAAACTGCATTTGAATTCAAAACAGAAACAAAAATATCATCCCTGGTTAAAATTGGGCAGACTTAAAAATAAAGTGGTAGTTTAAGTACTTTAAGTACATTTTCAGAATAGTATTGTCTTTAAATAATAATAACCAAAATTTCAACATAAAATGCAGTTTTTCTTCTTAAAAAAATAAGTCAGAAACATAAAAGTTAATTTGACCAACTTAATCTTTAAACTCTGAGTAACCTTAGCCAAAATTATTTTGCACATTAGGCTAAAACAGTGTGATCATTGAACATTTTGTAATTAGATGTAATTAGAATTACTAACGGTCACGGAAGTCCAATGATCCCCAGTAAGAGCCACAAAGTCCGCTTTCTGTAATGCATCTAATTTTGCTTTCTTTTCAGTGTGCACAAAACCACGCTTTTATCAAGGCTTCGGTTGGGTAGTCTTTTGAAATGAAATTTTCCTCCGATCAGTCGTAGGAACGCACTTTATTCCGACTCTAACATTTTTGTAGCTGTGATGTGTGCATCAATGTAATCGATGTACCAGGAAATCATGCATTGACAAAAGCTCCCCTTTGCTTGTAATGCAAAGTGTTATTAAATGCATTATTTTTTAACGTGTTATGGAGCACATGCATCGAAGCTTCTCAGCTGTGCTTGTGCTAAGAAAAGGAAACATTTTAAAAATAACGTAACATGATTCAACGTTAACCACATATTTTTTCATACGTCCCAAACCAAGGAGATGCGAGGATAAAATGAATTGGGAAGCGCGCGTACATAGTCAGTGAATCCATTCTCGGGAATTGAACCTCGGATGTTGGCGCTAGAGGCGAAGCCTCTACAATTGCGCCATGGCGTGTGGCTTGTCTATTTGAGAGTATGTAGATCGAGGTATATATATATATATATATACATATATGTATATTGTGAAACCTGGCCCCGGCACAGACAGACGGACAGCATATTTTTGCCCAACACACTTTTTATTTACACTATTTACAATAATATATAAATGTCACGTGCACTCACAACCCCAGCGCCCTTGGCACTGAATCCCCCAAAGTCCAGGGCCCACAGTCTCTGTGCCTTTGTCCTGGCCGCCTCCTGTCCGCTCTCCAGCTCCGTCTACTTCCTCCCGACTTCCACCAATGACTGGAGGGAGGCCCCTTAAATAAGGCTCCGGATGAGCCCCAGGTGTTCCGTCTTTGGCCACGCCCAAGCGTGGCGAAGTGTCGGCTGTCTTCCTGGCAGCTCTCCGGGTGCCACACAAAGTCTTCCCCGGCACTTCCTGGTGTGGCGGACGTGCCGGGCTCCCGGGATAATTAGGCACCGGGGCGCCGCCTGGCGGTGGCCACGGGTCCCTACAGGGCTGGGCTTCAAAGCCCTGTACCGGAGGCCCCTGCCTAACCAGGACGGGTCGCCCCTGCTCTGTCTGGAGGAGGCACTCGCCCTCCTCCGGTCCTCCAAGCGTCGGCGGGCTCCTGCCCGACCGGCAACCACGGGATAAACCGGCATCGGGCGCCGCCTGGCGGTGACCACGGGCCCCTACAGGAAGGGCTTCCATGCCCTCAACCCATGGCCCCAACAGAACCAGGGCGGGCCTCGCCTCGCGGTCTGGAGGCACAAGCCCTCCTCCGTCCTCCTGAAGCGTCGGCGCGGCTCCAGCCCGGCGGGGCCACATGCCCCACCGCTAGCGAGGACACGTGGGTCGAGCGGCACAACCCGAAAGGGCAGCACGTCCCCAGCGAGGGTCCTACTATGTCCCCAGGGTCCAACACGGCACCCTGGGACATCTGTCTTCGGCACCCTCGCCGGCGCAAAGCGTCCCCTGTGGTCTGCGCGCTCTACCTCGCTGTTCCCCAGCGGGTCACACTGTAAACTCCCGGCGTGGAGCACTCCAGCGGGCTGCCCGTTCCAAGCGGGCAGGTCCCGTTGGCGTCGGCCTCAGCGCTCGTCGGGCCTTCGCCTGTAAAATAAAGGAACAGAGGGCCAGAAGCACAGCCAGGACACTCACCCGGCGCCCGTCGGTCTCCGTATCGACCGTGCTCCTGCCCCCCTCGACAGCCCCCAACTTGCCTGCTGAAGTCCTCCGCCGCAGGTTCCATGCCCGTCGCTCGGCGGCCTCGGCACGCTCTCGCAGGCAGCTTCGCCCAGCCGCCCAGGGGATCTCCTCTGTCCATCCAGAGGATCGGCCCTTCTCGGGACGCGCACCCAGCGCGCGTCCTCTCTATCGGAGGAACGGGATTCACCCGCCGGTTCCTCCTTCTTTTCTTGGACGCCAGCTGGCGGTCTGGGTCTGAGCACAGCAAAGCTCAAATCCAGCCCGTCTGCGTCCAGGCAAGCGACAGGAGACAGCTGCAGGCTTGAAGCGCAGGGCGCTAGGACCCAGGGCACTCAGCAGCCCGATCCTACCAGCCCTTGCGTGTTCGAGCTCCTCGCCTCGCTAGCTTTCTGCACTGCCGCATCCGCTGTTGGGAGGTCGCCTACTCGGAGCGGTCGTCCGTAATCGGTCCGCGGCCATGTTGGCGAACCCCCACTTGCTCTGAGGAACGGCAACACTCACCACTCCCGCCCGTGTTCTGCCTGCCTCCGGTTCCAGCGCGCGCCGATCCTCCGTCTCACTCGGTGTCTTTCTCGGCGCCGACCGCCATCTCCATCAGCTGCTCACACTGGCGGCGAACACGTAACAACTCCTCTAAGGGCGGCTTGGCGGGCGAAGGACTCCTCCGGCACGCCGAGCGCTGGTGGAGAGAGAGACAGGCGTCGGTGGGCTTACCTGTCCATCAGCTCCACGCGGCGCCTGCCTCCTCTGGGCCACTCCCTCTGGCCCAATCGGTCTCGGTTTGGCACGAGACTGGCATTCCTTAGGCCGCCTCTATCAATCATCGGCGGGCACACAAGACACACCGGCCAATCCCGTGCCTGTCAGCAGGCGGGACATCCGCCCGCGGCCATCTTGCCTTCCTTGCTCGAGTGCGGAGGCGTGCCTCTTCGCCAGCGTTGTGGCTGCGGCGATTCCTCTAGCCGCGCGCTCCGTTTCCGCAGCCTTCTTTGCTGCCGCCCGTCGCCGCGCTGCCGACAGCCCGTGGCCGGCGTGCTCCTGCCACGGGCGGATCCGGTTCGTCCCTCCTGTAAGAATAGAGGTAAGACCGACCCGAAGGGCCGATGATTGCAGGGCAGGGCACTTACCTCCCGGATCCCGTCATGCGGCAGCCCCGCCTTGGTGTGGCCTTCTGTGCTGCCACGCCGGCCTGGCTGTCCGTCTCGACAGCGCGACTGGAGCCCGCTGCGCTCCGGCGATGTCGGGTTCTCCTCCGCACTTCGGAAAGCCATTCCGCTGTCGGGCGGTTTCTGGGCGAACGCTCCGGTGCGTGCGGGCGCTCAGCTCCCAGTGTGTGAGTCGCTGCTGCGCGGGCCGTTCACAGAAATATTTTGTTTTAACAACACAGGTCCCGCCTTGAACCAGGCGGAGTATCCTGCCGACTACGCCACTGTGAAACCTGGCCCGGCACAGACAGGCGGACAGCATATTTTGCCCAACACACTTTTTATTTACACTATTTACAATAATATATAAATGTCACGTGCACTCACAACCCCAGCGCCCTTGGCACTGATCCCCAAAGTCCAGGGCCCACAGTCTCTGTGCCTTTGTCCTGGCCGCCTCCTGTCCGCTCTCCAGCTCCGTCTACTTCCTCCCGACTTCCACCAATGACTGGAGGGAGGCCCTAAATAAGGCTCCCGGATGAGCCCCAGGTGTTCCGTCTTTGCCACGCCCAAGCGTGGCGGAAGTGTCGGCTGTCTTCCTGGCAGCTCTCCGGGTGCCACACAAAGTCTTCCCCCCGGCACTTCCTGGTGTGGCGGAAGTGCGGGCTCCGGGATAATTAGGCACGGCGCCGCCTGGCGGTGGCCACGGGTCCCTACAGGGCTGGGCTTCAAAGCCCTGTACCGAGCCCCTGCCTAACCAGGGCGGGCGCCCCACTCTGTCTGGAGGAGGCACTGCGCCCTCCTCCGGTCCTCAAGCGTCGGCGGGCTCCTGCCCGACCGGCAACCGCGCGGATAAACCGGCATCGAGCGCCGCCTGGCGGTGACCACGGGCCCCTACAGGAAGGGCTTCCATGCCCTCAACCCATGGCCCCCAACAGAACCAGGGCGGGCGCCCCTCGCGGTCTGGAGGAGGCACAAGCCCTCCTCCGTCCTCCTGGCGTCCGGCGGGCTCCAGCCCGGCGGGGCCACAGTGCCCACCGCTAGCGAGGACACGTGGGTCGAGCGGCACAACCGAAAGGGCAGCCGTCCCCAGCGAGGTCCTACTATGTCCCCAGGGTCCAACACGGCACCCTGGGACATCTGTCTTCGGCACCCTCGCCCGGCAAGCGTCCCCTGTGGTCTGCGCGCTCGCTACGCCGCTGTTCCCCAGCGAAGTCACTGTAAACCTCCCGGCGTGGAGCACTCCCGGAGCGCCCCGTTCAAGCGGGCAGGTCCCGTTGGCGTCGGCCTCAGCGCTCGTCGGGGCCGGGCCTGTAAAATAAAGGAACAGAGGGCCAGAAGCACAGCCAGGACACTCACCCGGCGCCCGTCGGTCTCCGTATCGACCGTGCTCCTGCCCCCTCCGACAGCCCCCAACTTGCCTGCTGAAGTCCTCCGCCGCAGGTTCCATGCCCGTCCGCTCGGCGGCCTCGGCACCGCTCTGCAGGCAGCTCGCCCAGCCGCCCAGGGATCTCCTCTGTCCATCCAGAGGGCGGCCCTTCTCGGGCAGCGCACCCAGCGCCAGCGTCCTCTCCTATCGGAGGAACGGCATTCACCCGCCGGTTCCTCCTTCTTTTCTTGGGCGCTGGCGGTCTGGGTCTGAGCACAGCAAAGCTCAAATCCAGCCCGTCTGCGTCCCAGCAAGCGACAGGAGACAGCTGCAGGCTTGAAGCGCAGGCGCTAGGACCCAGGGCACTCAGCAGCCCGATCCTACCAGCCCTTGCGTGTTCGAGCTCCTCGCCTGCGCTAGCTGTCTGCACCGCCGCATCCGCTGTTGGGAGGTCGCCTACCGGGCGGTCGTCCGTGTCGTCCGCGCCATGTTCGCGAACCCCCACTTGCTCTGAGGCGGCAACACTCACCACTCCCGCCGTGTTCTGCCTGCCTCCGGTTCCAGCGCCCAGCGCCCGATCCTCCGTCTCACTCGGTGTCTTTCTCGGGCGACCGCCATCTCCATCAGCTGCTCACACTGGCGGCGAACAATAGCAACTCCTCTAAGGGCGGCTTGGCGGGCGAAGGACTCCTCCGGCGCGCCGAGCGCTGGTGGAGAGAGACAGGCGTCGGTGGGCTTACCTGTCCATCAGCTCCACGCGCGCCTGCCTCCTCTGGGCCACTCCCTCTGGCCCAATCGGGTCTCGGTTTGGCGCGAGACTGGCATTCCTTGGGCCCGCTTCTATCCAATCATCGGCGACACGCCAAGACACACCGGCCAATCCGTGCCTGTCAGCGGCGGGACATCCGGCCCGCGGCCATCTTGCCTTCCTGCTCGAGTGCGGAGACGTGCCTCTTCGCGCGTTGTGGCTGCGGCGATTCCTCTAGCCGCAGCGGCTCCGTTTCCGCAGCCTTCTTTGCTGCGCGCCGTCGCGGCGCTGCCGACAGCCCGTGGCCCGGCGTGCTCCTGCCAGCGGCCGCGGATCGGTTAGTCCCTCCCTGTAGAATAGAGGTAAGACCGACCCGAAGGGCGATGATTGCAGGGCAGGGCACTACCTCCGGATCCCGTCATGCGAGGCCCCGCCTCGGTGTGGCCTTCTGTGCTGCCACGCCCGGCCTGGCTGTCGTCTCGACAGCGCTGACTGGAGCCAGCTGCGCTCGGCGATGTCGGGTTCTCCTCCTTTTCGGGGAAAGCCATTCCGCTGTCGGGCGGTTTCTGGGGCAAGCGCTCAGCGGTGTGCGGGCGCTCCCGCGGCCAGTGTGTGAGATCGCTGCTGCGCGGGCCGTTCACAGAAATATTTTGTTTTAACAACACAGGTCCCGCCTTGAACCAGGCGGAGTATCCTGCCGACTACGCCACTGTGAAACCTGGCCCGGCACAGACAGGCGGACAGCATATTTTTGCCCAACACACTTTTTATTTACACTATTTACAATAATATATAAATGTCACGTGCACTCACAACCCCAGCGCCCTTGGCACTGATCCCCAAAGTCCAGGGCCCACAGTCTCTGTGCCTTTGTCCTGGCCGCCTCCTGTCCGCTCTCCAGCTCCGTCTACTTCCTCCCGACTTCCACCAATGACTGGAGGGGCGCCTTAAATAAGGCTCCCGGATGAGCCCCAGGTGTTCCGTCTTTGGCCACGCCCAAGCGCGGAAGTGTCGGCTGTCTTCCTGGCAGCTCTCCGGGTGCCACACAAAGTCTTCCCCGGCACTTCCTGGTGTGGCGGAAGTGCGGGCTCCCGGGATAATTAGGCACGGCGCCGCCTGGCGGTGGCCACGGGGTCCCTACAGGGCTGGGCTTCAAAGCCCTGTACCCGAGGCCCCTGCCTAACCAGGGCGGGCGCCCCACTCTGTCTGGAGGAGGCACTGCGCCCTCCTCCGGTCCTCAAGCGTCGGCGGGCTCCTGCCCGACCGGCAACCGCCGGGATAAACGGCATCGAGCGCCGCCTGGCGGTGACCACGGGCCCCTACAGGAAGGGCTTCCATGCCCTCAACCCATGGCCCCAACAGAACCAGGGCGGGCGCCTTCGCGGTCTGGAGGAGGCACAAGCCCTCCTCCCGTCCTCCTGAAGCGTCCGGCGGGCTCCAGCCCGGCGGGGCCACATGCCCACCGCTAAGCGAGGACCGTGGGTCGAGCGGCACAACCCGGAAGGGCAGCCCGTCCCCAGCGAGGGTCCTACTATGTCCCCAGGGTCCAACCACGGCACCCTGGGACATCTGTCTTCGGCACCCTCGCCGCGCAAAGCGTCCCCTGTGGTCTGCGCGCTCTGCCCCCGCTGTTCCCCAGCGGGTCACTGTAAACCTCCGGCGTGGAGCACTCAGCGGGCCTCCGTTCAAGCGGGCAGGTCCCGTTGACGTCGGCCTCAGCGCTCGTCGGGGCTTGGGCCTGTAAAATAAAGGAACAGAGGCCAGAAGCACAGCCAGGACACTCACCCGGCGCCCGTCGGTCTCCGTATCGACCGTGCTCCTGCCCCCTCCGACAGCCCCAACTTGCCTGCTGAAGTCCTCCGCCGCAGGTTCCATGCCCGTCCGCGGCGGCCTCGGCACCGCTCGCAGAGGCAGCTTCGCCCAGCCGCCCAGGGATCTCCTCTGTCCATCCAGAGGCGGCCCTTCTCCGGCCAGCGCACAGCGCCAGCGTCCTCTCCTATCGGAGGAACGGCATTCACCCGGTTCCTCCTTCTTTTCTTGGAGCGCTGGCGGTCTGGGTCTGAGCACAGCAAAGCTCAAATCCAGCCCGTCTGCGTCCAGGCAGAGCGACAGGAGACAGCTGCAGGCTTGGCGCAGGGCGCTAGGACCCAGGGCACTCAGCAGCCCGATCCTACCAGCCCTTGCGTGTTGAGCTCCTGCCTGCTAGCTGTCTGCACCGCCAAGATCCGCTGTTGGGAGGTCGCCTACTGGAGCCGGTCGTCCGTAATCGGTCCGCGGCCATGTTGGCGAACCCCCACTTGCTCTGAGGGAGCGGCAACACTCACCACTCCCGCCGTGTTCTGCCTGCCTCCGGTTCCAGCGCCCAGCGCCCGATCCTCCGTCTCACTCGGTGTCTTTCTCGACCGCGACCGCCATCTCCATCAGCTGCTCACACTGGCGGCGAGAACACGTAACAACTCCTCTAAGGACGGCTTGGCGGGCGAAGGACTCCTCCGGCACGCCGAGCAGCTGGTGGAGAGAGAGACAGGCGTCGGTGGGCTTACCTGTCCATCAGCTCCACGGCGCCTGCCTCCTCTGGGCCACTCCCTCTGGCCCAATCGGGTCTCGGTTTGGCACGAGACTGGCATTCCTTGGGCCCGCCTCTATCCAATCATCGGCGGCACGCCAAGACACACCGGCCAATCCCGTGCCTGTCAGCGGGCGGGACATCCGGCCCGCGGCCATCTTGCCTTCCTTGCTCGAGTGCGCGAGACGTGCCTCTTCGCCCAGCGTTGTGGCTGCGGCGATTCCTCTAGCCGCAGCGGCTCCGTTTCCGCAGCCTTCTTTGCTGCCGCCGTGCCGCGCTGCCGACAGCCCGTGGCCCAGCGTGCTCCTGCCACGGACGCGGATCGGTTCGTCCCTCCCTGTAAGAATAGAGGTAAGACCGACCCGAAGGGCCGATGATTGCAGGGCAGGGCACTTACCTCCGGATCCCGTCATGCGAGGCCCCGCCTGGTGTGGCCTTCTGTGCTGCCACGCCCGGCCTGGCTGTCCGTCTCGACAGCGCGACTGGAGCCCGCTGCGCTCCGGCGATGTCGGGTTCTCCTCCGCACTCGGGGAAAGCCATTCCGCTGTCCGGAGGCGGTTTCTGAAGCGCTCAGCGAGTGTGTGCGGGCGCTCCCGCGGCCAGTGTGTAGGGTCGCTGCTGCGCGGGCGTTCACAGAAATATTTTGTTTTAACAACACAGGTCCCGCCTTGAACCAGGCGGAGTATCCTGCCGACTACGCCACTGTGAAACCTGGCCCCGGCACAGACAGACGGACAGCATATTTTTGCCCAACACACTTTTATTTACACTATTTACAATAATATATAAATGTCACGTGCACTCACAACCCCAGCGCCCTTGGCACTGAATCCCCCAAAGTCCAGGGCCCACAGTCTCTGTGCCTTTGTCCTGGCCGCCTCCTGTCCGCTCTCCAGCTCCGTCTACTTCCTCCCGACTTCCACCAATGACTGGAGGGAGGCGGCCCTTAAATAAGGCTCCCGGATGAGCCCCAGGTGTTCGTCTTTGGCCACGCCCAAGCGTGGCGGAAGTGTCGGCTGTCTTCCTGGCAGCTCTCCGGGTGCCACACAAAGCTTCCCCGGCACTTCCTGGTGTGGCGGAAGTGCCGGGCTCCGGGATATTAGGCACCGGGCGCCGCCTGGCGGTGGCCACGGGTCCCTACAGGGCTGGGCTTCAAAGCCCTGTACCCGAGGCCCCTGCCTAACCAGGACGGACGCCCCACTCTGTCTGGAGGAGGCACTCGCCCTCCTCCGGTCCTCCAAGCGTCCGCCGGGCTCCTGCCCCGACCGGCAACCGCCGCGGATAAACCGGCATCGGCGCCGCCTGGCGGTGACCACGGGCCCCTACAGGGAAGGGCTTCCATGCCCTCAACCCATGGCCCCAACAGAACCAGGACGGACGCCGCGGTCTGGAGGAGGCACAAGCCCTCCTCACGTCCTCCTGGCGCCCCGGCGGGCTCCAGCCCGCCGGGGCCACAGTGCCCACCGCTGGCGAGGACACGTGGGTCGAGCGCACAACCCGAAAGGGCAGCCGTCCCCAGCGAGGGTCCTACTATGTCCCCAGGGTCCAACACGGCACCCTGGGACATCTGTCTCGTCGCCTCAGCGCCGCCGGGGCCACCTGTAAAATAAAGGAATAAATATATATATATTTGCAGTGGAGACGTAGTGTGTTAAAGAAGTTATGAAAAAGAAAAGGGAACATTTTAAAAATAACGTAACATGATTGTCAATATACAGTAATTGTTTTCTGAGTGTTATGAGTGTTGCTGTCATCAAGGATTTGATTAGCATTATTTCTTTCAATCAGGTTCGTATTTGTAGGATGTGTTGTGTTCAAGTTACAGTCCGTGTTTGTCAATCGTTGTAAAGATAACAGGTTTCATTCATCGATTTGTTTCTTACTGCATCAATAAACAGCTTGTCTTCTTCTTTATCTGAGATGTGACACACTGCATGCACAAGTTTTTTTTTTACACTGTCTTCCTTTAGCGGGACATTGACTTTTTCCACCGTGTGCTTTGTTTCCGCAGTAGCTGCACTTATGAATATGCTTGTATGTATCAGACGCTTCATATTTTTGCTGCCTTTTCAATTGTGTAATTCGGTTTTTGTTCAGCACTCTTTGGAACTGTTGCCTTTTATCTGTGCACTGCGTCAGTTCATGTGAGCCGCTTGGTGTTCTTGCATCGAAGGTTCCCAGCTGTGCTGGTGCCATCTCATGCGATGTCCACGGCTGTATGTAATGTTAGCTAAGACCCGGCACTTAAAAGTTTCTCTCGCAGTTAGTCGAAGTGATCACTACCCAGATCAGTACTCGTGAATCTAAGATGTTCAACAGGCATTCCCAGTATTAAGTTGTGGATTTGCCTGCGAATATTTAGCGGCAGCGTGTCTATGAACGTAAAAACGTTTCTCTCACACTTTTGCTGAGTTTGTGCCAAACACTATTCTATCCCTGACCATCTCATCTTCGTTTGCATAAGCACAGTCCTTCACCAACAATTTTAACTCCTTTACAAAGTGATCAAAAGTCTCGTTTATACCCTGCGTCCTCTCATTAAACTTTTATCTCGCGAATATCGTATTCATCATAGGCATGACAAACGCCAGCGGCAGCGTGTCTATGAACTTAATTTAAACTTAAGGTTTACACCGTGCTTTGTTTCTGCAGTAGCTGCACTTATGAATATGCTTGTATGCATCACTCGCTTCATATTCTTTTGCTGTCTTCTCAATTGTGTAATGCGTTTTTTGTTCAGCGATCTTTGGAGCTCTTTCTTGTTCTCTGCGTACTGCGTTCACAGTCAGTTAACGTGAGCCACTCGGAGTACATGCATTGAAGGTTCTCAGCTGTGCTTGTGCTATCTCGTGCGATCTTGCAATGTCCATGGCTTTATTTAATGTTAGCTAAGACCCGGCACTTAAAAGTTTCTCTCGCAGTTTCGCTGAGTTTGTGCCAAAAACCACCCTGACCATCTCATCTTCCTCTGCATAAGCACAGTCCTTCACCCGTGAATATTTAGCGGCAGTGTTTCTATTGGATTGCCGCTGACGGACGGCCTTATATGGGCAGGCACTAAATTACAAACGCCAGCGGCAGCCTGTCTATGAACTTAATTTAAACTTTAGGTTTACACCGTGCTTTGTTTCTGAAGTAGCAGCACTCATGAATATGGTTGTATATGTCACTCGCTCGCTTCTTATTGTTTCGCTGCCTTCTCAATTATATAATGCATGTTTTCTTCAGCTCTTTTTTGAGCTCTTCCTTGTTTTCTACGTACTGTGTTGATAGTTAGTTCACGTGATTACGCGGGAGGCGTGATGATGTCACATGAAACTCCGCCCCCCACGGCCATCCAGCTCAACTCCATTACAGTATATAGAGAAAAATAGGTTCCAGTTATGACAGTTACGCGTAGAATTTCTAAATGAAACCTGCCCAAATTTTGTAAGTAAGCTGTAAGGAATGAGCCTGCCAAATTTCAGCCTTCTACCTACATGGGAAGTTGGAGAATTAGTGATGAGTCAGTGAGTGAGTCAGTCAGTCAGTGAGTGAGTGAGGGCTTTGCCTTTTATTAGTATTGATAAGCTCTGTTATTATTAAGGTTTGGCTTCTAAATAAACAATTGGGTTGGAACAAAAACCTGCAGCCACTTTGGCCCTCCAGGGCTGAAATTTAGGGCCCCTGCTCAGTGACATTGAAAATGACCTCTAGCATTATTCGCTTTTCATTGATTTATTTTAGTCTGACATACAAGGAACTGTCACATACTGCAGTGTTTCCCAGCCTCGGTCCTGTGGCCCCCCTGTGGCTGCAGGTTTTTGTTCCAACCAGATTACTAATCAGTGACAACACCTGATAGCACTGATCTCATTTAATTAGCTGGTATTATTTTTCTTTTATTCTACATTGAGAAAAGCACAGCAGCATGATTGTTATATTTATAAGACATTTAGACATATTTCTGGTTTTCCTATAGATTTAAATGCTTAACTCTCTTTTGTTGATTTCATTATATTTTGTCCTTTCTCTGTGCAGATTTTCCCCTTTGTTATATCTTATTAATGACAATTAAAAATGAGCAGTGCAGACACGCTGGCAAATAACACTGAATAATCAAATGCTGCAACTACTTTAGCATCAGACCCACTACTTAGTAAATAATGGATTAAACAATTACAACACCTAGAAAAGTAGAATGAAAATCACGATGATAATATTGTTAAAAAGAAAGAAATACATTATTTCCATATAACTACTTGGTACATTTTAATATATATATATTATAATTATATATTATATTATATATACACTGTGAGTGGAAAAAAAACACACCAAAATGTTTTTCATCACATCTTCAACAATAGTCGGCTGATTTTACTTAATGTTTGATACAAAGTGTATGTAATATGTTTTCCAACAACAGTTGTATTAATTACTCACATCAAACAAACAACATCGCTGCACTAGCTTATTGAACTTAAGTCTTTGTGTTTTGATGTGATGAAAAACGTAATATATATATTATTTTTTATATTATTTTTGATTCCTCCCTCTCATATTCTGCCCACATAAATCACATTAAGAAACTTACTTTCACCTCTGTAACATATCCTGTGTTCACTCTTTCCTCTTCTTTTCTAATGCTGAGAAACTTTTCCATGCTTTTATCACATCCCGCATCGATTATTGTAATTCCCTACTGGCAGGTGCCCCTTCTAATCTTATATCACAGCTCCAGTTTATTCAAAACTCAGCTGCAAGAGTCCTTACTCGAACCAGCAGCAGCGAGCACATCACACCCATCCTGCTCCGTCTTCACTGGCTCCCTGTGTCTTACAGAATCGAATATAAAATCCTACTGATAACCTACAAAGCCATAAATAACCTCACGCCAAACTACATCAGTGACCTTCTCCTTGGAGAATTTCCCCTTGGGATTAATAAAGTATCTATCTATCTATCTATCTATCTATCTATCTATCTATCTATCTATCTATCTATCTATCTATCTATCTATCTATCTATCTATCTATCTATCTATCTATCTATCTATCTATCTATCTTCTCAATCACCATGTGCCTGCCCGCCCACTAAGGTCCTCTGATTCTGGCAATCTTGTTGTGCCCCACACTAATCTTCACTCCATGGGTGACATGACCTTCAGCTGTATAGTGGCCAGACTCTGGAATGACCTACTGAAATTAATTAGATCAGCTGACTCCATGAATTCTTTTAAAAAACAACTCAAAACTCATCTGTTCAGGAAGGCTTTTAGCTCTACTTGACTTTATTACCCTTCTCTCAGTTTACCTCTCTGTCAAGATGCTCATGTAACCTGCATGTGTGTGCTAGACCATCAATTATGTTGTCTGTTAGGCTTTTCTCTGAATTGACTGTCTTAATCTTCTTTATTTATTTATTTGGTTTGTACAATGCTATATACTGTATACCCTTCCGTTCTTTCTTACATTCAGTAAGTGCCTTGAGCATGGGAAAGGCGCTATATAAATAAAATGTATTATTATTATTATATATATATATATACACATATTTTTACCAAACTTAGTTTTCTCATTTCTATACTTTTCCCAAAACACAGAACTTGGGAAATAGCAGTTCACTTAATTAGCCGAGGAGTCCAATTAAAAATAGAAGCTGGTTGGAACAAAAACCTGCAGCCTCAGTGTGCCCCCAGGACCGAGGTTGGAAAACACTGACATACTATATGCTTGAAGCTAACGGACCGAATAGGGAATGTTTGGATGTCTGTCACACGAACAGAATCAATCAGCCTGATAAGTCTGGACTCTAGTGAGAAACTCTAACCTGGAGGCACTTATTTCCATGATGTATTGCTTTGTAGTCAAACTGCAGTAGCACTCCATGCTGCATCATGTTATCTCTATAGTAAACAGTCCATCCTTTTCCTGAACTCGCTTTTTCATGTACAGGTTCTCAAGTCTGTTATGAGAATGTATGTCAGTTTTCACACTTATCTTGAGATGTATAAAAAGTAAATTTGGTATAAAGCCATGTACAATTTCACGGCAGCCTCACCCATTATGTACACACTTTTCTGCTTGGGTTTTGCAACTGGTGGCACCCAGCGTCAAAGCAGTGCTACTCTTTCTGTGTCATTTCCCTTTCTTTTTTCAGATTTACATCAGTGATGCTGTATTTATCAAATACACCGAAATTAAATGCATTCCGTTTACAGATTTAATTCACTTGATTGAAATCATTCTGTAACAGTATAATGGTGCATGGAATGGCCAAACTATTCCAACTACCACAGCAGCTTTAGCATTGTTAGAAGACATCACAAAGGGAAGAATTAGAAGAGAGTGCATATTTATAGATGATGATGATCAGTGGCTTCTAAGTTGATTTTGATTTCCAAGAACTGTCCTCTTGGAGCTGTGTGTTGAATTGGCACCAGCTTTACAAAGGCTGACTTTGAAATTGTGCTTTACCTGCTCCTTTGGAAGTTCTGTTCACTGCTTTTCAACGTGAACTTGCTGATGATTGGGTATTTCACAAACATCACTGAGTCACGCCATGGCAGCTATATAGGATGGTACTATCCGCTTGTCATCCAGATAGATAAGATTTTCTTACACTGTGGTTGAAATGGCAAACACGAAAATGCAATTTGCAGCAACATCTGGTTTTCCAAATATAATCCGAGCATTCAGCTGCTAATGCAGCAGTGCTGGACAAGTTACAACAGCCAGGGATGATTCACCAAAGAATGAGCTAGTGTTACATCATCTATAGCAGGGGAGACTATAAAACTGGCAGCTCTGCACAGTCACAGGTGCTTTTTCCAGCTAGTGTGGCAAAAGACAGAACAGAGAATCAATCCGTTGTGGCACTTGGCCCCAACACTCCACTATAAAGACGCCTTCAGATAATGAATTTGTTTATTTATATAGAATGCATTTCCACTCTATTAATGTGATACGCTATAGTCCACAGAAAGTTTGTCGCATTGTGCAAGCATGTAACCTGCTGCATAATGTGGCATACAATTGTGGCTTGACGTACCTGTAGAGATACACTACAATGAACCTGACCCTGACCCATCAAATGATCAGCCAAATTGAACAGCGTTATAACTTCATTTCAATGTAACTAGAAAAATGCAAAATCAGGTAATCAGATGCATCATTTATTTTTGAACCACTTCATTTAATTTGTGGTCAACAGCACATAACATAGTAGATCCCTTATATTCCTTAGTTCATCGGCCACATCTCTATTGCATTTTGTGTCTTTAGAACAGCGTCCGTCACCTCACAGCCAGATCGTCACCCGATGGTTTCTGAGGCAGAGGTGTGTATGCAGCTAGTGCCCAAAAATGTGTTGGACACAGCAGCACTATCACTGCGTTGATTTGCATCCTTGGCACGGGGGTCAGCTTTTGTAATATTGTCTTAACACTAGAATTACCAGAGCCTACGAGAAAACTTGTAAATCCAGCCCACCTTAAATCCGTTCGCACCTCTCCGTCAGCATCTTTTGTCCTGTAAATGTGCCGATAAAACAGATGGTGGGCTGCAAATTGCTTTCACATCGACTTTGATATTTGACCACTTCTTTTTAATTTCGGACACTGTGTGTGTCTTTCTGAACTTGAACTTTCAACTGTCTCTGCCACTCTGTATCACTCCGTCAATTTTCTTTTGATGTTTATACCACTACCTAAGCCAACAAATAGTATGTTTTCCCTGCCTCCACTTCCCATTCGCTAAAATTCTATTTTCTATGTGCTTTTGCCATTGTCTTTTCACAGAACACTGAAGAAAAATGTATATTTATACTGAATTGTATATTAAAATATATGAAAGTCTTGGAGTAGTCGGGGTGGTGCAGCATGGATGTGCTGTGGAGCTGTTAAAGAAAAGGGCCTCTTAAAGCCCATTGAGACATTCCATGTATGATTTTGGGCTATATAAGAAATAAATTGTTGTTGCATGAAAGATAATGGCAGTAATGTAAGCAAAACAGTGAGCTTGAATAAATGGACAAGGCTGCAGTGTTTTGAGCACTGGCTTCACCTTACCATCAGTGAGTAGGCTGTATCTGTTAGACTTAATCAAAACTGCAGACCAAGTTTGATTCAATATTGACAAATGTATTCAATAGTATGTGTACCATATCTAAGATTTCATCAGCTAATTACAATAGACCTAATGAGTGTGTGGGTGAGGGAGAGGCTGTAAATTAACAGGTATAATACAATGTCAAAGTCTATGTTTTAAAACTCTCTGTAAATATGAGATGTGTGTGTTTGAATGTGCAAGAGAAATAGTAAAGAGACCAATGTTTACCAATACCAAAAATATATATGCTATACAATTAATTAAGTTATTGGTGTATTTTGTGTATATGTTCTGTTAACAGAGAGAAATATTGATGTGACAAATGTTCATTCTGACATGGTCCTGACTATAAATGAAACTTATACTACAGAATTTTAGAGACAATCGATACAGTAGATATTGAATATCACCACATGACCTAAAAATATTGAGATATATTTTTTAAGCCATATTGCCCAGCCCTAACACCATATGCATGATGACTGAAAGCAAAAGTTCAACCAAAAGATTTTTAAGAACTCCTTTCACATTGAAGAGTTTTTGTAAAAGCTGCATTCCTAGAGCACTGGATTAGTTACTTAAACTCTTGGGATAAATGAATGAAGGAAACAATTCTCTCTTCTTTATCGTCATAACAATTGAAGAAGAAAAGTAAAAGTATCTACTGGTCTTTTAAAATCTTTTGAACCTGCAGTTCACTAAATTGCCTTTTTGAAATGTATTGATAGGGTATACTAGAAGAAGGAAGGAGATTTTGAATACAACTGTTGGAAGGAGTCCCCAGTATATGACTCTGTTCAGCCTATTGGCTTACAGTGTAGGTTTGTATTGATACTTTAAACTCCACATATTTATAGGATAATGCATAATGACATTTGCTTATTTAGGTCTGTGGGCTCTCGTTTTCATTAATCTAATGATGGCGACATCTCCACTTCTAGTTTGGACATTATGATGTCAAATAATTAATATTTGAAACTGTTCAGGTGGACGCCATCTGGATATTTTAAAAACAGCTTTTCAATAGCTGTGAAGAGAAAATTTTGAATAAAAGTTAGGAAGAATTACTATAGAGAACTTATTAACATTTTTTTTACAGGGTGTTGCCGGGAAGAGGACAAGCACCTGTTTCTGAGTGTGAATGTCTAGCACTGTGGGTCTACAGTATGCAGTACAGCGGCATGGCTGATATTGTTGTTCGGATGTATTCCTGGAAGGTTTTAAGTATGGTATGTTATTCACAATCCACCTGACTAACCTCTTTGTATTGGTCTTTTTTATAACAACAGCTACTATCCAGGAGAATCCTTTATATGTATTGTATTGGTGAAAGCTTTTGCTTAGTCTGAAGAATCCTCTGGATTTCAGAACTGAAAGAGAAACCAACAAACGAGAGCCATGTTGGTAGGTAACTGTCTTTCTGCATTGTATATAAAATGAAAGAGTATATGGGTGGCTAGGATAAAAACATTATATTGTCCCATCGTGCTAACCTGTTTTGCTATGCTAACCTTGGCAGGTTGTGTTTAACACAGCAGCAGCCTTCACTTTCAACACTAAAAGAAACACTTTATAAATCACTTTTGTGCTTTTAATGTTATGTCTCTCCTGGATTGAGTGTTGCTTAGCTCAGTTTGGGATTCTTTCTGTGTCAGTCATCTTGAATAAAATCATTAATCTACTGTACCTCTTGTCATTTACAAAGATTAGCCTTATTCCAATCACAACTGGCTGTATTGCCCACAAATGATAAATAAATCCTCCAAGCTCCACTTGGTGACATTCACCTGGTTCTACAACAGCTGAAATGTCAAATGTTTTGTTTCAGTGTGCATTTCTGAAATGTCTAGCATGCCAAAAGAAGGGATAAGGTCAGCCAGCTGTGGAGAAGCAAAAGAAGAGCCAGGTCAGTCCCTAAGATCTGTGGAAAGGAGCCCGTGCTGTTAGTCATCATATACTGTACTAGTGTGGCTAATCACTCCAGCGGAGAAGGACTGTTTACAGAAGCCCAACTGGACAGCCAAAAGTCTTTTAATGAATACCATCCTGTGTCACTTTTCAGGTACACCTCATTTAACAAAAATGAACTTATCAAGATTTGATCTTCTTTTAAACATTGTGACGCGTGCCCACTAGAGGGTTGCCTTCCAGGCTCACCTAAGGTATGCGGTACTACCCCAGCACAAGAGGAGGCACTGTCGCTAACAGCCTTGTCTCCCTTTTCTCTTACAGCACCAAGAACCTGCCCATTGATGGCAACAGAGCCAGAGAATGCCTGTCCACTTAGGTCCGGCTGATATAAAAGGTGGCATCTCATTTTGGACCTGAGAGTCTGACTGTCAAGGAAGATTCCAGATCAACCCTTTCTAGGAACGCCAATAGAGGGCAGTAAGAGGCTGTTTGCGGATTGTTTATTGTTTCACCATTGCAGGTCCTCCAACCTGCAGGGAAAACTTGGAGGTTGGTGGCAGATTGGCACTCCAGCCATTTGTTCCATTCCATTTAAACTAGTGTGGTGCTGAGGTGTCACCCATTGCATGGCTGTACTCTGGTCCTAATCTGGGATCCTGAGGTGGTTTGGTAGTGTGGTGGGTAAGGCAACATGCTATATCAGTGCATGCTCCCAACCTCTCCTCTCTCCTCATTGTGCACATGTTAAGTTCTTTTGATCTTTCTTTTTCAAATTAAACAGGGTTTGCCTCGTTGGCACCCCAATTATTTTGTGCCTTATCACATGTATCTGTAGATAAAGGGGATATAATTGAAAACAAAGACAATGAAAATTTGACTGTGTAATAATCTATTCAATAAGAAATGAAAAGGGTAAGCCATTTTGGTCTGTGGAAAAAGTATGTCCACCCTTGGCTCTACTAGCTGGTATTGCCCCCTGAAGTAGGCATTTAATAAACATTGCCTGGGAGAATTATTGCAGCTGAGCAATATTTGAGGGTTGTCTTGCTTCCACAGCTTGTGTCAAATTCCCTCCCACAGCATCTTAATGGGATTCTGATCCATGCTTTAACTTGGCCATTTCAGAACCGTTCTTTCTTTTCAACCATTCCTTAGTGGATTTAGGGTCATTATCATGTTACAGAGTTCACTTTCGTTTGAGCTTCAATCTTCTGACAAAATGGTCTCATGTTATCCTCAAGCACTCTCTGGTACAATGAGGACTTCATAGTTGTCTCTGTGATGGTAAGCTACCCAGGCCCTGATGCAGCAAAGAAGCAACAAACCATAACATTTTCATCACCATGCTGGTATCAGATTATTCTGGTAGAATGCTGTCTTTGTTTTTTGTTAAATGCATCTTCTGATACTATAGCCAAACAACTCTGTCTTTGCCTTGTCTGCCCTGAATACATTGTTTTTGAAGTCCTGGCCTTTGTCTAGTTGTTCATGGGTAAACTGTAGTCTTGCCCTGATGTTTCTTCTGGATAGCAAAGGTTTCCTCATGGCACACTGCTCATTTAGATCTAATTTTGTGCAGCCTCTCTATAAAGGACTCATGCACTTTGACATAAACAGTAATGAGAGCTACCTATTGCCCTTGTGGGCTTTTTAGTGACTTCATTCAGCATCTTGCTTCCTGCTCTTGGGCTGGACTTACTGGGTGGCCATAAAAAAAAAAAATCAGATTTGTAAAACGTACTATATACACAAATGTGTGTAATTTACTCTTTATAAATCACAATCACCGGGCATGTTTGGTTGCACCTTGCTATCCTAAAACATCCATATAAGGGGCATGCTCATCAACCTCATACATATGCAATCACCATGCTGCAGAACTCCATTGGTGTGTAAACCAGCCTCCCTACTGACACAATGAGACCCTGCCACCTGCAATCAAGAGTATCTGGCTGTGCTCCACAATTGAGAGCGCAAGATCATGTACAGCATTATAACGCCTCTCCTCTGCTCTCTGGCAGTCAGGGAAAGGCGCAAGGCGACAGCATCTGAACGGGTAATCGCTATCACCTAACACATACAATGATGCGATTGTTGTTTTAATGAATAGTACTGGCCAGGTTACATGAGTGTACTTTATGCCTTGATTATAAAAGAGGCAATTTTGAAATTGAACGTGTTTGCAATGAGGAAGATTTTGAAAATTGGATGGAGACAAAAGGTGACACATAAAACAATTTGAAAAGATCATAAACAAGAAAAAAAAACTATTTGTGAAGCTAATAAGGAAAAGAAGTTAAGTCTTTTTGGGCACATCTGCAGGATGGGAGAGGAGAGGTTAACCAGAATAATGACAGAGATAAAAATAAATTGGAAACGGGGAGTAGGAAGACTAGCAAGGAGATGTATTGATGATATCAAACAATGAAAGTGGACAGCAATAAAGATGGCTAAGGCAAGAAAAGGATTCTGGAAACCATCTGGAAAAGAATGAAATGTACTATTGGACTCCACAGTCTCTAAATAGATTACAGAGGATGTTTGGGTCTGGAACAGAAGAGTGTAGAAACAAATCTGTCCAGGAAAAATAGGTTAATAGGCTGCTTTTCCTATCTTGGGCAGCTGCTGTGTTGCAAAATGCAGGAATTTAATTTAATGGACACTTCCAAAATCGACTAATCCCTTGAACATTGAGTTTTGTGCCTTGTGATGACATTCCCAATGATTTTGAACAGTTTGTGGGTACAAATCATAGCTAGAGCTTAGATACTCCAACAACAACAAAAATTATATTGATAATAATAATAATCCTCAAACTGTCTTGACATAGGAGGCACAGACATGGTAAAATAAAATCAAAAGATCAAAATAGTAACATTGCTGCAGCTCTTGAATGTATTGCTGTTTAATTCAAATTATAATAGTCTCCCAAATGGGGTTACATTCAAACTTGGCGAATATTCTCCACTGTTCACTGCCATCTATGACATTTTCTCTTACCAAGCGAAAAAGATCTCCCACTGAATAAACTCTCTGAGGTCATGCTTTGATTGGATGGTTTTGTTGTATTAAATTCATATCTTACCATGGGTACATTAAGGAAATAAGACTCATGGGTAAATATTTAATGATAATCATTATACAGTATTTCAGTTTTATTGAATTGTTGTGATTATATTAAGCTTGTCAATTTCTTTCAGTAACCTAAATGAAAAATATATTTTTATGGAGCTGCCTCAGTAAGATTATAGTTAGATTGTCACCATCAGTGTAAACTCCCTGTTAAGCTGGTGATTTAAATAGGGAGTTACTGAGCAAGTTGTAACTTAAGTGGTAATTTGATTATTTCATGCATATCCTTTTTTCCGGGGAGAAAGTTTAAACACAAATAAATAAATAAAGCCTGCTAATACTGCTTAATTTCTATGTGTTCTCTGAAATGACATCCATCAAGTGCGTATTTTTTTAACAGACATTATTATAAGTAATCAAGCATCTCTCTCAATATTTTCAAATAGTAAATTCACTGTTTTGTATCTATACCCTTTATATTTTGCTCCCCCTCATCTCCTTGCTCCTCTCTTGTGTCTCCAGGTTTCTGTATAAAGGTCTGATTAATCCAGTCAAAGAAAATGGGGAGGTAGGGAACCATTTACATCTTCAACTAGGGTAGCAAAAATACTAGAGCTGGCCCTGGTCAAGAGGTGCGCATGTATGCACTATTAAGCAATAATACATGTGTTATCTGTTTCTGTCTGAAAAGTATTTACAATATGCCAGTATCTACAAACACCTTGAATTTTTGACACAGCTGCGTCCACATCAAAATATGCCCAACTTGGTTGGGTGCTGCAGTTAGACTTGTTTTGAGGGCTACACGGTTTGGATAACCTTCTCTTTACATTGGTTAGTGGTCCTTTTAATTTGTGTAATGTTTATAGTGTTTCTCCTTGTGTTCAATTTTTTATGCTATGTTAACATTTTACAGTATTTATATTACTTTAAAAAATAATGCCTTACCAGTAAATAAAACTAATGCCCAGGAGTTATTTGTTGCATACATTTTTTAGCATGCTTTCGTCCTTTCACCAGTGGTAAGTGCTGCTCACTGATACCTCTAAGGCCCGGGGCTCATTTCCTAGCCGAACTGCAGCCTCTGTTATGTTTGTACATTCTTCCCTGGTACTTATTGGTTTCCTTCAGTAATTGGTTCCTTCCATATTAAAAGATGTATTGGTTACATTTATTGCTGGTGTTTATGTGTGTATTGGGAGTCCAGTCTATGGCTGATAAAGGCCTTGCCTCTTATATCATTGGGTTTTCCTGTGATCCTATATTGAAAAAGCACGATGGGAATCTGGTTAGATGAATGATGGCACAATGTGAACTGCCTCATAGTCTTTGGCATTGTGCCCTACCCAAGCCATAAAGACAATTCCAATTAATTGCTCCCTAAAATGAATCAAATAATTTCCTATGTAAATTATTTTGCCGAAAATGGATTGCACATGTTGGGAAATGGGGGAAGGGAAGGAGTATGTTGTTGCCAATCAAAAAGTAAAAGGCTTCCGTAGGGACTTATGGGGAGAAAGGAGGCAAAGCACTTGCTTAGGTCTGTACTTGTTCATTGTGATAGTATGGGTTGACTCTTAAGTGTTCTGTAATACAGCACCACGTAAATCACACAGTGAGCCTCTAAGACTCTTTGTCATTTAGAACATTTCCTACTACTTACATTTGGAAGGAGTATTCAAGGAAACAGAACCTTCAATAGTGAAATCAGCAGAGCTGAACATGGCCTGAGATAAGCAGTTAATAGGTTTTTGACAGCAGTCCAAACAAAGCAATTTCGATCCATGGCAACAAAAGAGGTAGAAATGGTATGTTACTGATGGAGAATATTGTACATTTTAAAATATTTAAAAGGGCTGCTTATGTGTTTCTAAAATCTACATTGAGGGGAGAGTAAGCTGGTATAATTTGTCTGGCTTTAATTGCAGTTTTTTTGTTTTAGTAGCTGGGACAAAAGGACAAATTAACTGTTACCATTATTTAGTGAATAGTACATTCCTTATTATCAGACAACAAAAAAACTCAATCTAAACCAGTCCTCTGTGGCTTGGTAAATACAACAAACACAAAAATGCACCTCAGCATTGGAGGAGCCGCTAGAATAACTGCCATTTAAGGCCAATGTTGTGCTCTGCACCAGGCTAAAAGCATGTTCAGACAAATTAATAAAACTATTTGAAAAAATCCTGTCAATTTGTCTTTACTTAGTAAAAAGTTGATCACAAAAAATCATCTGATCATTTTCATGTTCCTTTTGTTTTTTATTTTGTTGTATACTCAAAAAAAATATTTTTACCATTTTATTTGATTGTTTTTCCCAGTTTATCTTAGAGTGTTAGGCTTTATCTATCTATCTATCTATCTATCTATCTATCTATCTATCTATCTATCTATCTATCTATCTATCTATCTGCCATATGTGCTTGGGAACCACCTTCTGCTTCTGAAGAGATAAACAGTTCTAGACCAGGACTAAGAGGGGTGCTGACGCTAACCATATCTTCTTTTTCGCCCATAGCGCCGAAAGGCTGCTCAAGGAAGACACTTAGCCCTGGTCACTGCACCTTGAGAAGGCACCAATACCATAAAACAGAGTTCCTCCCGGGAGGTGGCTTTACTTACTGACCTGATTGTCGATGAGGACAGAGCTCCAACTTTAAGTGTAGCTTACAGTGCTAGGCTGACTGAAATTGTTTTATTTGTAATGTGGAACCAGACAGCAGTTTTTTTACACTCAAAGTAAATGGGGTGATCCAGCTGAAACATCCATATTTCCCCTGGTCTTCTACTCCACCGTGTTACACTATCTATCTAAGTGAATGTCTGTCCACCTATTTGGCCACCTATCTAGGTAGCTCTTTAAAGAAGAGAATACATAATCTCATTATTTCAAACCAAAATTTGCATTTAGTCGTATCTTTGTGAAAGTCAAAAAACTCACTTTTAGACTCTTCCAGGCCAAGCTATCTGGTTATGAGTGAGTCCTGTAATGGATGGACTGACCTTTTTATGACTCGTTTTTGCCTTAAGTTCATTGTGGGTTGCAACTTTTTATGACCTTACTCTTGAAAAATCAAACCTGTGTATTCTTTATTGAGAGTGCAGTGAGCTGGTGCTTTTTCTTGCACTAATGGGTATGAGGCCGAACCAGTCCTAGATGGAATGTAAGGTCACTGCAAGGCACTTTAATACATAAAGCCACTGGCATTTATACCATGAGTCTCATCTGTAAAACTTTGGATTCATGCTTGAAAATATGTGTGCGCCAAATAACAAGAAAACACATATGGCAGAAAAAATATGATTTATAAAACCTGGAGTGTGCACATTTATTTCTTTGCAATTTCACCTATTCAAATAACAATCATTTTGCAAATGTGTGCCTCAAACTCCACCCAGTTGTCACCCTGAAACAACCATATGTGGACCATGCTAATGAACGGCTCATACATAAGCCAATAAGATTATAAAAGTACTTGTTCATATTAAGTAATAATGTATTGATGAAAGGTGAGGTTTTGTGTTACTTGTGTATTTTCTTTCCATTAATGATGGTCACATACACATGGTTTGAGCATGAACAAAGTAGTAGACATGCAGCATTTTATTTGATGAAGTTCACAGTAATGGAAAAGTTGCCTTGGCATAATTGTGTAATGTCCTGAAAGAAGTGCTGGATTGTCTGTCAGCTTGCAAAGCTTGACAAATAAGCTAAACGAAATGACAAATGAAGAGTCAAGACCTGAAGCGAAATGAACAAACTTTACTTCAATGTCTTGCTCTACTGTATATTAAATCACCAATATTGTGAAACTGTGAAAACATACACAAAATCAAATGAGCTCGAAGTAATATTACAAAAGAAGCACAATCCCTATGGAAGAATGAAAATGTATCAAATAAAGAGAAATCCATCACATATGTATTTCTTTATGCTAGTAGTATCAGTGGCTGCAGGTGTTCATTGGAACCGTCCTCTCAATTATTGACCAGTTTTTCCTGCTAATTAACTTTTTTTGCATTAGTTTTAATTAGCGTGACTCGGCCAAACAATAATGAGACACAAAACAAGCTGCCACATGACCAGCTCACTTGTGCCAATCACACTATAACTGAAAATAAACAAAAATAGTGACGGTGTCAGAAAGGTCAATCTCTCAGGTCACCGAAACATTTTTATGGTGTTCTTAGAAAAAACAGAAAATCAACAGTTTTGCAAATGTCTGCTCTGCTAGAATAACAGCAGAAACAAACCGTGGAATTGAAAAATTGGGAGAGGTCTCCCCTAGACTCTCCTGTATACTCAGATATGGGGACGGATATTTGAGGAGTAAACTGCAAAACAATGATTATATTTTTATATTATGTACATTAAAGAACCATCAACAACTAATCAAATGAAATAAATAATGTATTGAACAATTATTATAAAAGTAAAGATGAATAAATCATGCATGAATAAAAGGTAAAGTATCACTTCCGGTTAGGAGAAATAGCCCAAAAGTTGATGGAAATCTATGTTTTGTACCTAATACAATTGGTTGACTTAAATGACAGCGTTCTCAAGTTATCATGTTTACACACACACACACACACACAGACATAATTCCAAAAACGGTATTTTCAGACTCGTGAAGATTCATCAAAATCTTGAAATTGAATTTCTGGATGATTCTAATAATTTCCCTATGCTTCGTATATGAGAAAGTCAGGGAGGTATAAAACTTCAAGATTTATCAAAATCTCAACATTGAATTTTTGGATGATTACAATACTTTCCCTATACTTTGTATACGAAAAAGTAAAAATGGTTTGAATTAACAGCAAGAATTGGCTTCTCATTAAGAAACTGGTTGGAGTGAAGTTGGTTGGAGTTTGAAGCCCCAATTTAGCTGCTCATCTGTTGTCTCGTTTCACATGTCATTTCTGTTTGGCTGTCATTTAATGAAGAACAGAATCAATTCACAAGACTGAATCCTTAAAAACAACAGCAGGGAAAAGAAGTTAATTAGCAGTGATCACTGATTAGGAAAAGGGTTAGAATGAAAACCTGCAGCCACTGCGGCCCTCCAGGACCGGAGTTTGACACCCCTGCTTTAAACAGTTGCATCATATAGAACGTCCTAACATAAGAATTGATTTGCTTGTGCTACTTTAACACAACAAACCTGTGTAAAGACATATATATTTATTTATATATATATCCTGTCGACAGTACATTAATGATAATGCTGTCCAAAGAATGCTTTTCTGAAGGTTTAGTATAGACAGTTGAAATGAAACGACATCACATTAGTAAAAGCTGATGCTTTTAAAGGCTCAGTGTGAGAGGATGAAGGAGATTGTACTGCTGAGGATGGAATTTTAGGGTGCCATTAAGGATGACTTGATATTATTTCAACCGGTATGACTCGAGACTACATCATTACAGAAGAGACTGCAATGCCATGACACTAGGTGGGTGTGGTAGCAGAAAATGCTGTAGAATCATAGCAGTGATATTGTCTAACAACATCATGTTCAGTCTGTCTTTAAATTAAAAATCATAGAGCATTTAAGTTATAGTAATGTGCTATTATGTGAACCCTTGCTGTTCATTTGGTATTTCACGTAACTAGATGAACATTCCTTTATTTGGTCTTTTGTTTTAAAATGTATCATGGTAGAAAAGCCAAGTACATAGTCACATGAGGGAATGGTGCCAACTGGACCGGCCCCATTTGATTCAAAGTTAAACAAAAACAAATGCTTATTGGGGTCAAAAACTGAACAGATCATTAGGGCCTGACTAATTCTCTAGGTTTCTTCTGGCTATAAAGGAGCTCCATTTCTCTGGTCGCTTGCTCATGAAGTGGCGGCTTTTCCCGAGCAGTTCTGCTTTTATGGCCCAAGGACCAGAAAGGGTGGAGTCAGCTGACCTCACTGGATGGTTTCTCAGTACAGTGGAGGAAAAGGAAGACAGCACAGTTAATGGCAGCACCTCCTCTTGGAACTACATATCTGGTAGGTGACAATGCACAATGGAGGGGGTGTGCTGATTTTTCTGATAATTTGACATAATCAACAACCATGGGCAAACATGATTTTTGAATATTAACAAAACAAGTTTTTGATTATTAAAATGCCCCATGAAATGTATGAAATTCTGCCTTATATAAAGTGCTCCTGCCTGCTGTGTGAGCCACTGCCCACGCAAAGTTCTGTGCACGTCACTGGATAGATAAGATGGCCATTTCATGCTTGTTTATTGCATGAACTGGCAGGGCAATCTCAGAACAACAGGAAATATTTTTAATTCTAGGGCAAGCAGGAAGAAAAACTCAGAAGGCAAGTTAAGGAGCGGTTCAGTTGAAAGTAGAAATTAGGTTCTGATGCTGAGATTAGTAGAAATGAGCACCTACCCTATCAGCTCCTTAGCTTGTCACCTTGTTCAACCCCACCTTACAGCCTGGCAGACACCTGAGCAGCAGCCCACACACTTTGTTCAGCAGTACTCGTGTCACTTACGAGTGACCCACTTCCAACAGCATCATTTACAGGAGCAATTACTTTATTCACTTCCGAGACAATGTTTATTCAAGTAGTCTACCCAATAAATCTGAATTTGCAATCTATCCTTGAATGATTTAACACCTAGATAAATTAGCGCTGACTTGGTGAAACACAATGTTCTTGATAAGTAGATAAAAACCTGTAATTTTTCTGTTTTTCTTTTTCCCCTTTCCTCTTGAGAAGTATATCTGATCAGTGATCATAAAAAGAGAAACTGTATTTTTAACGAGTACAGCACATTCTTTTCTTTTCTGAAGGACTAGTCCAGGCTGGGCACATGAAATGCTCCACTTTCAGGTTTTTTTTTATCCTGTGATTCATTACTGTCAGAAGACTCCACATTATCTGTTTCTTACTTGTATTCTGAAGCTTCAGTAAGTTTAGGAAGACCTGGTCTCATCAGGTGCACACAGGAAGCTTAAACTACTGGATTTGTTTAACAGACAATTAGTTTTAAAGTGTATACTATAGCACAATTGCAAAAATGGTATTAGTCTTTTAAAATGTGCGAGTCTCAGATTACTTGGCAGAAACTAGAAGTGTGGGACTGTAAGAGCATACTGTATCTAGTTCAAGGTGACAGACGTCCGTCCATTCAGCCTATCAAGGCTCATTATTTGTTTTCCCACTTCTGTCCCAATCTGATAAATGCAGAATGGTCACCACATGCAGGGTAAAGGACAGGGCAGCTGGCCCACAGTGCATGGAAGGCATGCTGCAAGCTCAAGAACACAAATTACACATGAGCAAGAAGTCCAGGCTATGAGGAAATGCCTTGAAGTGTCCAAGGTGCAAACTGTAGAGGTTAAGAGTCCAGTCTACGTAGACCTTCTTCCAATGATTACTCTGAATCTGCCCTCTGTTAGTTTTGTCCTGTTAGCTGCATCATGTTCATTTGTACCCTGAAATAAAAATTTAAGTGCAGTTAACCTTATTTATGTCTTTCAAGAATCTGAAGCCATTACCATTGCATTTCTGTTAATCCTTATTTTCAAAATTTACATGCTGTTTTTCTTTACAGATTAGAGGGTTTAATGCAGGTGGCTGGCACATTTCTGTTCATTGGGTTCCTTCCAACTCTTAATTGTTTTTCTTATAATATGTGCCAAAATGTACACGGTGGTTCAGCAGGGTCTCAGCCTCAGTGTCTCTTGCTTTTCATTTGTACCTCTTTATCATGAAGATAAAGCTCAAAATTGTGTCAGCTACTTAAATATTCTCTCTGCTATACCTAATTGAAGAAGAATATGATGACCTTCACTGTCAAGATGGCTAACTGCTTTTTGACTCCATGGTTCAGAAAACTCTGAAACTTGAGATCTTACATGTGAGTCTTTCCATTGCTCCTATATATCGCCAGGTTGTTTTGGAAAATGATATGTTCAAACAGACTTGTAAATGAACTGAGCAGCAAAGAAAAATGCTTGTTTTGAAATGGAAAACCAAAAGGAGCATCAAGAAATGGGAAGAGATTAAAACGCTGGAATTTAGAGTCGCTATCATCAAAACCAAGCTACTACCTAAAAATGGAAGTCAGAAATATAATAATGTTGTGCTTACTTACTAACTCTAAATTATTAAGTGCTAAATAGATTGATTTTTTTTTCAAGGTATCTTCTTTCTTTGGATTCAAACTTTTTGGAGTATGCTGCCATTGTATAGTGGTGACAGCATAATGTCACACGCAACACATTGTCAACACACATGATTAATAACAGATTTCTTTACTATCAATGCTACAGCAGAACCTCAGAAAGACATCCATCCATCCATTCATTATCCAACCCGCTATATCCTAACTACAGGGTCACGGGGGTCTGCTAGAGCCAATCCCAGCCAACACAGGGCGCAAGGCAGGAAACAAACCAGGGGCAGGGCGCCAGCCCACCGCAGCCTCAGAAAGACATAAAACAAAAACTGTCAGTGCAATGACATCATGAAAATAATGATAAAAATCATTGACTGCACAAATAAACAAAAAGTATAGTCCAAAATGTAATGTGTTGAAATAACACAAATATTAATGTGTGCCTGTGAGTCTGACGGTGACATACTACATGTGACCAATGTGACACAATACAGGCACTCATTTACAGAGTGGCTTTGAAAGGGCTTCTTTCTCTAATGGTTGGGTCAGGCTTTGGGGAGCAGATCTTTCTGCTAAAATTCTTCTTATCATAATTATTATGTCTCTGGTTCTTAACCTCATATTGCCACCATTAAACATCATTCTTCATATACAGTATTCCTATTTCACAGTACAACAACTTCTGCTTCTCTACTGTTCAAAGACTCTAATATTAAAATGTTAATATACAGTACTTACATTATCACTATGATTTCACAAAAGAGTGTGATTTGGATAGAATAAAATGTGGGTGGGTACAGGATTGAAAAAGTTGGGACACCAACTGAGTCATCGCATTTAATAACTAAAATTCAAAACAAAATCACCCCTATTTGGCGACAAAGTAAATAGCCTCTCTGGTGCAACAGCCAAGTATTCAGCTCTTGACCATTAAATAAGTGTTGTTCACTGGTGTCTGGTCGGTCTCTCTTAGTGCAAATGACACCTCCTCCCAGGCAGCCAGGCTTCTTATAATGTACAAACTGGAAGGGGCGGAGCTGTGTAGTGGTTTTGCTGGGGTTTTTTTTGGGATTATCTTTAAAAAAAAAACAACTTGGATTTAGGGGTGCACAATTAATTGTATATAAATCGCTATTACGATTATTGGTGCCAACATGTACTAATCCTTGAAAATGGCGATTACTGTATTCCGTTAAATACTCTGCCCTGTCAGAGCTTTCCCAGTTGCAAACTGCCCTAAACTGCAAATGTGGGTTTTAACCAACCATAAATGCTTTCACTAAACATTGGCGAATCACAGGCATTCGTGTCATGTGACAGGGAACCGTGCTGAATGCATTTTTGAAGTCTGATCCCTCTACTTCTTCTTTCGGCTGCTCCCATTAGGGGTTGCCACAGTGGATCATCTTTTTCCATATCTTCCCGTCCTCTGTATCTTGCTGTATGCCTTCTATCACCACATCCATAAACCTCCTCTTAGGCATTCCTCTTTTCCTCTTGCCTGGCAGCTCTATTCTTAGCATCCTTTTCCCAATATACTCAGCATCTCTCCTCTGCACATGTCCAAACCAATGCAATCTTGCCTCTCTGACTTTGTCTCAAAAGAATCCAACCTGAGCGGACCCTCTAATGTACTCATTCCTAATCTTGTCCATTTTAACATCTTTAACTTTGTCAGTGCCACCATCTCTAACCCATATAACATAGCTGGTCTCACCACCAACTTGTAGATCTTCCTTTCATGCTTACTGGGAACCTATCTGTCACAAATCAATCCTGACGCTCTTCTCAACTTACTCCAGCTAGCCTGCACTCTCTTCTTCACCTTTCTTCCACACTCCCCATTACTCTGTACCATTGATCCAAGTATTTAAGCTCAATCTCCTTTTTCAACTCTATTCCCTGTATCCTCATCATTTCTCCCGACCTCTCTCTCTCATTCACACATGTATTCTGTCTTGTACCTACTGACTTTCATTCCTCTGCTCTCTAGAACATATCTCCACCTCTCCAGGGTCTTGTCAACCTGCTCCCGACTATCATTAAAGATCACAATGTCACAAATATCATAGTCTACGGGGACTCCTGCCTAATCTCACACTTACCCTCGTAAATATCCTGTAGAACTCTTATGTACTTCTCTGCTACTCCCGACTTCCTCATACAATACCACATCTCCTCTCGAGGCACCCTGCCATATGCTTTCTCCAGGTCCACAAAGATGCAATACAACTCCTTCTGGCCTTCTCTATACTTCTCTATCAACATCCTCAGAGCAAACATCACATCTGTGTTGCTCTTTCTTGGTATGAAACCATACTGCTGCTCACTAATTATCACTTTAACGTAGCTTCCACTGCTCTTTCCCATAACTTCATGCTGTAGCTCATCAATTTTATCCCCCTGTAGTTACTAAAGTCCTGCACATCCCCCTTATTCGTAAATATCGGCACCAGTACACTTCTTCTCCACTCCTCAGGCATCCTCTCACTTTCCAAGATTCCATTAAATAATCTGGTTAAAAACTCCACTGCCATCTCTCCTAAACACCTCCATGCTTCCACAGGTATGTCATCTGAACCTTTCCATTTTTCATCCTCTTAATAGCTGTCCTTACTTCCTCCTTGCTAATCCATTGCACTTCACTGATTCACTATCACCACATCCAACTTTGTCTCTCTCTTGGTCTCTTCATTCATCAACCTCTCAAAGTACTCTTTCCATCTGATCAACACACTCTCCTTACTCCTTACTTGTGAGTATGTTTCCATCTTTATCATCCTAACCTGCTGCACATCTTTCCCAGCTCGGTCCCTCTGTCTAGCTAATCGGTACAGGTCCTTTTCTCCCTCCTTAGTGTCCAGCCTCTCATACAACTCATCATACTCCTTTTCTTTAGCCTTCGCCACCCCTCTCTTCACCTTGTGCCTTATCTCCTTATACTCTTGTCTACTTTCTACATCTCTCTGACTATCCCACTTCTTCTTCGCCATCTTCTTCCTCTGTATACTCTCCTGTACTTCTTCATTCCACCACCAGGGTTTCTTATCCTCCTTCCTCTGTCTCGATGTGACGCCATGCACCCTTCTTGCTGTTACCCTTACTACATCTGCTGTAGTTGCCCAACTGTCTGGTAAGTCTTCACTGCCACCCAGTGCCTGTCTTACCTTTTCCCTAAACTCAATCTTGCAGTCTTTCTTTTTCAACTTCCACCATTTGATCCTTGGCTCTGCCCTCACTCTCCTCCTCTTCTTGATCTCCAACTTTGTCCTGAAGACTACCATCCTATGCTGCTTAACCACACTTTCCCCTGCCACCACTTTGCAGTTTTCAATCTCTTTCAGATTGAATCTTCTGCATAGGATGTAATCTACCTGTTATTATTATTTCAGTAGCTTCTTACAAGTATGAGTATCTGTTTATACTGAATATATTGTGGACATTTTTTGTAAAACCCTTTGCAGCTTCATGCAGCATATTTGCCACATAAATGTGTTTTATTTATTGTTGTCTTTGTTTTTCATACTGTACCTTATAAACCCTTAAACCGGTTAGAGAGGTTTCTGTTTTGACTGCCGAGATGTCCTTGTCATTACAGTGCTATTACTGGCATATCTAAAATCAGCCTTGTGCAAGGATTATGTGACTTTTAGCTTACTTCATTGATTCAGGCCTTGTATACCTATGTAGATTTAACATTGTGAAGAATGTAGAAGCAGTAGCACTCCTGATTAATTCCATGTACAGAATATGACATATATTTTTTTTATTAGTTACTTACAGACACAGTTGGCTTTATTCTTGATTGCAGTTCACACAGCATCTACGTATTCGTCATTGAATGCTTAGACTCAGTTACACTGTAATGATGGAAGATGCTACATGCACCAAATATTCATGTATACGTAAAGACTATTTATTGTATATTTTAAACCCTGCTGCACTATGCCATTTTAGTTCAGTTTTAATATACAAAACTAGAATGTTAAGATCTTGTTATAAAATAACAAAATTTTAAAAACGTAAGACAGAATTAAAGCCTGTTTTATTCTTTGCAAAGATCTTAAAGCCACACACTTTTGGAGCAACCTGCTGATGGCACTTGGTGAGGCTTCTTCATTGTTCACCATGACTACTCTTGTCAATTTCCAAATCTGAAATCTTATTCTACCAAATGTTCTAAAATTGAAGGAACTGTGTGGCTCGTCCCCTCATTCTACTCCTAACGTACATTTGGATCATATGGATCCTGTTCAATTCTACTACCTACAATATGTGCTGTTCTTTTTGTTCAGTTTTTGTAGGGTGCTCTGTGATGGTGTCTCTTGTCTAAGGCACTTAAATATTCATTGTATAATTTAGTACATGAAAAGTGTCAGTTCTGCACAAGGCAAGCAGGAATCACATTTAAAGACTGCTCAATAATTTGTTTCCAAGTCCTTTTCAGGCTACACCGGGGGTGGTTTTCAGCCTCAGCAGCTAAGACAGCATGGTGCAAACCAGATAACAAGGCACTTGATCACAAGTCTGAAGATAAATTTTATTTTGCACTTATCTATGGTGAGCATCAATCTTAAGTGTTTATTGTGCATAACATGTGGTTTATGTTTAGCTCATTTAGAATCTTCGCTTTCTGCAGCAACCTTTCGGCCACAGCTCTTTTCATCTTCCTTTACTATTGAGGTCTTGCACACAGTCCATTTGGAGTTAATGTCCTTGCAGGAAAGTAAAAATTGAAATAATAAAGGAAACTGTTAACTGCCAGTCCTTCCCAGCATTTTCTTGGGATTCACAATATGTCTGAGAAAAGGACTTAACTGGTAAGCTAGTAGTTTTTAGTCTGAAAGAGCTTCTTGGGTACACCAAGGCAATTTAGCTTTGAGCTTTTACTTAACTTCCTTTACATAACTTAATAGAAACATTGAAAGCCCAAGCCACATTTGTCCAGATTTGAACCCAGGCACTGAGAGGTGGTAAATGTTCTTTCAATACAGGGTGGTCCAGATCTAATTATGCAGATCCAGATCGTCTGGAAGACTTTGATTTATGTGGGGACGATTCCAGTTCGGTGCGAAAATGATTCTTCATGTTGTCAGTTCACACATTTCTCGATGGTCCGGGATTTTTTGGGTGATTTTCTATGCAATAAACTTAATAAGTTATAGCGTAATGAAAATTGCACAATGAGATCTGGACCACCCTATACAATAAAATCTGCAATGGCTAATTATAATGTACACATGAAATTGACAGTGTAGGTTCCAAGCCCCCATCCAACTCTCACACAACCACAAGACTGAAAGATTTTAAATCTGCTGAAGTTCCTCCAGTCATTCATTTGGCTTTTCCTTCCACATTTCAATGATGTACAAATTAGGTTAAAGGGTACGCTGGCCAGATTCCTCCCAAAATAATCCTGAACAGAGTGTGGTTGTTGGTTCTACAAGGTGAGGAGGGAATTGAGTGTTGTTTAAATGTTCTGAGGGGTATGCTCATACATGATTGTTTTCTATAGTTATTCATAAATATATATACTGTATTTTGTATTTTTTTAATTCCCTTAATTATATCATTATAATGCACACCTACTGTATATCTTTCATTCATATAAACACTACTTGCCCATATGACAACTTCACAAGTAGGACAGTACACATGTTAAACCAATAATGACAATAAAACAGAAGCAGACCACCTGGTAGAACACAAAAGACAATATCCACACCAGTCAGAAATGTTTCTAAGAGCTTTGCTCTAATATGGAAAAACTGGATTTAAAAGTGTTGTTTCTGAACTGGAGGTGCTGGGCTGGTTGTTTTTTTCCTGTGGGCCATATATTCCACATGAAGTACTGTTGTTCTCTGTCTTTGGACTGCATTTTTCATGAGAAACATCTCATTCTGAGTGCTTCAATACAGAAGTCAACTTCATCACAGCAGAGGTTAGCAGAGTCTAAGGAACTATGAAACAGATAGAGGAATTTCATAATGCCAGGGATAGAATGAGCTGTAGAGAAGTTAACTGTGTGAGTTTCTGCATTGCCAGAGGTCACGCTTTTCAAATGGTGGACAGGGCCTCAATCATGCCAAGCATAGACCTCCTAACATCCACCATAAGAGATACCCCAATAATGAAACCAGCATCCTGCTGGTCCTTCCATTTCACCCTAATACTCTATCTTTCTCACAGGTCATCAAAACAAAATTTCCCTATTTTGCAGACTGTTCCTTCTACGGGAGTTTATTTCCTAACACTCTCTTGTCTCCCCTTCCATCGACCACCTAACCTACACAAATTTCTCATCCACAGCTCACTTTACAGAAGAAAGCCACATTCATCACCAGGCACTTTGAGCTGTAACACATATTTATGACTTCCAAATATGTCACTAACAATACCACTGTATCTGGTCCGTCTGGTAAAGTAAGTATTAAACAACTGGCCTCTTGCCAGTCTAAAAATCTAATTTACTGCATTCCTTGTAGGAAATGTCCAGCCATTTGTATAGGTGAAACAGGGAGACAGCTTGTACATGAGTTCAGAGAACACGTTCGAACCATTAAAATTAAAGAGCTTGTTGCAGAACACTTTACATCCCTTGATCACAGTCACACTGATCTTTCCGTTTGTGTTCTTTCATAAGGCTTTAAAGAATCTTTTTAAAGAAAAACAGAAAAAGCTAAGTTCATTCTCACTACTCCAGGTCTTAATGACTAACTTTTTCCTCTTTCATCATCTTCTCTAATGGCAGCTTTTTCACACTTACGCTCATCTTTTCTCCTTTTGCTTCCCTCCTTTCCTTCCTAAAATTCCCTTCTTAAAAACGGAAGGCATATCTTAGGGAACAATCTTATGTGTTTCACATAAAACTAAAGTGAAAACTAGGACAGAATCAGAACTAATTGCCTACATCTCTATAATCAATTAAATATGTCCAAATTACCTAATAATGTGGTTTACGATACAATCTGTGAATGCTGTTATCAAGCACCTGCATCACTAAGTCGCATGTTTTGAGAATGTTCTACGCCCAGACTATTTTGGGTTAAAATATTTACATATCTCTCAGACAGCCTTAGAGCTAGAATTACTTCTAATCCTTTAGCAGCCATATTCAGAGTAACCCCTGAAGGGATAACATTATGTAATGAAAAATGTACCGTGACATCCTACACTACCTTCCTGGCACCAAGATGCATTTTGCTTAACTGGTTGAATCCTAACCCATCCCTTATAATTCAATTGAAAAGTGATGTCTCATGTTATATAAAATGGGTAAAAATGAACCTTTCCTTCAGAGAAACTATTACATTTTCCCCCCTGCATTTAGTAAAGATTTATTAATGGTATCTTAAAATGAAATGCCAGGTCTCTTTCAAAATGTCACTGTAATCATAGCATGAATAAGGAAACACAATTCCCACTGGACTGTCTTGTCATATAACTTTCTGAGCGGAACAGGAGAGAAAAAGGAGGATTCAGTATTTAGTTTGAAGAAATTCTTTTGGAACATAATGTTTGTCTTACTGTATTGATTGTATTGTCCACTGGCTTCCATGGGCCTTAATAGACTTGTGAAGCATGGCTCACACACTTAGGGCAATTCTGGAGTGAATCTAGTCTGTTTTTTAGAGAAAATGGGTGTGGCTTTATGCAAATTTTACTTCAAGCATAGCTGTGTATAATTGATACGTTACCTCACAATTGGGGTTGCCATCAAACAATTTTGGAGGATTGATCTTTTTTTTTAAGGCAAGAGTTCCCAAACATTTTTCAGCCACGGACCCCTTTAGCAAAAACTTTTAAAGCCATTGACCCCCTAGTCATTTTCTTTACTTACTTAAATTAATAAATTTGTACAGTACTCGATATTAAATAATTCACTTGATATCAAACTTTTCATTTTAATCACTTGTAATTAATGATTGAAAAAGATAAAAGGACTACGGAATATGGCATTATCTTTTGCAACATTTAATATCAAAACCTGCACTGACGAAAATTAAAGCAAAAAAATACAAGCAGAGTTTTTTTTTTACATTTTTTTTACATTTTTGACATTTATGAAATAAATATGTAAATTCAAAATAAGTACAAATAGTCCAAACTGTACTGTCTGCATTTCTTTTTTGGTTCAGTCATATTATTATCTGAAGAAATAAATTTTTTTATTAACAAACAATTTCGACAGCCCCTGTGATAAAAATAAAACCCAATAAAGTATGTACTTACTTGAAACAGAAGATTTTTGTTCAAACTCGAATAAATAAACTGTGTCCTCTGATTTTCTTTTTCGTAGTACTGCTCCTCAATAAATAAATCAAATCACAAATAAGTACATGTCACATCATACGAACCAATTTATAGTGTTTTATGAAAGCATGACCGTACAAGACCGACAGATTTTGCTAATACTGAATATCCATCGTCTCGTCCCACCGCAAGCAAGTGCGGCCATGCAACAGTTTTTTCATTTCCGCACTTGCTTTGATACGTTCAATAAGACAATGCACAGACATGTTTGTGCTACATGTATTTTCATGCATTCTTACGTGTGACTCTTGTGGAAGACTGCCGGCTTCTTATTCCGGTCCTCACCCCCAGGCCGCCAGGAGGAGCTCTCCCGACAGCAGGATCGTGCCCTGAGTTCCAGCAGGGCATCATGGACCTTGTAGAGTTTATACACAGCCCTGCTGGATACCTTGGGGGCCTCTGGGAGTCGCTGTAGGGGGGCTCGTGGGCTCATATGTGTCCTATAACCCGGGAGTACGTCACGGTCACGTGACAAGAAGAAACGACGTGCTCCCAGGTTGAAGAAAAGGACTGTTTACCCTGACCCGGAAGGAATAAGGAACTGTGGACTGATTGGGCAGGAACACCCCCGGGTCAGGGTGTATAAAAGGATTCTGGGAAAGCCCTGAGACTGAGCTGAGCTGGGAGGTAGAAGGGCGAAGTGTCTGGGCGAGGAGGAATAGTATTGTTTGGAAATTTATTGGTGATTTATTAGTAGTGTGAAGGGTGCTTTGTGCACATTATTGCCATTGAATAAAAAAGTCTTGGACTTGTATCCGGTGTCTGGAGTCGTACCTGAGGGTTGGAGAGGTGGAGAAGAGCCTGACTACCACACTCTTTTAATGACACATTTTACCTTTTCGTTCACAAGTTTGGTATGTAATGTGTTTTTATCAAAAAAGTGTTTTTTTGAATTAGTTTACTTCTTAATTAGGTACCTATTGGAATCATAGATATTTTGAAGTTAAACAAGTAGCAGTAGTAAGGGGGTCTATTTTTGCTGTCGTTGACCCCCAAATTTTTTTATTGAAACTATGGACCCCTAGAAAGTTCAAATCGACCCCAGGGGGTTGATATCAACCACTTTGGGAACTCTTGATTTAAGGAAAATTAGAGCTTGGTTGCAGAATTATACTAGAAATGTACCCAAGTATTCTGATTGCATCAAGTCATTTAGGTGGTTATGTTAAGTAAAAAACACTTTCCACAATCAAACCACTGTCTTGATTAAGGCTTGAAAACCAGATTTAATTCAGTTTTATGATCATCTTCATTCTTTTTTCTGTCCCTTGGCGGATAGTTTAGATGGAGTCATTTTTTCAAAAAAAAATAATGAAATGCGTATGAAACAATACTTGACAAAGTTAACAATTTTAATGCTAGGTTTAAGACTACTGCTGATACTGTAGTCCCTAAACAATTTAAAAAGAAGTCATCAAACACTTTTATCCATGGAGAACCAAGGCTGCTTTTAACATCAAAAGCCACCTGCTGCAAACCTGAGTATAAAATACCAAGCTAGCAGAAGATTGTAAAATTCTTACAACTTATGCAGCTAAATACTGTACAACACTGCAGTCTGAGCCGAATGACAATCAAACTTTTTCAGAATTATACATATCAATGGAAGAAATCCAAAAGGTCAATCTCGTGAGTCTTCAGTTTTTTGTTTATGATGCATTCTGATTATTCTGAAAGTAACTATTTAACAATATCTAAGTAAATAAGAATGTCTACTATATGTTTTGTGTGTACGACTGACTAAGTGACATGTGGCTCATACAACACAAGTAACGTGAGATTTCTTTTTTTCATGGACAGTTTTAATATCATTTGCTGTTGTACAGCATTGGTTTGTATTATATCATAAACTTTTCTCTCCATTCTACATGAAAACATAAGACTAAAAACTTTTCTGGTCATCACTACAAAGTACACAGGGTAAGTAATATGTAAAAATTAATTTAAACATTAAATATTCCTTTACTGTTTAAATCTCCAACTACATCATCAGAGAATTACAGTGTTTATTAACATCATCCAATAGTGATATTTTGCCCATTAATGTATTAGCTGTACTATATACAACACAGCCTTGCTTATTTCATTACTGTGTATGCTGTCACGCAC
Source organism: Polypterus senegalus (assembly GCF_016835505.1). NCBI lineage: Eukaryota > Metazoa > Chordata > Cladistia > Polypteriformes > Polypteridae > Polypterus > Polypterus senegalus. The sequence continues at coordinate 144,580,369 of NC_053154.1, read as the reverse complement.
GCGCGAGTAGGAGACCGCGGACGGATTTTAACACACCTGGGAAAACATTCGCCGGCAGGGAATGGCGAGGTACTAACTTTCTCTCTGTGCTTTCTTACAGAAAAAAGGACGCTCTGCCGCCATAAGTCGGCTTTGCCTGCACTACGTTTACTTCTGCCCTTCCTCCGCCATCTTGTCCTGACGTCATTGGTCCCAGCATCCCTCACGGTTCCTTCCCAGCATTCCTCCACTTCCGCTCCTCCCTCATAAAATGGCGCCCGACGCCATGCTTCGCGCTCGCGATTTGAACTGTTTAGTTTATGTTTGACCTGCTTTTCTTTTTTTGCATTATTGTGGATCGTCTACAATATACGGGGCCGGAAAACCCCAAACCTTTGTGCTGTCTCCTTTTGGAATTATTACAATGCTTAAATTTGTTTTGGAAATTTGACCCATTGGGTAAACAATACCATTTATATATACTGTGTGTATATATATATATATATATATATATATATATATATATATATATATATATACTGTGATGGGCAGCCTACACGCCAGCAGGATGGAAGAACCGGGGGAGAGAGCATCTCTGATGCATTACCTCCACTGAGACCCTAGAGAGCAACCCTCCTGGGCAGCTGTGGCACCATGGATGCCCACAAGGTGCACTGGGAGTTTTGCACAGCCCTGTCAGGTTCCACTCCATGGAGCTGGGAATTGGCAGCTGAAAAATAAAGATGTGCTGTGTGGCATTTTGTGTCCTGCCTGTCTGTGTAGGGGTTAATGTGGCTGTACGTGCCATGGTGGTCCACAATACATAGTAAAACATAACAAGGACATACATAAAGGATTGCATATTAAGGAGCAAAAACAAGAACAAGGTTTAACTTGTCGCATCTTTACAGACGTGAGTCTAACAATAAACTGGTGAAAGATGCCAGTGGTGCTGGTTATGAAAGCAGTAAGTGGAAAGGGGTGGGGACCAGGGGCCCTGGAACCTGAAATGATATCATATGACCTTGATATTTTTTTCACATCTGCAGCGGAAATGGAGGATAACCATTATAACTCTTGCCCCGAGTTTGGAATTACAAGTCAATAAGCCTTTGTGTGACAATATATATACAATACTATATATATATAGACACTGCTATTGTGGGCTGCATCAGGAGAGGGCAGGAGGAGGCGTACAGGAAGCTAATCAAAGACTTTGTTAAATGGTGCGACTCAAACCACTTACACCTGAACACCAGCAAGACCATGGAACTGGTGGTGGATTTTAGGAGGCCCAGGCCCCTCATGATCATTAGAGGAGACTGTGTGCAGAGGGTACAGACCTATAAATACCTGGGAGTGCAACTGGATGACAAATTGGACTGGTCTGCCAATACTGATGCTCTGTGTAAGAGAGGACAGAGCCGACTATACTTCCTGAGAAGGTTGGCGTCCTTCAACATCGGCAATAAGATGCTGCAGATGTTCTACCAGACGGTTGTGGCGAGTGCCCTCTTCTACGAGGTGATGTGCTGGGGAGGCAGCATAAAGAAGAAGGACGTCTCACGCCTGGACAAACTTCTTAAGAAGGCAGGCTCTATTGTAGGAATAAAGCTGGACAGTTTAACATCTGTAGCAGAGCGACGGGCATTAAGCAAACTCCTGTCAAACATGGAGAATTCTCTGCATCCACTGAACAGTGTCATCTCCAGGCAGAGGAGTAGCTTCAGTGACAGACTTTTGTCACTGTCCTGCTCCACTGACAGACTGAGGAGATCGTTCCTCCCCACACTATGCGACTCTTCAATTCCATGTTTTTACATGCATTTTTATTACTCTTTAATATATATATATATATATATATATATATATATATATATATATATATATATATGTATTTATATTTTTTTGTATCAGTATACTGCTGCTGAATTATGTGAATTTCCCTTGGGATTAATAAAGTATCTATCTATCTATCTATCTATCTATCTATCTATCTATCTATCTATCTATCTATCTATCTATCTATCTATCTATCTATATATATATATATATATATATATATATATATATATATATACATACACTAGCCTGAGTACCTGTATTTAAAAATATTTACTTTCTCTTGCCCTATGTTTACTTTCACCGCCTTTGTTCTATATTCACGTGCGTCTGAACCTCTCTTTATTGGCATCTCTCTTTCTCATGAGTGCAATCCTGTACAGCCTGCTTCTCAGACTCTGTCATTATTTTTGATGTGCCTTTCACAACTCCTTTCTGGTTTTGTACTTTACAACTTTGATGGTGACTCTCTCAGCTTGCTCCTTTAGTCCTCCTGATGTATCTCACACGTCCTTTTCGTTGTATTGCAAAAGCCAAATTGGCCAATCACATGATAGCCAAACTGACCAATCAGATTGCTCTGATGGACTGGACACACATACCTTAGTGTTTAATTATATAGTAGATAGATATATAAAATTAAGTAGTGTTGTATCTGGTTGAATTACTTATGATAATAAGCTCACTTACACTTTACCTAAAGATATACCTTCCTCTGCCAAGTTATCTTCTAATATTATTGCCTTAACCAGGTGTTAACGTTCAGGTATGATTACTAGTCTTGCTTATTTAATTTGTGCTTTATTTTCAAGAGCTTGGTGCCTCAGACTTGGTCTGAAAAGGAAAAAGCCTTGAAATGCAGCTTTCATAAAAGCCAGTGCTTTCAGTACAAACATCTGGCGTCAGAAAGGCCAAGCGAAACTAGCAAAATGACTTTCCCAGGCATGGAAAATATAACATTCAGCAGCTCTGGAAGACACATATTAGTTGCTATGAATGGAAGAAATAAGAAGCTCAGTTAAGCCCGATGCTGATAGTTGAAGTCCCTTTATGAGCATAATCTGTACCTATCAGACAGATATTTATTGCAGAGATGAGCTTGAATTTTGATATTCAAACTAATTCTGATACTTTAAATCATTTTGGCAGTACATCCTCTTAGCCCCTCACTATGCCACATTGTACTTTGCTGCTACAAGCAAAATCAGAAATTCCATCCATTAATGACTCCCCTTTTATTATTAAACTCTGGACTGTATGAACTGGAATCAACCCTGGACAGGGTAAACACTTGTTCATATATCTCACCCTACTCACAGTTTAGATTTGCTAATTATAAAAACCTGCACATGTGAGAGGAAAAGAGGAGTTTCTGGAGAAGAAATCCACACAAATACAGTAAGAACATGAACTTCACCCAGACAGTGATAAGGCTGGTATCAAAGCCAATCTTCTTAAGCTGTGAGGCAGCAGTATAGCACTAAACACCGTGCAGCAGCTCTGCCTGAAATTATATTTATCTACGTTAAGAACAAAGTAGGACTGTTTATATACATTTTTTGCACAGCTGGCACAAAGGCAGGTTCAGAGATCAAGCCAAGTTCAGTGGCACTATAGCACAGTGGCAGCAGTCCCAGCAGTGCCCCAATCACAACTATATGACATTTTGTTTTATAGATCTAGAAACTACTTAGCAAGCCATTTATCATCTTTTGACTTTTGTAATCTGCCATTATTTTTTAGCAGTGGCAGAAAGAAATAAATAACATTTATCTGATTTTCTGTAAGACTTAGCAGTAATATGTTAATCTCTGTAAACGTTTACGTGTGAAATCTCCAAGAATGAAGAAACCACATCATGAACTTTTGAATACAAACAGAGTCACCCTTTTGCAAGCAGGAGAATTCTTATAATGGAAATGAAGTCGAGAAAAATGGATGTGAGGGGTCCCTGTCTGCCTGACACAGTTAGTGCAAAAGCCATATGGGCTCATACAAATATCCAAGACTACATTTTATTATTATTAGGATAAATAAAACATATTAAGGGCTCAAAAAAAGTTTAATTCTTTCCATATTAATAAAGCATTATATCAACTCTTTACATGTGAAGCTTCAAGGACATATTCATGACAAATGATTTCAAGATTATTTTTCTTCTCAAGCTTGGCAGATACTGCACATCCATTGGCAGCACAGTGGCTCAATGATAAGAGCTGTAACTTGCCTCATTCATTAAATCTCAGTTCAAGTCCTAGGTTGGGCACTGTCTCTGTGGAATTTTACCTTCTCTTTGTATTCATGAAGGGTTTTTCAGGGCACTCCAGTTCCTCAGATTCCTAAAGAGATGCAGGTTAGTATGACTGGTGACTCTAAACTATACGAATGACTTTGCATTTAGAAATGAACAACCAAATGGCTTAGGTAGGCCATTTGTAAACGCGCACCCTGTTGCGTTCTTATTCAGCTGATGCTGATGAGTGATTTCCATAACATTCCTATACTTTATTTAAATAAATAGGTGCAATCATAACCTTTACACTTGGTGAAGTTAATGAATATGTAAAATGAGCAGGAAAAAAATCAGCTGTCTGGTCTACAGAATATGATTTTCCTAGGTAGCAGCCAGTTTCCACTGCCAGGTCTGGTAGTGTTAAAATACATTCACTTTTGAAAGCTGACTCTGCATTCCCAGTCAAATTAGACGTGTCAAGTAAATAAATGGTTTAGGTAATTTTAGAATAATATGTAATTTATTGCAGGATAGCATGTAACATCTTGTCTACCACACACAGGACATAACATGTCTGCTGTTTGAAGCAATGGTCCCTGTTGAAAGACATCTATAGATAATGAATTTTTATGAGTGCATCTTTTAAAAATGTCTTTCTGCAGCAGCAGACGTCTCCTCTGCCTTTGACACAGTTAACATCCAGATCCTCCTTGCCACCCTCTCTGACCTTGGCATCACTGAGACGGCCCTCAGGTGGTCTGAGGCATAACTTTTGTACAGGTCCTACCATGTGTCCTGGCATGCAGAGATGTCAAAGGTGCACCAGGCAGGCAGAGGGCCCCCAGGGATTGGTGCAGGGCCCTCTCCTCTTCTCTCTAAGCTCCTCCTCACTAGGCCCTATCATCCAGTCCCATGTCTTCTCTTATCAGTGCTATGCTGATGATGTACAGCTGTACTTGTCATTCCCACCAGAGGAACACATAGTATCAGCTAGAATTTCTGCATTTCTGACAGGAACACCATCTCCACATTAACCTGGCAATGATGAACCTTCTTGTTATCAAAGCTTGTCTGTCTATGCAGCGCCCCTGCTCTGTTTAGCTTGGCTCATTATCGTACACCTGCCAAATCTATTTGCAACCATGGGGTGGTGAATAATACCATCTGTCCTTCACTGACCATGTTGCAGTGATCTCTCTTTTTTTTGCAGATTCACTGTATACAATATCTGCAAGATCAGACCATACCTGACAGAGTATGCAGGGCAACCCCTGGTCCAGGCTTTGGTCCTGTCACGTCTCGACTATTGGAACTCACTCTGCTGGCACGTGTCACCAAGACACTGCAGATGATTCAAAATGCAGTGGTAAATCTTTTGTTCAACCAGTTGAAGCAGACACATTTCAGCTTTTCTTATCCGATCACTACATTAGCTCCCTGTAGCAGCATGTATTTAGTTCAAATCCTTGATGCTTACCTACAGAGTAGTTAACAGGTCAGCAGCTATATTCAGTGCCCTCCATAATGCTTGGAATAAAAACACATTTCTACATGGTGTGACTGAAATGTATTCAAATACCCTTAAATTAAAGTCTACAATGTGTCTGCAAACCCGTTTGATTTATAATTTTAAACTGGAGCAAGAGGGTTGAATCAAAGAAAACTGTGTCCTTGTTCCAAACATTATGGAGGGCACTTAATATGGAGACACTTGAGAGTTCCTACACTCCTTCTTAACCATTCAGGTTTACTGATCAAAAGGGCCTGGTAATGTCACCTCTGTGTGCTCTCAAATCTTACTCTAGGCTCTTTTTATGTACAGTATAGCTCCAAGCTGGTGGAATGAGCTGCCCACCTCCATTTCAAGTTCTGACTCCCTCAATTTGTTTAAAAAGCATTTGAAGACTCTCTTGTTTGGTAAATTTCTATCTAGCTGATATTGGCTGTTCGGTTTTGTTATCTAGGAATTGTAATAGCTTGTGTCTTATTCTGAACTGTTCACTTGTGATGAGTGATTTTGTAAACTTGGCCTGTAACACTTGTTCTGAACATTTGTTCTTAATTACATTGACCTCTTTTGCAAGTTGTTTTGGATAAAATTATTATAATAAATGGACATGTGTGGTATATGCATGTTCGCCTTGAGTTCACATGGGATTCCACCCAGAATTCAGGAACATGCTGCTGTTAGATTGATCAGCAATTCTAAATTAGCAAAGTGTGCATGGTTGCACTTTAATTTAGCTGTATCCACATGAAATGTAGGTGTTATCTTTGACACTGATTAAACTCTTAGGTGTTACATTTCCACTATAAATAATACTTGCTCTTTCCACCTGAAAAAATACTGCAGAAATATAATGGGTATCTAATAAGGCAGTATTAAGAAACTCTTGTTGAACACAATAACTGTTCAATTAGGACTGAAATGATCTACCTGACAAAATCTGAGAGGCTCCAAAATAAGGGATGAAAACTCATTTTTCAGTGAAGAATCCCGTTATGTTATACTCACCTAGAAAATGGACAGATCAAAAGCCAGAAGAAAAAAGTCCCAATTAGCATAAGCTGCCCTAATCTGGGGTGTGCATAAGAAATGTAATGATTTACTTCATGAGGTAGAAGTACATAATGAACAAAACAGTTGTGTCAAATATTTAAAATATTCAAATATGGGCTTCAATTTAAATATTTCAAATCTAAATATACTCGGTTGTAAAAGAAATTTGTAAATTTTCACCCACTGATAGAGGTCCGTATAGGGCTAGATCCATGGTAAAGGATCAAAAATTAAAAATAACCACATACTGTATTTGTAATCACTGACCTAGAAATAGTCTGAAACGGTAACCTACATGCTTGTGTTTGAAATCTGTCGTTTTTAAACTTCTGGGAGTGGATCTTAGAGAGCTGGGACCACCAGTAAAGAATCAAATGGCAAAAATATTATTTTCCTGTTCAACAACCTTGAAATCGCATAAAACAACACTAAATATCCTTTGAAATGTATGTATGAATAGAGGGATTCTAAAGGCTTTTGTAATGACTGTAATTCCACCCCGAGTCAAAAGGGGGCATTGTTATTCGCTGCTTGTTCTTGTTTATCTGCAGACCAGAAGCTCTGACTGTTGAAGAACAATCATGTCATTTCCATTTCCACCTCTTAGTCCTGCCATAGCCAGTCCAGAAGCACTAACAAGCCCAGTATTCCTATATGGAGTCGACATATAGAATTGCATCAGAGACGACATTGTAATCATTTTGCTTATTATTAAGCTGATGCCCCCAAATTGTCTTTGTCTCCTGCATTTTATTTTGCATGCCTACTGTTATAATCATGGCTGAATTTTTGGGTTCTATTGCTTTTCTCCCTACTAGACACTGTTTTGCATAACTGTCATTAAAGTTGCATCCTGCATTTTTTGGGGTGTGGTCCCTGGGGTCATGACCTCGAGGTCATCGGAATGAAGGGGGTCAAAGGTAATAGTATGCATCAAACTTTATCTGATCTATGCATAAATCCTTTTAAAACACACAAAAAAGGGAAACTATCTTTGCTAACTGATCTTCAAGTCTTGCTTGGTTTTGACTTCTTGCCTGATTTTTGACTTTGCTTCTTGCTTCTTATCTGTTACTTTGTTTATATTTTATTTATTTTGTTTTGGCTTTTGCATGCATCTTCTGGTTCATCTCAAAAATCTGTTTTCTGCCAAGCCAAAACACCTACATCACCAAGCTTCTATTTTTTGAAGTTTTGAGAAAATTAGTAACTTTGACACCTTATGTTTCATTAGAGGGTGATCACTTGGTGTCAGCTGATATGGCATGCACAACTTCAAGTCCTTCTGCTCATTTTTGCTAAAGAAATCCATTGGTTTCTTCTTTATCATTATTTCCTGCACAAAAGATGGTTCAAAAAATGGCCTATAAATGAGGGTTTTTCCATTCTAAAGAGCCAAAAATGGTTTTTGGGGTCCAAAAAGCTCAATGTCTTGCATAACTGGACTTTAAGATAAATTGAACACTAGATTATAAGTGAGGTTTTTCCTGTACTGATGAGTTAGGAGGCGCTGGGCAAAAAAATATATAGAATTATATGTAATTCTTATGAAAAACAAAAAATACTGGTAACCCTATTGACGTCTTGCATAACTAGACATCAAGATATCATATGTTGGGGGTTTTCTTGTACTGTTGAGTCAAGATGCACCAGATTACAGAAACTGAAGTGATTTCAACAAAAAAATGGAAAGTTTTTAAGAATAGTCTGTATAATGGCAGGGCTCAGAAAAACAGTCATTGACGATATAATAAGTGAAAAAACCAAGAAGGTAATCAAATATTTGTAGTTAAAAAACTATTAATGATTTTAAATCCTCTATTCACCATGTATAATTTCTTGTATTAGGAATTTGTCATTTTTTGCATACCCCAACTTACTCTCCAGAGAATTTTGGGGTCAGAGCACAGGGTCAGCTATTTGTACAGCACCCCTAGAGCAGTTACAGGTTAAGGACCTTGTTCAAGGACCCAACAGAGTAGTATCCCTTCTGTAACGGCCAAGATTTAACCTGGCAACCTTCGAATTACAAGCATTTACAAAGTAAGTCATAGCCTTAACTATAGAGTCCTTTTTCTAACTAGAATAAATCTACAGATCAGATCAGATATCCCGCAATGTGTTTAGTTTTATAAGCTGGAGGTGCTGGGTTCCCTAGTTTATATATGACACATGTATGATTCACCTGAAATCATGATTCACAGAGTGTGCATTTGGCTAAAACGAGCAATTTAGTCATTGTGGGTATTGAGACAGGAATGAGCGTCACAGTGACAGGACATCTGAATCGTCAGATCTTGCTTCTGCTTTGAATGTTTTGATTGGTAATTAAAGAGCGTACCAATGTGAAGTAAGATACCCATGAGCACAGTGCAAAGTTATTAGTTACTTCTAAAATATGAATAAATCGGGATATACCAGGCTTCATAGGAAATCCAATACAATTGGTCATCCCAATCACATATTAGTCATAGGAAGGAGCATTTCAAGACCAGTATGAACATAGCTATTAGTTGTAGATGCCAGTTGTTTCTATACATTTGTGTGGTTAAGGTCTGGTAGTTGCAAGGCTAACAGTGTTTATGATTGCTTTAGGTAGCTACAGCCCTTCTTGCCTCTCAGAACCCAGGTAAGCTTTATCAGTTTTAACTTATTTGCCATTTACTTTAGCTCTTGTTAAGTGGTTTCTACACAGATGGCGTAGTCATATCATTATACAGATGAATAATGTGGAAACCCAGTCATGTAGAATGGCTGTCCCTTCATGATTGCATTGTTTTAAGTGAATGTTGGATTGAAATGGTTTTCAATAATTATAACATTTGTCTAGCAATCCATTTTCCATACCAACAAGGCGTAGCAAAATCTCCATTGTTACATTAACTTTTATTATGTTAAATTAACCTTTAGATTTGTATATATGAGGATATTAGAACAAATTGATGAGAACAGAGCATTCAACCTAACAAAGCTTATCAATCATATTTGCCTAATTTCTCCAAAAATAATGTCAAGTCAAGTACTACTATCTACCACTCTACTTGGTAGTTTATTCCATGTGTCTGTGACTCTCTGGGTGAGGAAGAACTTCTAACACTCATGCAAAATCTGTCCTTAACACATTACCAGGTTTGTAGCTTTGCCCTTGACCAAAACTAGTTTCAGAAAAATACAGTAGATACAGAAACATTATTTTCATATACAGTGCCTATAGAAGGTATTCATCCCTCGCGGGTTTTCATATTTTATTGTTATTTAACATCAAATTACAGTGGAATTAATTTGGCCGTTTTTGGCATTGACCGCTGGAAAATGACCTTAATGTCAAAGTAGAAACAGATCTCTGCAAAGAGATCTAGATTAATTACACATATAAAAGACAAAATAACTGATTGCATAACTATTCACTCATAAGTCATCACTGGTGCCACACATTAGTTTCAGAAGTCCCTTAATTAGAACCTCATCTGGAAGGTCCAACTTGTAGTGAGCGAGCATTGTGGTCCAACCTACACAATGAAGACAAGAGAACACTCCAAGCAACTCAATGAAAAGGTGAAAAAGGCACAAGTCAGGGGATGGATACAACAAAATATTCATCCATCCATCCATCCATCCATTATCCACCTATTCCTAAAGTCCAGCTAAGTTAATCATCACAAAATGGAAAGCTGTAAATCTGCCTACAGCAGGCCATCCAAAAAAGGCTAAGTGATTGTGTAAGAAAAATACTGGAGAGGGAGGCCACTAAGAGGCCTGTGAGAAGTTTAAAGAAGTTACAAGCTAAAGTGGCTGACTTTGGAGAGACTGTGCATACAACAGGTGATTCGTTGTCCGTAGCTTTATGGGAGAGTGGCAAAGAGAAAGCCACTGTTAAACAAAAATCACATGACATCTTAGCTAGCTAACCAGAAGATATTGTACTTGGGAGGTTCTGAATTCAGCTGGAAGAAGTGTTAGGGTCTGATGGGACCAAAGCTGAGGTTGTTGGCTGTAGGATTTAACACCATATTTGGTCTGGAGGAAAATCTGATGCAGTCTGCAAGGAAGTTGCACCTTGGGAGAAGATTTGTATTCCAGCATGACAACGTTCCCAAGAATAAAGTCAAAGTTATACAAGAATGGCTTGAAAACAACAATGTTGTTGTCCTGTAATGGCTGAGTCAGAGTCCAGATCTCAGTCCAGTTGAGAATTTGTAGCTGGACATGAAAACAGGTGTTCACTCACAACACACATGGAACCTGAAAAAGCTCAAGCAGTTTTATTAAGAAGATTGGGGAAAAATTACAGTGTCCAGATGCACACAATTTTATGGCTGTCATGGCTGCCAAAGGTGCATCTACTAAATATTGACTTGTGAGGTTTGAATAAGTTATTTTGTCAAATATTTTGTGTTTTATAATTACAATTAATTTAGGCTACTTTGCAGAAACATATTTTCATTTTGAGATTAAAGAGAATTTTCCTGTTCATTATCTGTAAAAAAAGCCATATTTAGTCCACTGTGATGAAATGTTGTGTAATAATAAAATGTGAAAGCTTCCAGGGCATTAAAACTTTTTGTAGGCACTTTACTGTATACACTTTTAACTTTGGACACTTTGTTGTGTACTTTATTTCATATAAAGGTAATTTGGGGTTGTATTCCTGATAACATAGTCTGTCACGCATGTGTGTCAGAGGGTCACCTTCCAGGCTCATCAAATGTAAGCACTACTGCTCCAGAACATGAGGGGGCGCTGCTGCTGAACAGTATTGTCTCTTTTTCCACACAAGGCTCAGTGAGGGCAATTGACTCTGCCCCTTTCAGTTCAGTGACTATAAAACCAAGATGCTCCCGACAGGAGCCATCTGATTACAGGACAAGCAGAATGCTGGATGGAGCTCCAACCTGAAGATTGTGACTGCTTCACAGATCCTTGCTTTAATGCCACCAGGTAATAATGCCTTTTGTTTCTGTTATTTGCGCCATTAAGCACCTGACTTATTAAATGTTATTAAAATGGCGCAACCCGGCTGGTGCCCCAACATTTCTTTCGTGGATGTATGTGTTCCATCATTCAATGACGGGTCGTAGTTTTCAAGTGGATTTCTCATTGGGAAAAATGAGGATAAAGTTCCAGTTCCAGAGAGATTGAGTGAGACACTCCACTGCACATATCTACAGCTCTATATTAATATGCGTCATATCTTGAAAATGATATCAGTGACACTACAATTTCTTTCAATCCCCCTAAAAAAGAAGTTTGCTGGAAAATAAAAGGAGTAAAATGAGGAAGAATTAATTTAAAAGAGGGCTGAGAGTGGAAAAAAATGGGGGTGCAAACATTCAGTTGACTTTCAAGAAACGAAAATATGATATTCAGAGACACCACAATGACACCCTTCATTAACAAATACCTGCAGTTTTGAAAAAAGGTTTGTGACAGAACTTAGGAAACATAATTTTCCTTGTCATGTTAATTATTATACAGTATATGTTTGTATTGAACACGCTGAAATATTAGTGCACATTGCAATAATTAACTTAAACTGAGAGCGAAATGTTAATATGATGTGAACAAAGGATGATGTTAGAGGAGGCCTTTTTCTGAGCTTGAAGCTCCCTGACGAAAGCTAATGCACATGAACATGGAAGAACTGTATGTAAGGCTGAAATGTGTGAGTATCAACTCATGACCCTATTACTTAATGATCGGCAGAAACAGTGTCAATCTGTCCATAATAATCAAAACACATCACTGAAGAGTAAATAGAAGATTGTGCAAAGACTTTGTTTCATCATGTTGCGCACATCCTAGCTACTCAAACAACCTGCAACCAGCAAGCTTTGAGAACATTTTTTAAATAGGTGTGACTGTGCTATTAAACAAAGACTCCAAATAGAATTTTCAGACATGAATGCCCAGCACTATTATTGCTAGTTTCAGTGTAACATTTAGCAAATTAATCAAAATGGAAATGTCAATGTCATAAGACAATACGGTTTTTACATTTTTGAACTTTTTGTGCTGGGTATAATAGCTGAAACAATTCTTTCAGCTGACAATTCATTCTGGTCCCACACCCTCAAACTGCTTAATTTAAAATAAAAGGAGTCTTTATTTTCAAGAGACCACTGAGAAAATAGAAAAAAAACTTCTATGTTGTTATGATGTTAGATATTAGAGATGAAATGATCACATGTACCAGCAATGCTAATGGAAAATGCTATGTGTAAGACATTAAAATTGGTTTTGAGGAGACCAGTTGAATTTTGCCTCTGCTAGATGTTTAGATGTTTGTGTTACACTCTGATGTTTTTTTACAGTGGACGCCTAGTTTTAAGAACACTAATTATGGAAAGATGAATACATTGGATCATCATATTGATGCATGAATAAGATATTCTTAAATATTTGGTAGAGGGAAGTAATGAAAACCAAGAATTTTTAAATGTATTCATACTTAAATCACAATTACTATAGATCTTATTGTCCATTATCAAATTCTATTAAATGTTGAGAGGCACAGGAGTAATGAGTGCCAGTCCATTGCAGGGTACATCCAACTTAGTGTTGCCAATCAATCTGTCTTGTACCTGTCTTTGAAAATGCTCTAATAAGGGAAGAAAAACTAAGAAAAGTCAACAAAGAACTTGCTTGAATCAAAATTTACACCCTGGACTTCTGAGTTGTGAGTTTACAGACATGAGAATTACCAATTTTGTATATCTTAACAAAAATAATCCAGGCAGAGATCAGTTAGCTAGAGGTTAAACAAGTGAGAGCAGGAGGCTGACAGACTGCATTTACTAAAGTGTCTCACTCCATGTGAAGCTATATCACAAAGACGAGGTGTCATCGGAGGTACATTTCATTTGAGGTGGCCATATAGGATGTATAGATGAATGGACAATGTTTTTGGGGAGTAGCAAGACATCTAGTGGAATAAAGTGTGTGTCCTATGCAAGGGCTCATCAGGAATTTTTTTAATTGATGTATGAAATTAGATGACAATAATTTTACCTTGCAAGTCTGAATACCTTAAAAATTAAGTGCCTTGTCATTTTTAGTTAGCGTTTATTGTTTCATTTTTTCAGGATGATAATTATTATTTTTCTTGGCTAAAAACATACTGTTCCGTTCATTTTTTTCAAACTAGCAATGCCTGTGTAAACCACTACCAGCAAAGTCAGCTCTGAAAATAATTAAATAAACAAGTCTACACTGCAGCAAACAAGTAAGAAAGAATGAAATGTGAAACTTAATGAATATTTTCCCTATGAGTATATTTTTAAAGCAAATGCAGCACAGTATGTAAGTACAGAGTGATCCATTTAATGGAACCATAGGGAGCAATAAAAAGTGAAGTGCCCACTTCCATTTATTCCTAGCATATTTTCTGAGATGCTCACTTTGATCTTTTTTTGAAACAATATTCGTTCTTACTTCATCCAGCACACATCCATTTCTTTTTTTTTAACATATGGCAGTAGCTCGAGGGAACAACTGCAAGCAATGAGCTCATTCTGACTTTAGGACCAACTTCATTAAACTTTGGGACGATATGTAAGCCACACATCAAAATAAATGCCTCACAATGGTCATTTATTCCTGACAAATTTGAACAAATGCTCATATTACAAATGCTTCTGATTATATGGTTTGCTATGCAGTCATATTCACCATAATCAAAAGAATTTGATGAACTGTTTATTGCTACATTTTAATACGTAGTAGGGCCTGAAAGGATATGCATTATAAAACCATCACTTTAGAAAGAGCTGCCTTTCAATGGTGAACAAACACTGTCAAGTTTCTAGTTCTCCGCACTGGCAGCTGTTAAACGTCATTTTGGAAGACTTTATGAATTCAATGCTGTAATGTACCTCCAGAATGGTACATCCTTGGTGTAAATTGTACTTTGAAAAATGACTCTAATTTGCATTGAAATTCAAGGTGCAAATATTAATCTCAGTCTGTATGCTACTATAAATAGAAATCCCATTGAGAATATTTTTTCCTCAACTAATAAGGAGACATTGGATCTGTGGACGAGACTCCAGGAGAATGTAGGGCTTGAGAAGGAGGGCAAAAGCAGAAAATAGATGTTTGCCAAGTGTCAGATGTGTTTTGTGGCATTAAACGTGTGCACTTCTGCCCTGCCCTTGGGTATTTATTACAGCATCTGTCTGTCTGGAGCTAAACGGTGGCCTTGGTTTTCTAAACTGCTTTTTCACTTATATACTTGCCTGTCTTGCTGTTGTCTTGCTTGTGTGGGTCAATCATTTATCCATTCAAACATTTCTTAAGCCTCTTTAAGTGCAGTGCAGGGGTTTGAAGAGCCATGCAATAAAATTATACGCCTGGCGTTTAGCAGAAAACACTAACAAACACATTGGGGACAATTGAAGATCATCAAATCGCTGCTCTTAAATCTTTTTTTTGGAATATGTGAGGGGGGAAAGGATTTGAACTCTGTCGACTCCAACCATTTGGTAGTGGTGCACACGACTGTGTCATCTATGTGTCATTTCATTTTTTTTTAAAATTTTATGTAGTGTATTTTACAGTGAGCATTATCGCTTTCTTGCTATACAGTATCACAAATTCTGATAATAAACATGACAGCATGTGTAACTGAATGGACGATCACAACATGATGAGTGGGAGCAGAGCAGTCACAGTGTAAGAAGCCATATTGCTGGACATTAAAGATGTAGAGTCTAATATTAATTTACATTTCATTATTTTTTGGAGACAGGTAAAGTTGTTTTTTTTTTCTTCTTGTTTTGCACTTGTTGTCAAGCATGTGTGAAGAGATTGAAACCCTTCTGTTCACTGGTCACCTGCTTAACTTCTTTTTTCCTGAAGCACAACTTACTTTCACTCACTACTACCTGACTTCAGAACTGGACTTTATTGCCAGTGATGGACCCCATGTCAGGATTTTATTTCAGTTCTGGCAGACTTTTGCTTGAAATGTTTTGCACTTTGGAGTTCATGAAGTAAGGCCTGCTTATGCACTAATTTGAAATGTGGGACTAGAATTGTGTTCTTTTCTTCTCATGTATTATATATTTTAAGAAACATATTATTATTATAAATAAATCAAAATGCATTTAAGAATACAATAATTATCCAAATATATCAAAATGAATATAACTACAGGGTTGTCCAGATCTAATTATGCAGATCCAGTTCGTCTGGATCAATTCCAGTTCGGCACACTTGTTGATGGTCCGGGATTTTTCGGGTGATTTTCTATGTAATAAACTTAATAAGTTATAGCGTAATGAAAATTGCATAATTAGATCTGGACCACCCTATATATATAGTATGTTGGCATATTTTAGTCTGTGATGATTCTCAGTGATTTTATGAACGACACAGTGCAATTCTTAGGATACTAATTATGAAAGCTTTACTTTACGTCACATCAGATTAAAGCTTTTACGTTAGCAGAATCAATCACCATTTATTGTTCATAATTTATTTTGTTTCTTAACAATGCTATTGGTAGACAGCATACCAGTAATAACATTGCAATAAATGCTCTTATATTCTTTGTTGTTACTTCAATATGTGTATGAAGAGAGGGTACAAACCTTTGGTCCTGCCAGCAGAATTCTATCAGTCAGGTCCCTCAAAGTCTGGTTTAATACTAAGGTGCTTAGCCAATGCCAAATAGGGTTAAAAACACGGTCAAATAGTTGTTAATGTTATCTAGTGATGCTAGCTCTACCACAGAATTGCACCTCATATGTTCTGGTACATGAGTCAAGGGCAATGCAATTGGTATTACTCTATTGTACTTCTGAGGTAGCAATGACAGATTGGCCATCTAGTGCTGTGGAGAGGATTACTGTACTCTTTCTGTTTTGTATATTGTATTTACGTATTTTTGACACATATTGCACACCCCATCCTACCTGAAAGGGGGTCTTTCTCTGAATTGCCATTCCTAAGATTTCTTTATTTTTTTCCCTGCAATGTTTTTGTGAGCCCATTGAGGTATTTCTTGTGTGATTTTGGGCTATACAATAAATTAATTGTTGTTGTTATTGTATATAGCAGAGTTGAAGAGGATGACAAGTGGATTTCTTTCATCTATATAAAAAATCGGAAACACTTCAACTACGAGAGGGATACCTTGACAAAAAAACTAGGCTGGTGCACAAGTCTAAAAGAGGCAACTGCTCCAGTGAAATCAGATGATATTGGCTAATTCCCTCCATACCTTAAATTATTCGATATCTCTATCTTTTAACCTTAAAGCGCCACTGCATGGGGCTTGATGTGCTTTGGACGTGCTCTGTCTCTGGGTTTGTCAGAGGACTGGGACTGCATGAAGTGGGTTTTAGCCTCACCTGGGGAGGCAAAAAGGGAGGGTGGAGGGTTAAGGGGGGAAGAGAAAGAGAGCAGGCTTGATCTATATCTAATCTATCATCTCAATCTTTATAATTATAACTATCAACGTAATAATAAGCTGCATGGCAACAACTCTTGGGGGAATAGGAAATTAAGACCTAAACTATTTCACTTCCAGTTAAGACTATAATATGACACCAAAAACTCAGAATCAGTGTCTCCATGATGGGACAGTTAACTTCGTAAGCTGGAATGTTAAAGGCCTGAATCACGAATTAAAGAGAAAGAAAGTACTTTCTCACCTAACAGGTCTAAATGCTAAAATAGTATTTTTACAGGAAACCCACTTACTAAGTAAGGATCAGTTCCGGCTGCAAAAGACTGGACTGGCCAAATGTTCCATTCTAGTTTTACAAAGAAAACTAGAGGGGTGGGAATTCTCATACATAGAACAGTACCATTTGTAGCATCAGATGTAGTATTGGATCCTGAAGGGAGATATGTGATGGTCATGGGAGACTTATCTAACTGTAAAATGATTTTGATAAATGTTTATGCACCTAATGTTGATGATAAGGAATTTATACAAAATTTATTTGCATCCATTCCCAATCTGAACACTCATAAACTTATAATGGCTGGGGACTTTAATTGTGTTCTAAATCCACTTTTAGATAAGACTTCCTCCACAGGGGAACGCAACTAACACCGCAAAGATAATTACAAAGTTTATAACTGATCACAACTTATCAGATCCCTGGAGGTTTTAAACCCAAATTCAAGAACATATTCTTTCTACTCACCAGTACATCATTGCTACTCAAGGATTGATTACTTCTTTATAGATAATAACTTCTTGCCTAAGATTAAATCTTGTAAATACGATGCTATTGTTATTTCAGACCATGCTCCGATGATCTTGGAGCTGAAATTACTAAGCCCCATACACTCACCCCAGAGATGGCGTCTCAATCCGCTTCTATTAGCTGACGAGAATTGTACTGAATTTATATCCAAACAAATTGAATTCTTTCTAGAGACAAATACATCCCCTGAGATCTCTGCAGGAATACTCTGGGAAACTCTTAAGGCCTTCTTAAGAGGACAGATTATCTCATATCTTTCCCACAGAAATAAATCCGAGCGAAGAAAGTAGCAGAGATAAAAAGAAATTACTAAAATAGATGAAGAACATGCCAGACTACCAAGCGAGACTCTACATAAGAGGAGGCAGGCTCTACATTCAGAATTAAACCTCTTGACAACTAAAGAAACCGAACAACTAATTTACAAATCCAGACATCATTATTATGAACATGGAGAGAAAGCTAATAAGCTTTTAGCGCAACAAATTCACAAGCAAGAAGTGCGCAACGCAATCTCGTAATTACTAACACGAATGGAGATAAAATCATCGAACACAAAAATATAATGTACACTTTTAGAGACTACTATAAATCCCTATATACTACTGAGTTTAAAGAAGACAATATACAATCTAATGCATTTCTGGATAAATTACAGATACCACAAATTGACGCTATTAGTGTGGAGGAGCTCGATAAACCTCTGTCATTATCAGAATTACTGGATGCTATAAAGTCACTCCAAGGTGGAAAAGCAGCAGGCCCTGATGGCTACCCTGCAGAGTTTTACAAGAAATTCTCCGCTCAGCTAGCTCCCTCCTATTAGCAACATTTACAGAAGCCAGAGATAACCAATCTCTTCCACAAACCTTTCGCCAAGCACTAATCACTGTCTTTCCAAAACAAAATAAGGACTTATTACAATGTGCATCATACAGACCAATTTCACTTCTGAATAACGACGTTAAAATACTCTCTAAAATCATAGCTAGAAGGATGGAGAAAGTGCTCCCTCAATAATATCACAAGACCAAACTGGATTTATTAGGGGCCGACACTTATCTTCAAATCTTCGACGCCTGTTTAATGTAATATACTCACCAACTAAATCAAACACCCCAGAAATATTATTATCATTGGATGCAGAAAAAGCATTCGACATGATTGAATGGAAATACCTTTTTACTATTTTGGAGAAGTTTGGGTTTGGCCCGAACATTTGTGCATGGATTAAATTACTGTATACTAACCCAGAAGCTTCAGTTTGCATCAATAACATTTGCTCAGACTACTTTAAACTAGAGCGTGGCACAAGACAAGGATGCCCTTTGTCACCACTGCTGTTTGCAATTGCCATTGAACCACTGGCAATACATTGTCGAAATACTGATCAGATAAAGGGGATTAGCAGAGAAGGACTGGAACAGAAAATCTCATTATATGCAGATGACATGGTACTGTATATATCGGACCCAGAAAATTCTGTGCCTGCAGTCTTAGCAGCACTCACAGAATTTCAAAAGCTCTCTGGTCTCAGAATTAATCTGAATAAAAGTGTACTCTTTCCGTGAATTCGCAAGCATATAATATTAGATTAGACACCCTTCCTTTTATCATTGCAGAACAGTTTAAATACCTCGGGGTAAACATCACAAGTAAACATAAAGCTCTTTATCAACAAAATTTCGTCGTCTGTATGGAAAAAATTAAACAAGACTTGCATAGATGGTCAACCCTTCATCTCACACTAGCTGGAAGAATTAACACTGTTAAGATGAATATTCTTCCTAAGCTCCTTTTTATTTCAAAACATACCAATATACATTAATAAATCGTTCTTTAAGCAATTAGATTCAACAATAACCTCATTTATTTGGAATTCTAAACATCCACGCATCAAAAGCGACCCTACAAAGACAAAAGGCAGAAGGCGGCATGGCTCTACCTAACTTCCAGTTTTATTACTGGGCGCAAATATACAGTCGATAAGAACCTGGACACAAATAGAAGAACATACACAGGCATGGACCGCAATAGAAGTAAAATCCTGCAGTACTTCTTTGTATTCCTTGCTTTGTGCTCCAATAAACACACGTTATCGGCAATACACTAATAACCCAATTGTGCTCCACTCACTTAGAATCTGGAACCAATGTAGAAAGCATTTTAAGACGGAGAAGCTTCTTTCTGTGGCACCCTGCAAAAGAACCACCTCTTTCAACCCTCACAAACATATGCAGTTTTAATATCTGGAAAAATTTGGAATTAACTTGCTTAGAGATCTTTATATAGACAACGTCTTTGCATCCTATGAACAATTACATTCCAAATTTAACATTCCAGCTACAAATTTCTTTCACTATCTTCAAATCAGGAACTTTGTTAAACAGAACCTTCCAGATTTTCCTCATCTTGCACCCTCATCCACGCTGGAAAAATTATTGCTCAATTTCAAGGAGTTAGACTCCATCTCTACAATATATAAAATCCTTTTACAATCCCTTCCTTTCAAAGATCCAAGAGGACACTGGGAAAATGACCTCTCAATTAATATATCAGAAAAGGAGTGGAAAGTAGCAATGCAGAGAATTCACTCAAGCTCCATATGCAAAGCATACAATTATACAACTCAAAATTATATATCGAGCACATCTGTCTCGACTAAAACTCTCAAAATGTTTCCAGGGCATGATCCAACCTGCGAGCGTTGCAACCAAGCCCCAGCCTCACTAGGTCACATGTTCTGGGCCTGCTCCAAATTAACATTATTCTGGACAAAAATTTTTAATTACCTCTCAGACAGTCTTGGACTCACAATCCCTCCTAACCCATTAACAGCTGTGTTTGGGGTTCTTCCAGAGGGTCTTAAAGTGGAGAAAGACAAACAAATTGTGATTGCATTCACTACACTGTTGGCACGCAGACTTATTCTGATAAACTGGAAGAACCCAAACTCTCCTCTTTAAGTCAGTGGGAAACTGATGTGTTATATTATTTAAAATTGGAAAAAATCAAATACTCAGTTAGAGGATCTGTGCAGACTTTTTTCAAAACATGGCAGGATCTAATCAGTAATATTTTGAAATGATTTTATAAAGCACAGAGAATTTGTTGATTTAGGTATTTTTAAAAGCCTTAAATTTTACACCGTTTGGCTTGCTCTCTCTCTCAAGGGTGGGGATCGATCTGTTCTTAGCATAATTCTTTTTTTTTTTGTAAAACCTTGATTGCTATGTATTGATTGTAATAAAATTAATAAATAAATAAATAAAAAAATAAAATAAATAAATAAATAAAAAAAATAAATTATTCGATTTGCTACATCCTCCTAATGAACTGGACTGATATGCGGTTGTCAAACTATGCCACTGAAAACAGGATAAAGATTCAGTACATCAGCATTTCTCAACCTTTTAAGTATTTGCGACCCGAGTTTTCATAAGTTTTAATAGCACCCCCCCTAACATTTTTTTGAAATGTAGATGCATATTTTATTATACCTACGTAACTTTTATCGACATTTATCTAACTCTATATTCATTGTTCTAGTATCAGAATGTAGTTTGTTAATTTGTTTTGGTTTCAACAGATGTTTTTTTCATATTTTTGAATCTTGTTTTCTTTTTTTCACATCTTCGCGCCCCCCTTTTTGTTACTTCGCGCCCCCCCTAGGGGGGCCCGCCCCACAGGTTGAGAACCACTGTGGTAAATGGAGCACGAGCACCATGCTTGAAAGTTTGTGCATAACACGAATCATGAATGAAATGTGATCATATACTCTAGGCATTCTAGGTCTATTTGAGATTCAGTTGACTTGTACTGACAAATTAATAACAAGCACTGGAAAACTATTAATCACAGTGGTAAATCAGCAAATGAGCAACAATTTAATGGAGTAGGTATTTTATTATTGATTCTCTGACAGATTGGCTGTTGACGTAAATCAGCTGATTTTCACACCCAGTAACTCGATAAATGATTACTACATTTACCAGTCTCTTTTTATAGAATATGTTTTCTAAGCTCTATGGTAATGTTGTTGTAGCGGTCCTTTATTTAAAGTGTCATGGCACTTTCTGTAATTAAGGTGACAATAGTCAGACTTCATGAGAGTAAAGCAGTTGGAGTTGTCCTGTGCATGGAGTACAGCAACAGACGTATATGCTTTTTAGCTGTACTTCGAGTGGAAGAAAAGAGAAAAGTATCAACAGCAGGAATTTAAAGAGAAGCTCATTTAATAAGTTAAGAGCTTTTCATTTTATCATTTTAATTAAAATGGACTCTCCCTGTCTGAATGTGATTAGTAAACAAGCTTGTTGGTTGGTTTATGGTTATAAGTAGATTGATGTAAATCTTACCTGAACTCTCATAGCTACACCTGGTTCAGTACTAAAAAGCTTCATGAATATGCAAAGTGAGTTCACCACTTGCAAGGTTAAAAGTGAGGGTTGGATCAAATACTGGTTGGGTGACAGGTAGGAGTTGGACAGATCTACTAAACCTTTGCATTTAAAACTGGTTTAGGGATCGGTAATACAGTTTCTTTGTCAGGAATGTAGCTGGAAGCTAGGTGTTGTGATCGGCCTGCTCATAAGTCTCAAAAAGGATGCACTCCTCAAAAACAAAAGTAAGACCTGAAGTCCACAAAAGAGAGAGGGGAAACCAAAGACCCTCTGGCCTATAAAAAATAAACAATGTTTGTTAAAACAGATGTTTATTATAAGAATTCAAAATCTTACAAGATAACATAAGGGCAGGAGCACGGAAATAATGAATCAGCAAACCTGGAAATGAACAAAGCCAATCTGAAATCCAACATCACTTGAAATCTAGAAGTTGAAAACTAGGGAATTCAAGAACAAAATTCAAACACCAAAACCAAAGAACAGTAGAATAACCTTAATACCAAAACAGCCATTGCATGGGTTGCTTCATTTTAAACAGTACAAGACGGTGATTCCCCATCTGTAGCATTAGGCGGAACTGAGTCCCTATGTTCAACATAAAGGGCAAAAGGAACATCAATTTTAGAGGACCTGACAGAGCATAATTACAAAACAAAAATATTCACAAATGGGCGAGACGGTGGTGCAGTGGTAGTACTGCTGCCTCGCAGTTAGGAGACCTGGGTTCTCTTCCCGGGTCCTCCCTGCGTGGAGTTTGCATGTTCTTCTCGTGTCTGTGTGAGTTTCCTCCAGGTATTCCGGTTTCCTCCCACAGTCCAAAGACATGCAAGTTGGGTGCATTGGCGATTCTAAATTGTCCCTAGTGTGTGTGCTTGGTGGGATTGTGTGTGTGTGTGTGCCCTGCCCGGGGTTTGTTTCCTGCCTTGTTCCCTGGGATTGGCTCCAGCAGACCCCCGTGACCCTGTAGTTAGGATATAGTGGGTTGGATAATGGATGGATGGAAATATTCATAAATATGTATAACATAAAAGGGAAAGTAAAAAAATAGTAATATTTACAAAATTATATTTAAAGAAACAAAAAACTTTTTTATTTGAATGATCAAATAAAGAAATACACTTGAGATAGGGCTGAACAGCAAAATGGGGAAATTATTACTAGATATACTCAGAACCAGCCCTACACACAAAATTATTTCTGGAACTAAACTTCTTGATCAATGGTTGTTACTTTCTTTCTGTGAATGTACCTTTGTGAATGTGACCCAACAAGCTCCCTGAAGGGTGTTCTATAGTTGGTGTTTATACAGATGGGCAATCTGACATTGAGCACCTGTTCAGAATATTCAGGCTTTTTAGAGTTAAAGGATCTGATGTTTGGAAGGGTAAGTAGGAGGGTTACCTTTGGTATGAATTCATCTCACACCCCTGGAAACACTTTCCTACGTTATCTCAGGAGTGGACAGGGTAGTGTAGTCTAAATAGGCCATGTCCAAGATCTTAGTGGTGGAAGAAGAGGTGAGTTGTGGCCAGTTATGGCAGCAACTCAGCATCCTGTTGGATGATAACCAGTGTTAAGAGAATCTGTCCAGTTGAACCAATAGATCTTCTGTAAAGTGTTTGCAGAACTATTTCCATTTGACTGAAAGGTAATGCTTGAAACAAAGGCCACTGCTTGAGATGGTTTTGGTGAAGCCATGGAGATTTTTGGACTGTTTTGAAGAGGTTCAAAATCAACCAATGATTTAAGAATTGTGGGAGGGTCATCGCCCAAGCTGTATTTATCAAGAGAAGAGAACCTGTGACCTCAGATAAGAAATTCATTAACAGATGGAAATAGCATTTTGAAGATCTCCCAAACCTAGTGGATATGCCCTCCTTGGAGGCAGTATCATAAACATTGGTTGGCATTGGGTCCATTTTGTATTTGAGACCCCTCTGCTAACTAAAAACCTCTGTAGTGGCATGACCATAGGTGGTAGATTGAATTCAACCAAAGTGCTGAAGGCACTAAGTATTGTGGGAATATATTTCACTAGTTTGTCTCTTTATTGATGTGTGGAATGTAAAACGGTGCCTCAAGACTGACAGATCTGGGTAGTGATCATCTTTTTTAAAAGCAGTATATTTTGATTGCTGAGGGATCACACTCCTTAGCCTACCTGGTAAAGTC